>NC_022016.1:85138391-85150154 GCF_000317375.1 Microtus ochrogaster | reverse complement strand
AGAGAGAGAGAGAGAGAGAGAGAGAGAGAGAGAGAGAGAGAGAGAGAATAGACAGAGAAAATCATGTAGATGAGAGATGAAGGTATTTCAAGATGGCTCAACAGATGGAAGTATTTTCTGCCAAACCCAAAGACCTGAGTCCGATCCCTGGGACCCACATGGTAGAAGGAGAAAACTGACACATACAAGTTGTCCTCTGACCTCTACAGGCAACACAGGCTCCCCACCCCCAGCTGCTTAGGGGAAGTGATGGAAAGGAGAGGCAGAGGGGGCACAGCCAGAGAAGGTTTAGGCCCATTTGTCCTTGTTGGGAACTTAGTGGGGAGACTGCTCTTCTGGTGTGTCACAAAGCAGACAAAGGGGGTCACTGGAGTCCTGGTGTCTCCAATGACCTCTGAGGCCTTCCCTCAGTAGCCCCACCCTCATGCCCAGCCCTTACTACCTCCCTCCCTGCACAGGCTCTGGCCCTGTCTCCAAGTTCCAAGCCCTTTGGTCATCCTGCACTCAAACGCCAGAAGGACTTCTTGGGAAACCCAAGGAGCCTTTGGCAGTGTTTTCCCAAACACATTCTTCGCCAATAGAACTTACCAGAACTTACCAAAAGCTGTGACTGCACACATTTCTCTGAGACAATGACAGCTTTCGAGCGCTCACCTCCACAGACCACCATGGAAATGTGAAGAACCTTCACCCATGGAGGCCCTTCCAGCACCGTGGCAGGGCCAGCAATCCTCCAGAGAGGGAGACAGGGCCCAGGGAGCAGCTGCCCTGGAGAGCTGGGGGCCCGGACACTGGGTGGAGGAGCTCAGCAAAGAGTACTGCCCTGCTCAGAGTAGACCCTGAGAAGGTGGCCACTAGGACACCAGGAGGTGACCAGGCTCCAAAGAGGGGAGCTGCCTGCTGGAGGTGAAGCAACAGCCCGCCGAGCAGCTTAGGGTGAGAGGGAGAGAGGGATGGAGGGAGGGATGGAGGGAGACAGAGAGCTGAAAGTCAGAAAACCATCCCTAAGAGGGAGAGCGGGTGAGTTGGATGGGATAGAGCAGTTGGCTGAGACCAGTCTTGAATGCCAGAGTGAGAACTGAACGCTCCATCCACACTGGTGGGGACAATATATACACATCAGTGGGTCTCGACCTGCTAATGCTGAGACCCTTTAATACAACCTCATGCTATAGTGACCCCAGCCATAAAATTATTCTCATTGCTACTTTATAACTGTAATTTTGCTACTGTTAGAAGCCATAATGCAAATATTTTTGGAGACAGAGGTTTGCTGAAGGGGTCGAGACCCACAGGTTGAGAACCTCTGATGTGTTCTGGGGTGGTAGGAAGTGAGGAAGGAGGCAGGGCCCATAGGAGCCAAGACGAATGTTTTGTCCTGGCTGGAGGGCAGCAGAGATGGGAGATGCTGGGGGGTCAGGGCTGGCCTCCGGGTTCCTGCTGTGATCCACAGGTGGTATGGACAACCCAGTGCTTCAAGGCCCATCAAATGTGGGTTTGAGTCCCAGCAGTTCAATAAGAAAACTCGCTCCACATCCCCCTACCCCGAGCCTCAGTTTCCCCAGCCATGAAAGAGGGATAAAGTCCTTCCCAGAAGTGTGTGACAGACACAAAGAGATATTGCCAGATAAGTGTCTGAGGTCACCAGCATGCCTGCCTTCAGGCCAGTAGGGAAGGATTCTCTTTCTCTTTAATAATGACCATCACAGACAATTCTGTATTCTGTCAATTATGTTTTAAATAAACGCTGATTGGCCAGTACCCAGGCAGGAAGTATAGGTGGGACAACCAGACAGGAAGTAGAGGTGGGGCAATGAGAACAGGAGTATTCTGGGAAGAAGGAAGCTCTTTCTGCAGTCCTGCCCAGACACCAAAGAAGCAGGATGTGACCTGTCTCACTGAAAAAGGTACTGAGCCATGTGGCTAACATAGATAAGAATAATGGGTTAATATAAGTTATAAGAGCTAACAAGAAGCCTGAGCTAATGGGCCAGTCAGTTTATAACTTAAAAAAAAATAAAGTCCATCACGGCACTCATCAGCACACGCCCACTTAGTGAATGTCCCCAGCAAGTGACACTTGTGCCATTCTCCCTGGACAGAAGCTTGACTTGGGGCAGAGTGAGTGGTGGTAAGGGATGCGCCCCTCCCCTAGCCCCATCCAGAGCTCAGCATCCATCTCTTTCTGCCCACTGATTTCAACCAGGACCTTCTAATAGGCGGACTCACCAATCCTATTATTCGTGTGTTCCGTGGATACCCGGGTCTCTGGAGGTTCCCTGGGGGTCAAAGGATTCCCAGCTGTGCTGTCATCCAACAGTGGCAGGCTCTCCAGGAAGGCTGCCCCAACATTGGTACAGATCTCCACGGTTGGAGGGTTCACAGGGCTCAACTTGTGTCCTGCGCTGGCATCTGTCACTGACCCGCTTCTCTTTGGCTGCTGTGAACAGGAGTAAGAGCTGAGGCAGGGCTGCCCCCACTCCACCAAACTGCCAGGGAGCTTTAAAGATGCCACAAGTCACGTGACAGCATGAGGTACCTGTGTGTGGCCTTCCCAAGAATGTCCACGTTTTCCTCAAGGTTTTGTTTTTTTAATCAAGATAGTGCCTCACCAAATAGCCGTGGCTGACCTAGAACTTTAATACATAAACCAGGCTGGCCTATGAACTCACAGCGATCCATCTGCCTCCGAGGCTTCTCAAGCGCTGGGATTAAAGGTGTGCACCCAGCTACTGTTTGGTCTTTCATTGTGACAGTTCAGCAGGCTGGCCTCAAACTTGATAAGCTGCTAAGGATGACCTTGAACTTTTGGTCCTCCAGCATTCACCTCCCTAACACTGATATTAGGGGGGGCTAGGGTGCTACCACGCCCAGTTTATGACGGGCTAGGGCTCCAGCTCAAGGTTTTATGCTTCATAGGCAAGCATTCTACCTACCAGGCCTCATCCTCCACTCACTAGACAGAGCGGCAGTCAGTGACTCACACACGCTCCGCTTACTACGTGTGCCGTTCTAAGAACAATGTGTCACCCTGCACGGTTGTCATACGAGCACCTGCCTCTCTTACGGATGGAGAAACTGAGGCTTGGAGGAGTGCAGGAACTCACCCAGGGTCATCCATACAGTTAGCAAGTTTCTAGCCAGGAAGTCTACTTTAGGCTCACCACCTTCTGGGGCCTCTTCACTCCCAACCTCTTGGGAAAGAAGTCTTTAACTGTATCCTAATACAGTTTTTTTTTTTTAAAAAAAAAAGCCACATCCTCACTCAGAACTGTGTTGGTTTGGTTTCTCAAGTTCATGAGTTTAGTGCAAAGGGAAACGAGATGCCTGCTGTGTGACATTCACCTTCAGACTTCAAAGGAACCCAGGTTGAGGGGTTCAGAGGACAGATCTGTGTCATCTTGGTTCTCTTACGATGACTTGAAGGCCAGGGCTGGTGATAAAGCTCAAAACTGTAGCGCTTTGCCTAGCACTCGGATTTGACTCCCAGAAGAGGAAAACCAAAACCAAAATGAACAAACAAATAAAAAAAAAAAACCCACTCATTTTAGCCAGGCATGGCACAGGGGTGGTGGAAGCAGGAGGATCAGAGGTTCAAGGCCAGCCTCGGCTATATAAGACCTTGTCTAAAAAAATATAAATAAATAGGAACTGTGGGGGGTGGAGGGGTGAGCTCGGTGGTTAACAGCACTGCTGCTCTTACAGAGGACCATGGTTCGGTTCTCAGCACCCACACAGTGACTCACAACCATCTGTAACTCCAGTTTCAGGGGAGCCGATGCCCCTTTCTGACTTCCGCAGGTACCAGGAATGTACGTGGTCCGCAGACATACGTGCAGGCAAAACATCCATACACATAAAATAAAATTTACAAACAAAAAGCATAAACTGTGTGGGGGGGGAGTAGCTGTTATGAGAGAGAGAGAGAGAGAGAGAGAGAGAGAGAGAAGCAACTTGCTCAATGGGAAAAAAGTGAAAACTGTGTACAGCATAAGCACCTAACACATGGCCACAGGAGGGTCTCATCAACCCTGCCCCCACCCAGCTCCAACCCCACCATCACATGTCCCCTGGGAAGCCTGACAAAGGACAGGTCTCCAGAAAAACCTTAACGGGGTCTCCGCAAAGCCCTGCACCTGGCCCACGTGGAGCACCCTGTAAGAGGTGATGCAGGTGCCCCCAAAGGATGCAGTCGGGGACCAGGGCCCAGTACCAGCTCTGAAGTCCCATAGTACAAGCTGGGGTTCAAAGGCAGCCACCAGCTGGGTCACCCCTAACTTGTCTGACTGCCATTTCCTCTTTTACTAAATGTGACAAGTATACCAGCGCCTGAGAGTCAGGACTCTCTGAGGTAACATATAGAAAGCACAAAGGAAGGTGCCTAGCAAGCCAGATGTGGTGGTGCACACCTGGATTTCGAGGTCATTGTGGGCTACTCAGCCAAAGCCTGGAGAGAGGGCAGGGGAGGAGTGTGAGTGCCTAGCAGATAGTAACCGGTCAATACAGCTAACTTTACAAATGTCTGTGGCTGGTGTCTGTCAGCCAGCTGGGAGGGCAGGCAAGCCTTCCAGAGTAAAGAGATAAATAATCACAGCTTCCCTCCAACCCAGACTTAGGACCTCAAAGTGGCCCAAACCAAACTGCTGTTTGCAGTCCTGGTGGAAATTCCCTGGGGCTGAGCCAGGTGTTAGAGGTTGCTGTGGGGTGGGGCTCTCTGTCCTGGGCCAAGTCCTACCATGGGGCCCCAGGCTAAGCCCCTGGGCTCCTAGCTCCCACAATCTGGAACCCAGGGTGTCAAGGAAGGAGAAAGGTCTCCTGTCTTCCTAAAGCCCAGCAGCCCTGAAACCACAGATCTGTGAAGTCAAACAAAAAGACAGTAGCAGGGGGTGGGGGGAGTAGGGGTGATGGGGGTGGAGGAATGGGGGGGGTATTGGAATGGCACTTACAGTTGGTTTTTCAATAGGTTTGGAATCTGAAAGAAAAAAAGAAGTAGTGATGTCACCAAAAGGAGTGTCACCAAAAAGAGTTTGACACCCCTCCAGCACTCCCCATCTGTTGACAGACAGTACCCTAGGATCTCAGTGAGGCTGAGCCTTGCCCACCCCAGGGCTCATGCCCCCAGGATGGCAGTAGAAATTTTCAGGATGAACCCCTGGCATGCCTGAAGCCAGTCTCTGAAGAGGGAATGAGCTGGGGCTTTCCTTCCACAAGCCAAAAGAGGCCAGGCTGGGCCCTCAAGGACACCCCTACTCTGTCTGCCTCTCTTCTCTGTACCACCCTGAGGCGGCTTCTGAGGACTCAGAAGCCACAGTTCTCAGGGCCCAACCTTTCTCTCATCATCTCAGCCCCTGCCATTCACCCCAGTATCCTTTTGTCTTAAATAAGGACCAAC
This sequence comes from Microtus ochrogaster, assembly GCF_000317375.1. Lineage (NCBI taxonomy): Eukaryota > Metazoa > Chordata > Mammalia > Rodentia > Cricetidae > Microtus > Microtus ochrogaster. The sequence goes on along the minus strand of NC_022016.1, from coordinate 85,144,762 downwards.
TACCCAAGAGCATGGTGACATTTAACCATAGCTCACCAGCCGCCTGAGAAAGAAGAAAGTGGCCCCATTACCAAGCCCAACCTAACGCAAGCTACCCCAGGTCCACCAGGACCATACCACAGGGGGACAGAGCCTTTCCTGATTCCCAGGAGGCCACCTAGGGACCCTGTGATGCCAACCGGGTTCACACTGACAAACCAACCATGGCAGGAAAGCCAGCATGCCAGAGGAGCTGCTTCTAGAACATGCTTTCTGACTTAGCAGCTTGACCCTGAATTCCAGTTGACCTGTGCACAGCAGATTAGCCGATAACAGAAATGTCACGCGGCTGCTGAAGCTTGGGATGAGCTCTTAGCGGTCTGGCAGGGAAATGGGCTAGAGAGATGCTCAGAACAACCACCTCATGAAGTGACATGACCAAGTCTCAGGTTAGCAAAGGTGCTTGCTTATGCAATCTGGTAACCACTGTCCCTGGTAGAGTGGTCACTTCAGGAAGTTGTGGCTTGTTCTCTTTAGGTGACCACTAACCACCAAGTCCAAGCCACTGATAATGCTTCAGGTACTCTCTGGCTTGAGACACAAGTTCTGTTTGAATGGGCTTGGTTTTTCTAAGATTTTGTTATTATTCTGTGAGTGTTTTGCCTGCATGTATGTTTGTGGACAACACGCATGCCTGGTACCCAGGGAGACCAAGAGAGGGTGTTAGATACGCTGGACCTAGAATTACAGACAGTTGTGAGTCCCCCTGTGGGTGCAAGGAATTGAATCCCAGTCCTCTGGAAGAGTAGCCAACTCTGATCCATTGAGCCGTCTCTCCAGCCCATGGTGTGTTCATTTTGTCTGATTCTCATTTTATGGGACAGGATTTAACTGACTATTTTAAACGTGACATCAGCGAAACTAAATCTTTGTCCTCTGGAAGCAATCCTGAGTTTTGCAATCAGCCAGCTGGCATATGGTGTCAAGTCATTGTGGGAACCTGGAGAAGAAAAAAGCTTCTGCCAAAGTAGCAAGAAGATAAACAAAGGATGCTGGGCCCTGTCGTGAGGAAGAAGCAGGTGAGGTAAGGGCTGAGAGCTGTAAGTAGGCTCCCTCTCTTTACAGGGCCTCCTGGCTAGCACCCGTGGTGCCTTTGAACCAGGCTCCCCCACCCCACCCCCAGTAGGGACCACACCTTCAGGAAGTCACACTAGTGGAGATAAAAGCAGGAGTGTTTATAATTACTTCAAAGCTGAAAAGATACCAAGTGTCAAACACCAGTGTGACTGAGCCTGCTAACCCAACACCACCTCCGTGGAGGAGGGCATCCGGCTCTACTTCACAGCTCCAAGACTCAGCCTTTTTATCTGGGAAATGGGACAGCCCTGGCCAACTTCAGAGGGGTTTAGGAAGATAGGATAGAGAGCTCAGAACAGCAGGTAGGGCTGGAGTGGTGTGGGGGAGGGGGATTAGTGATAGAACCTTTGCCTGTCAAGTGTGAAGGCAGGACCCTTCCAGGAGCAAGCATGTGTGCACACACACACCACACACACACGCCATACATACATACCACACACACACACACCACATATGCACCATACATACACATCACACACACACACACACACGAGTAGAATTTCTGTGATAAGTCATCTGGAGACTGATTGGGGTGTGTGCAATGAGCATGGCTCTGAGCTCTGAGGTTTTCCCCCTCCAAATCCAGAACCCCGGTCTCACTGTACAAAATAAATTTTAGACAAGTCCCAGCAGGGGGAATCTTGCAAACATCTGACCAGTGTTGTCAAAGGCCACTTAGGTCAAAAGGAAGTCTGAGAAGCTGCTACAGGCTGGGCAGCGGGGGTGGGGAGTGGGAGAGAGTGGGGGGGCTAAGGAGATGTCTGACTGAGTATAAGAAGGGTCCCTGGCACCTTAAAGTAAAACAAGTAAAGACAGAATAAAGGGTGTCTTTTGTTATTTAATCACAATAGTTGGGGCTGGGGATGTGGCTGGCAGGTTAAGAGCACTGGCTGCTTTTCCAGAGGATTGGGATTCGGTTCTCAGCACCCACATGACGCTCACAACCTTTTTAACTCTGATTTCAAGGGATCCAGGGCCCCCTTCTGACCTTACTGGGCACCCTGTAGTTATATACGTGCAAGCAATTGCTCATATGCATTTATAAAAATTAAAACTATACTGCTTACTTATTTAACTATGGTAAATGTACCACCCCGATATGAGAGGTCAATAATGAAATCAGCTGGGCACGGGCACACTGGAACTCCATTATTTTCTGTTTGGACGGGGTGGAGTAAGACAAGGTCGTCTCCAGCTGGAAACTAACTGAGGATGACTTTGAACTTCTGGCCCTGCTGTCTCACCTTGCAAGTGCTGATACTGCAAGTATGTACCAATACACTGGCTTTGAAACAGGGTCTCACTATGTAGCCCCTGGCTGGAATGAACACACAGAGATCCTGGCTCTGCGGGGATTAAAGAGGTATACCACCTGCCTCTGTCTCCCAAGTGATGAGGCTCCAAGTGTTTATCACCGCGATATTTTTGAGTTGCTCTCCTCTTTTCTGGAGCCTTCCAGGCCATCTCTTTACCTAACGAACCCACTGACTAAGCCTGCTGGGTTCCCAGTAAATGTCTATCCTGCCTCCCGCAGCTGCAATGGGACTTCAGGGAGAACTCAGGGGCAGAAGGAAGAGAGTTCTTTTATCCTAAAACTTTTCTAAAAAGTGAAGTCTTGAGCCGGGCACATGCCTCTAATCCCAGCACTCAGGAGGCAGAGGCAGGTGGATCTCTGTGAGTTCGAGACCAACCTGGTCTACAGAGCGAGTGCCAGCTGAGGCTCCAGAGAAACCCTGTGTCGAGGAAGGTGCTGAGGACACCTGGGAAGCCCTGGAGGCTAGCACAGCTTAGACACTCTATAGCAGGGGAAAGAAAAATATAGAGTCTAACTCTCGGAAACAAGCATGCACTAACATCAAGGTTTAAAAAAAAAAAAAAAGACAGAATCTAAGGCAGGAGAATCCACGCCTTTGATCCTAGCACTCAGGAGGCACAGGCAGATTTTTGAGTTCAAGGCCAGTCTGGTCTAAAGAGCAGTTCCAGGACAGTCAGGGCTACACAGAACAAACCCTGTCTCGAAAAGCCAAAAAGTAAATAAATAAATAAAATTAAAAAAAAAAAAAAGCTTAAGAGGCAGAATCTAGGAGGCCCCAGCATCTGTCAACAGCCCTTTTCAACCCATGAGTACTCTGAGAAAGATCCAAAGCGGATCCTGCCAAGGGCAGAGTTCAGATTGCCCAAGCACTCTTCCCCTCAAGCCCTTGCTTTAGCCTGCTTGTCCTCATTTGTTGGTTTCCTGGTTTTTTGGAACAATCACAATATTCTCGTAAATCCATCCGACGCCCTAGGATGCAAGTCCAGGACATTATGTACAGCGGTGGCCCGGGCAATGGTATCTCCTGAGCTGCTCCGAAGGCTAGAGTCGTGAGTGCCGAGTGCAGAAGCAGGATTCAAAGCTCTGTCCCGCCCTTCCCTGAGCTGTCCTTGCCAGTCCTGACCTGACACAGCTGTGGGAGGCAGGACAGTCCCAAGGTAGAAGTTAGCTACTGGGAACCCAGCAGGCCTAGGAGGAGAGGTCACCTGAAAGGCCTTCAGAGAAGAGGACAATCCCCTGCAACTCAAAATAGCGTGCTGGTACACACCTGGAACCCCAGCAACCTGGGAGGCAGAACCAGGTAGATCCCTGTCTGTATTCATGCCAGCCATGGCTACATAGTGAGAACTGGTCTCAAATATAAATAATATAAATGTAAACATAAAAAAAGATAAATTCAAAGCTAGTCTCAATTACGTACCATGACTGAGGACAGCTGGGCCATGTGAGACCCTATCTCAAAAAATCAAAAACAAACAAAAAAGGTAAGGCCAACTCAAGAGGACAGGACATGTCCTGAGGGATCCCTGCTTCCCAGCTCTGGGAACTGACCCAGATGAGAGGGGACCCCATAGACCTGCTTACCAATGGCAGCATGGGATCCAAGCCACAGACATTAGGACACATCGAGAAACCCAGTCTGGTAGTGTGTAATGGCACACACCTTTAATCCCAGCACTGGGGAGGCAGACACAGGCAGGGTTCTGCTGTGGGATAATGCTTTTGTATACTGTAAAGATTTATCACTCGTATTAATTTAATAAAACACTGATTGGCCAGTAGCCAGGCAGGAAGTAGAGGCAGGACAACCAGACTAAGAGAATTCTGGGAAAAGGACAGGCAGAGATGCAGATGCAGAGGAAGCAAGATGAGAAAAGGCACCAAGCCACATGGCTAAACATAGACAAGAATTATGGGTTAATTTAAGTTGTAAGAGCTAGTTAATAATAAGCCTGAACTAATGGGCCAAACAGTTTATAATCAATATAAGCCTCTGTGTATTTCTTTGGGACTGAAGAGTTGCAGGACCAGCTGCCGGTGGGACAGAAACTTCTGTTAACAGATCTCTGTGAGTTCGAGGTCAGCCTGGTCTATAGAACAAGTTCCAGAACTACACAGAGAGACACTATCTCAAAAACCAGAAAAGAAGAAGGAAGAGGAGGTAGAGGAGGAAGAGAAAGAGGAGAAAGAGGAAGGGGAAGAAGAAGAAACAAGCAAACAGAGTCTAGCCTGAGCACTGATTGGTGGTGACGGAGCAGGCTGAATTCTGATTCTGATGGTACTGCAGCATCCTGGTTATTAGGAAATATACAGGGAGGTATTCAAGAGTGATAAGAAATCAAGCCTGGTAAGAAACTCTCAAAACTGTTTTGGAAAAGGTAAGTTTCCCGTACTGTGTTTACAACTTCTGGAAATCTGAAATTCTATCAGAGCAAAAGAATCTTTTTCTGCTTCTATCTTTCCATGATAACAGCAAGGTAGGGGCTGGAGAGATGGCTCCATGGTTAAGAGCACTACTGCTTAGCCAGGCATGCCTTTAGTCCCAGCTCAGATGTCAGAGGCAGGTGAATTTCTGTGAGTTCAAGACCAACCTGGTCTATAAGGTGCAATTCCAGCATAGCCAGGGCTACAAAGAGAAATCTTGCCTCAGAAAAAAAGACAACAAAAAAGAGCACATAACGTTGTTCTTCCAGAAGACTCTAGCTCAATTCCTAGCACCCATGTCAAGTGGCTTACAACCACCTGTAACCCCCTGCAGTAAACTGCACTCAAACTCGCACGCACACACACACACACACACACACACACACACACACACACATCAAAAACAGTCAAGGCATTCAGGTATTCAGGTGCATATTAAAATGAGGACTGAGTTCCCCGAAGGGTGGGGATGTAGCTCCACTGAAGAGTGCATGCTTAGCATGTATGAGACCATAGGTTCTATCTCCAGCTATGCATAAACCGGGAATGCCAGCACAATTCATGTAATCTCAGCACTTCAAAGGCAAGAAGGTTAGAACTTCAAGGTCATCCTCAGCAGCATAGCAAGTTTGAGGTCAGCCTGAGCTACAAGAAACCCTGTCTCAAGATTAATTGATAAAAATAGGAAAAAATGGTAACCTGACTGCCTGTTCTGGGCTCTGTCACAGCCCCTCCTCAGCTGTGATATGGAGACCCCAGAGAGACACCCTGCTCGTGGAGACCCCAGAGAGAGACACCCTGCTCATGGAGACCCCAGAGAGAGACACCCTGCTCATGGAGACCCCAGAGAGAGACACCCTGCTCATGGAGACCCCAGCGAGAGACACCCTGCTCATGCAGACCCCAGCAACAACAACAAATCTCCACCCTGCTGTCCGCTCCCATGTGGCCTTTGCCAGCTGACCTGGGCTTCTCGCAGCTCATCTGAGAAATGAAGGCAGTGGTGGTGGGTGCTGAAAAGGCCACCCCAGGAGTAAAATGAGATGGTGTCTGTCCTTTGCAAAGGTACCAAGGACACTTTGCCATAATGTCGGACCAATTAAGGTGATGGGCGACGGGCACCTGATTGCGCCTGTATTGACCATAGGTTCCTGCTCTTATTCCTCTTATTCCTCCACCAGGGGAACAATAGTCTCCCTGCAGAGGAGGAGTGAGTGAGGCTGGAACACATATGCTTGTCCCTCCAGATGTCCACTCTTACCAGCTGTCACACTTGTCTGGAAGGTTGGAAAATCTAGGAGAGCCTATCGCCAGACAAAGCCTACGCTGAAGATAAGCTCATGACAACAAATGAATAAATGTTCCTTCACAACCCACTGCTCCAGGACAGATCTGTGCTGCTCAGGGTATGCCCACCCTACCCTGGCCATGTCTACCCTACCCTGGCCATGTCCACCCTACCCTGGCCATGTCCACTCTACCCTGGCCATGCCCACCCTACCCTGGCCATGTCCAC
>NC_022016.1:85136319-85137991 GCF_000317375.1 Microtus ochrogaster | reverse complement strand
CCACCCTACCCTGGCCATGTCCACCCTACCCTGGCCATGCCCACCCTACCCTGGCCATGCCCACCCCTGCCTAGGTTATCGTCATCTGTACCGTGTGTGTTCACCCTGATTTAAACTCCCTCTCATTTCAGCCCTGGAAACCCAGACATCAAGGGACCCAGTGGAACCAGGCTCAAAACCAGGCTCAGACACAATATTGACCCTAGACTCATTCAGCTCTCTGTAAGCCCAGCTTCTTTGGGTATTTTGTTTGCCTTTTTTTTCATCCTTTCTTTTCTTTTTTTTTTTTCTGTCTTTCTGGTTATAACAAAACTATTCTCACGAATGTTTGGAGAGAAAAAAATTAACTGACGGCAATGGAAACTCTAATACTAGAAAAATGTCAAGAAAGCAAACACTGGTTTCAATAAGCCGTGCCTGGCAGCTCATGGAAACAAGCTTGAAACCATCAAAATACAAAAACCCCCTCGACTGGGGCGTGCTTAGGAGGTACACGCATGTACTTATGAAACTTCTCTATCTCAAAACCCCTTGGTGGACAGTGTCTTGGTGTGAGTCGGCCCAGCCCCGGAGCCCACGACAGTCTCCCTCCTGTCCATCTGGCCCAGGCAGTCTTTGCATGACCAGATACTCACCCCCCTGTTCCATCTTTGGCTGGAAGGTTTGGGTTAGGTAGTCCAGGCGAAACTCTGCAAAGATATCAAGAGTGAGGCTTAGGGGGTGAGCATCAGGGTAGTGACAGGCAGGGCAGGCACCCACGGCAGGCCCGCATAAAGCAGCCACCCTCCCCAGGACCCCAGAACACAAGCACCTACTCTGTTGGATCCGCCTCCTGCAGGCCTTCCAGTGACATAGGAAGAAGGAGCTAAAACCAAGGAGCAGCATCACCATGGCCAGCCAGAGGAACATGGGCCCTGAAACACAGTGCCACCCTGTACTCTGTGCACAGCTGGGAGCCAGGGCCCTTTCCTACAGCCACAGAGGACAGCCCCAGGCATAGCCCATTTCCTCCTTCTCCAGGGACATGGGTCCCACCGAGGTGAGCAGTTCTGGTCCCAAGATGGACCATCTGATTCAGCCTTTCTCTGCTTGCCCTCCCTCACCTGGTTCCAGGAAGCTGACCAGCTAACTCAGAAAGTAAGAAAAACAAACCATTTCGAGGGTGAGAAACTAAGGCCTCATGGAATCAGAATGAGTCAGGTACGGTGGCACACGCCTGTAACCCCAGCACTAGGGAGGCAGAGGGATGTGGATCTCTGAGTTTGAGGTTAGCCTGCTCTACATAACTAGTTCCAGGCCAGCCAAGGCTACATAGGGAGACCCCATATTAAATATAAAATAAATAATAAACAAAAAAAAGAGTGAGAAAAAAGAAGGAATTGAACTCCAAGAGGCCGAGAGCTATGGCTAGTTGGGATAGGGAGGGCAGAAGCTGGTTAGGCAAACTCTCTGAGACCGTCAACTCCTGAGGGCAGGCTCAGGGTCAGAGCTGCACAGAGCAGCCTCAGCATGTGGTCTCTCCGTTCAAACAAATGAGAGGTTGGTGGGATGGCTCAGAGGGCAAAGCCCTTGCAAGCCTGACCTGAGTTCAACATCCAGAACCTACCATGGAAAGGTGGGACAGGGGTGGAGGGGGGGAGACACGGGACTCCACAGAAGTTGGCCTCTGGCT
>NC_022016.1:85125283-85136058 GCF_000317375.1 Microtus ochrogaster | reverse complement strand
CACACATAAATGAGTCATGTTTTCTCAAAGCCAAAGGGCTCAGATGGCTTTGAGAAACTGGGAAACTGAAGCTTGTCCAAAGCCACCTTGAGAGTCACCACCCCGGTCAGGCCAGGCCAGGCGACTTCAGTATTCCACATCCTTCTTACACACACACACACACACACACACACACACACACACACACACACACACAGAGTTAAGGATCAAACACAGTACATAATGCGTCTGCGGCAAGTGCTCTACCACTAACTCAGCCTAGCCCACGCCTGAGCCCTTACACAGCCTACTCTAGTGATCTTAATTATTCCATTGCTAGTCGGGTACAGGTCTCAGGTGTGACTGCTCAAGTAGCCTTTGTTTGGTATTGGGCCAAGATCCAGGGTAGCCTCAAACTTGCTATGTAGCCAAGGACGATCAAGATCTCAGGATTACCTACCTCCACCTCCTCAGAGCTGGGATTACATGTGTGTCCTACCACATCCGGTTTATGTGACTCTGGGAATGGTGCCCGGGGCCCTCTGTCATGCTAAGCAAGCACTTTGCCAGCTGAGACACAAAGCACGCTGAGAACTGTTAACTTGAGAACTACTGCCATCTTGTGTCCATAACTGGTACTGCTAGTCCTAAAACTGTTGAGTGCACGAACAGCAACCGCCTAGGGCTTAGCATTTGCAGACCACACCTGTGCTAGATGCTGGCAACCCCGGGTGCCTACTCGCTTTCCATTTTACAGCTGAGGAAAGTGACGGCAAAAGGAATTAAGCTCCCGGTCATTCAGTAACTCATTCAATAACTTCTTTTTTTAAAGACAGTCTCCTGTGGCCAGGATGGCCTTGAACAGGCTACCTAGCAGAAGTAACCTTTAACAACGATTTTTTTTTTTCTTGAGACAGGGCCTCACTAGGTAGCCCTGTCTGACCTGGAACTCATTATGTAGACCAGGCTGGCTCTGAACTTGCAGAGATCTCCTGCCTCTGCTACCTTAGTGCTAGGATTAAAAGCAATGTGCCTCCACACCTAGAGTTTTTTGTTTGGTTTTAAAGAATTTTTCTTATTTGTGTATGTGTGTGCGTGTGTGTGCGCATGCGCACATGTGTGTTAGGTGTGTGGAGTCACTCTCCTTCCACCTCTACATAATTTCTGGGGATCAAACTCAGGTCCTTGAACTTGCATCCTTGGGCAGGGCAGATGGCAAGGGAGCCATCTCACTGGTTCAACCTTGAACTTCTTCTACCTCCACCTCTCAGCACCAGGATTAGAGACACACACCACCATGCTCAGCACTGACACAGACACACACCGCCATCCTCAGCACTGGGATTACAGACACCACCATGCTCAGCACTGATACAGACACACACCGCCATGCTCAGCACTGACACAGACTCACACTGCCATGCTCAGCACCGGGATTATAGATATACGGTACTAATCCCCCTGTATACCCTAGTAGGGATGAAACCCAGAGTCTGAGAGCATTCTAGATAAATACTCAAGCAACTGAGCCACACCCCACAGCCTAGCAACTCTATTTTGAGTATCAATTATAGGTCATCAGGATGAAGTCAAGAAAAAAAGTCTTGTCCCAAGAATGAAACCGTATTAGGAAGGGACAGAGCCTCGCTGCAGCCCTAGAAGGCAGAAAGCTGAGATCAGTCTCTTTCCACCTCCACCTGAGGCCATGGTCCTGGAAGGAAACCCCTCCCCCCCGGCTTTGGACAATGAGCAATCAATACCTGGATCCAGAAAAGGTGTTCCTGTGGACAAGGGAGAAGTGGGCTGCAGCCTGCTGCTGGTCTGGGCGTCCACCAGGAGGCTCAGGGTAGAGGCGGTACTGTGCCAAAGGAAACCCAGGACAGGGGTAACAATCACCATTGCCATGTGAGGCAGAGAGGGCCTGGGAACCCATAGCATCTGCACAGTCTTGTCAGGCATTGTGGGGGCAGGGACTGAGTTTCTAGACCTGGCTTTACAATCCTGTCATCATAGAGACAGACACACAGTTGTGTCCCCCCCCCAATCCCACCAAAGACCTACAGGCCTGATGACAGCCCAGACCACCCTGAGCAATACCTGAGCATACAGGGGCCATTCCATCCTGCCTACAGGAGGGGTTAGGAGTCACCTGGCAGGCTCCTCGCTGTTTTCTGAGGTGCTGAAGTCAGGAAGGGTCCCTGAAGGTGGCAGCTCCAAGGTCATATTCATCTCTGCATTATCTGTAGGGATGATGATATATTAGAACCAGTACCAGACACTCTGAATCTCTAGGAAAGACTTGACCAACATGCAGTGGGAGGCGGTGGGAGGCTATGGGCAGCTGTGGGAGGCATTAGGAGGCAGTGGGAGGCGGTGGGGGCAGTGGGAAACATTTGGAGGCAGTGCGTTGTAGTCCTCTGTAACACACAATTCTTGGCTACAGCTGGCAAAGACCACTGGGATTGTGTTCTGAAAGATCAAATTGGAGAGGCTGTGGTTGCATAGAAATGATACCCGGCAGCTTCTGCTTTTATTTAAAAGAAGTCTAAGGCCAGGTAAAGAAACTTCCTGCCAAGTGGAATCCTAAGACCCAATAGTGGAAGGACAAAACTGACTCCCGCAGATCACCCTCTGACCTCCACATGCATCACACACACACACACACACACACACACACACACACACACACGAAGGGAGTGGAGTTTCAGAGCCCAGAGGAAGGGAGAGAGGTCCTGAGGGGTACATCCATGAAAGAGAGCCTGCCCCTCCTCTCCCTTTCTCTGTGCTTCCTGGCTGCAGTGAGGTGAGCAGTTTCTGGGGCGATCAGTTGCCTCAGGCCCAAGCAGCTGCAGGCAAAAATCTCCCCAATGAGAGCCAAAAAGAACCCCTTTCCTTTATAAAGATACGTTCTTGCCACAGAGATGGAGCGCACACTGAGTTACTACATAAAAAAAAAAATCAACTGACTTTTGCATTGGCCACATGAAATCACTGGTGGTTGTTTTGTTGGTGTGTGGTGGCGCACACCTTTAATCCCAACACTTGGGAGGCAGAGGCAGACAGAGCTCTGTGAGTTCAAGGACAGCCTGATCTACAGAGTGAGTTCCAGGACAAAGATACACAGAAAAACCCTGTCTCAAAAAGCCAAAAATTAAAAATAAGAATAAAAGAAATAGAGTTCAAAATAAACCACATGAAGGTGGAAAATACACAGAGAATCTGGACATTGTATGTTATTGTGTTGTCTTTAAATTGTTTGCTGACTGAGGAAGGAGCAAAAGCTGCTAAAAGACATTTGATTATAAATGCTGCTGGATTAATCCAACATATATACTTTGAAAATACGTTGACTTTAAAATTTGAGTCAAACAATATGTTCCTTTGGAGAAGAGGTTTTGTTTTTGTTTCCACAGGAAATGAGAGGCTGTGGATTCAGCCAAAATTGGTGTGTGATTGGTTGGTTGGTTAGCTGGGCAGGTGCATGAGTGGCTGAGTAGGGGGGTGAAACAGGGTCTCACCATGTAGACCAGACTGGTCTCAAACTCATGGAGATCCACCTGCCTCTACATCCTGAGTGCTGGGGTTAAAGCTGTGCACCATCAGACCTGGTAATGTTACAGGTTTTTTTGTTTTGTTTTGTTTGTTGCTAAGATTTTGACCTTAAAAAAAAAAATCAGTCAGGCATGGTGGGCAGGGCGCACCTACAATCAAAAAAATGCCCCATAAGCTTACTTGCCCACAGGCCAATCTGGTTGGGGCATTTTCTCAGTTGAAGTTCCCTCTTTTTTTAAATGACAACTCTAGTTTGTATCAAGTAGACAAAAAACAAAAAACAAACAAACAAAAAAAACCCCTAACCAGGACACCTGGGCTACATAATGAATTCTGAGTCAGCTAGTGCTGCAGAGGAAAACTCTCTCTCTGAAAAAAAAAAAAAAAAAGACAAAATAAGAATAAAATCAACAACAAAGGCACCTTAAGAATTAACATTTCCGCCGGGCGGTGGTGGCGCACGCCTTTAATCCCAGCACTTGGCAGGCAGAGGCAGGTGGGTCTCTGTCAGTTCGAGACCAGCCTGGTCTACAGAGCTAGTTCCAGGACAGGCTCCAAAGCCACAGAGAAACCCTGTCTCGAAAAACCAAAAAAAAAAAGAATTAACATTTCTCGGGGGTCAGGGGCTAGAGAGAAGGTTCAGTGGTTAAAAGCACTTCCAGAGGTCCTGAGTTCAATTCCCAGCAACTACATGGCAGCTCACAGCCGGTTCACAACCATCTACAAAGAGATCTGGCGCCCTCTTCTGGCCTGCAGGTATGCATGCAGGCAGAACCCTGCATAATAAATCTTTAAAACAAAGCAGAGAGGTGAGGAGGACACTTAGGGGCCACAGGCAGAGCCCACCTGCTGTCACTAACACCCTGAGTACAGAGCAGGGACACCCAGCCCCTGTTCCAGACCCTGGCCTGTTCCAGACCCTGGCGTGCAGGACACTCGGACATTCTGGGAATGAAATAGGCCTCTCAGGACCTCCGGCCCTGAGTCTCAGACTCAGGAGCTGTGTCCTAGAGACGTTCTTCTGTCCCCACTGGGCACCTAGGGCCCCTCATCGGACAGCAACACCCTGTGAAACTGCCACAGCTTCACGTAAACAGTACCTGGGTCTGGACTGGGCTCCCTTGCCTGGGAAGACGGAGACTCTGGAACCTTCGACAGCTCAGCAGCATCTTCCTGCACAGGGTGGGTGTTCCCTTCTGGCAGTGAGCTCCTCAGACTGTCGGTGGCTGAGGGCTTTAGAGTAGGTGTGGCCTGAGCAGTGGCATGGCTGGAGAAGAAGCCAGACACAGGTCTGATCACTCTAACAAGCCATGGAGGTCTGGGCTTGGGGATTGGTGTCTATAGAGAAAGGCTCCTGCCTCAGCACTCATAGGCCCTGCTATGAGCTCCTGAGAGCAAGAGCTGTGTTCCCTAGGCCTTCTGGGACACACACAGCAGAGTCTCCAATGACTAGTGAGCTTGGCAGTGGACCACCCTGGAGTCCTGCCAGCCTGAGCTGACCCTACCCTATGTGCCCCGAGACAGAGTGGCCCATCCAAAGGTCACCCGGAGGGGCGCAAAGGAGACCAGGAGTCACCTAGTAAATGTCTTGCAGTCATCTGGGTTGGAGCAATCGGGGCCAGGTCCTGGGGAAGGCAGCTCACAGATAGTGTCCTTCTCTGCTGTGCCTGCAACGGGGACAGCAATGGCTTCAGAACAGACACCGAGGAACCCGGAGTCTCCAGGAGCAGAACTGTCACCACAAGCAGCCACAGATGACAGTAGCCACGCAGAGATGGCGGCTTTCCCAGTAGCTCCTCACTATCCCCCCGCTTGGATTGGTCAGGGTGCAAACCTATAGTTGCTGGTTGCTTACCAGTTCACAGACAAAACACAAATGTAAATGAGAGGTGGGAAAAAAGACAGAGTCCCTGGCTTCAGCCATACCCGAAGCCACGCAGCACTGTTCTCCATACATTCGTTTTACACACACGCGCACGTACACACAGACACACACACATCAGGTATCCATAGCCTTGTATGCCAGGCAGATCATAACACAGTCCTCACCAGGCTGCCATTCACATAAACAACAGCGTGTAAATGGGTCTGTCGCGCTATGTAATAATAAGCAGTAAGAGCTCAACGAACAGCAGGTCCTCTTCTGCACCTCAGCTCCAACCTCATCTCTGAGAAACAGACCCACATGGGTTAGCAGATGCCCTGACGGCTTCAGCGCAGGTGACCACAGCAAGGTCAGCGGTGTGAGGAGGTTGACAAAGCTCAGCAGAGTGTCCAGTCGTGGCTGGAAGAGGACATTCTGTGTTCTTGGGCTACTCAACTGCCAACTCCAGGGGTCAAACTCCCCAGTCACGGAAAGAGGCTAATGGAGTCTGTCCTGCAAACACTCGGGCTTACGGAGGAAGTCTGTGATAGCTCTGGGCGGATGGTTAGCTGTGCACTTCACAGCAACAGAAGTTTCTTTCTCCATTCATGACTGGAAAGCCTCTATCCCCGAGAGCTGCCTTCTGGGAGAAGGGCCTCCAGAGCAGAAAAGGGTCAAAGGGTCAGGTGGCCATGGCAGAGCTCCTGACCGAATGTGCTGTGGGTCACTGTGCCAGCTTTAGTTTTCTGGAGACAACGTTTAAAATGGTAAAAAGGAGAGCCAAGGCTGGTGGCACATCCCTTTTAATCCCAGCACTTGAGAGGCAGAGGTAGCCAGGTCTGTGAGTTCCAGGCCAGCCTGGTCTTCTTAGTGAGTTTCAAGACAGTCAAGAACTACATAGTGAGACCCTGCCTCAATGAAAGGAGGAGGATGTGTCTTGAGAGATGTCTTTGTAGCTAAAAACACTGGCTGCTCTTCCAGAGAATGGGGTTCAATCTGAAGCTCCCACATAGTGGCTCACAACCTTCTATAACTCCGGCTTCAAGGAATCCAATACCCTCTTCCTGTCTCTCTGGGCACTAGGCGTGTATGTGGTACATAGACATATGTGCAGGCAAAACACTCGTGTGTGTGTGTGTGTATTGTTTTTAGATTTAATATGTATTATTAGATTTAATATATATTAAACATATATATTAAATCTAAAAACAAAAATAAATCTGGTTGTGGTGGCACATGCCTGTAATCCCAACAGTCAGGAATGTGGAGAAGAAAGATCACAAGTTCAAACTCAACCTGGGCAGCGGAGTGATTCTGTCTCAAAAGATAAATGAAGAAATTAGAAATTAATTTTAATAATAAATTAATTTGGGCTAGGAGTATTGCTTAGTGGTATAATACTTGCCTAACCTGTAAGGCCCTGGGTTCAGTCCCCAATAAAGCACAAACACACACACACACACACACACACACGAGCTAGGCACTTGGAGGATGAGGCAGGGGGATTGCTGTGGTTTTGAAGCCAGCCTCGCTACCTAGTGACTTAGAAAATGTCCTGGGATACGGAATAAGATCTGCTCTCAAACAGCATCACCTAACAACATAGTGATCTATGTCAGTCAGTAACAGATATAAATATAGTGATACACATCACATTCTCACTTATATATCAGGTGATCGAAACCCACTCATCCTAGACCAGCTACGTTTTTTCTCTAGACAGGGTTTCTTTGTGTATCCTTGGCTGTAGCTCTGTAGACCAGACTGACCTTGAACTCACAGAGATCCACCTGCCTCTGCCTGGGATTAAAGAAGTGTGCCAACACCTGGCTCCACCAGCCACTTTTAAATGTTCCTTGGCCACAGGTGTGAGCAACGGCAGAGCTTCAGAGACAGTCCTCTGTCGCCCCCAAGTGGCAATCTCAGGAACACCACTCAGACAGCCTGGTCCTGCTTGCTCAAGAGAAGTTCCAGAAGCCTTAAGGTTACATCTCTTCATCACATGGGTGGGACGGAGGGAGGGGGAACCGGCCCCACCCACAGGTACCAAGCTTTGCTAAAGTGCAACCTGAGGCCCACGTGAGCCCCTTCCCTCAGCAACCCTGTTCTGCTTGCAGACAGTGGGATCTGTGTCCCTTAGTACAGAGCATTCCATGACGCAAGCAGTCGGACAGAGCCCACCAAGCCAGAACCAGAAATGCCAAGGACACAGGTTACCGAAAAAGGTCCCCATGGGGCCTGCAATTGTCAGCCCTTACCATCAGTTTGTCCCTCAGCATCTCAGCCTTCTCGATGTTTACTTTCGTACCAGTTTGTAGACGAGATACAACACATGGGAAGGGCGCACAAGGGCTCTAACATTGTAATAAAGAGTCAGAACCTCAAGCAAGCAGTCAACTTTGTCTATCCTGCAGGAAGCTTAGTTCAAAGGAGGGAACTATTTCAGACGTCAAGAGGTGGATAGGGATAGCGAGGGCTGCATTGCAGGCACTGGGAAAGGTTTGGTCAGCAAGAGACACAAGAACAACAAAATTACAAGTCCATGAGACACTTGTCTTGAGCAGCCTTCTCGACAACTCTGAAACCTGGACAATGAAATGCTTCTCAGAACAGCGGCTGAATGTGTTTAAGATGGCGTGTCACATGAAGAGACAGGCTGCACAATGATGACATTAAGAGACGTCTCCTTCTACAGAAGGAAGTGAACTACAGGACACGGCAACGGCACTTGAGATGCTTCGGCCATGTTATGAGAATGAATGACGGCAGATACCTGAAGACAGCACTGCTTGGAGGAGTGCATGGGATAAGGCGAAGGGGAAGGCCCAAAATACGATGGATAGACAGCATAGAGGAAGACTGTGGAACTTGGGTATGACAATAACACAAGCATCTAGAATTGCTCAGGACAGGAACAACTGGAAAACCGCCATAAACTGGTTGCCCATGCAGGCTTCAGCATTGCGGGGCATAAATGATGATGATCATCAGTTTGCCCCACCTGCATGCCGTGTTGTTTTAGGGGTGCCCTTTTTGCTCCCCATCTCCCACCCTGTGTCTCCCTTCTAAAGAGCACCACCCCCTTTCTTGAGAACAAAGTTTCACTACGTAGCCTAGGCTGGCCCCCTAAACAGCACTTTTAATGGCAACCAGGGAGGATCCACGATTCTTATCCCTTCAGCGACCATGAGCCCCTCCTCATATCACAAGGAAATTAGAAGCTTGGAGAAGGTAAGGCTTGAGGTCACGAGGCAAGTTGGGAAAAAATTTATTTTTCTCAGCATTGAATCTGGTGTCCAATGTCTCAGTCCCTCTCCCACCCGACACCCGAATCTGAAGCAGGAAAGCCAGCTCTGATTAGTCAGGGAACTCCCGGGGTAGACACTTGAGGTTTCCTACTGTTTGTGGGCCACCAGAGAATCCTCTCCAGCCCCAAGCTTCAGGCCTGGGCCTCAGCTAGCAGAGTGCCTCTGCTGGGACACAGTTGTGAGCCCAGAAAGCCCACTTCCACCTGTCTGTCCCACGGGGGGGGGAGGAGAGCAGTAGGGACCCTGTGGCAGGTACAGCAGCTGCTGCACGTAGGCTAGAGATGGGGACACTCACCTGGGAACTTGACGACCTGGCCCCCAGAACAGCGGGAATGTTGGGAGCAGCGGGCGCAGGAATTGACAGCCCGCGTCTTACAGTACGTGCCGGACTGACACTCACAGACGCGAGAAGAGTTCCAGGAACACGGAGCCTTCTCCACAAGACCTGAGGGACACAGAGAGGGTCAAGGAAGGAAAGAGGGAATCCAGGAAACCGAGGGACAGCCCAGGATGAAGGTAAGATGCTCTCTCTCAGATCCCCTGACGTAACATCTGGGAGGGCAGTGTGAGGGAGGCCTTCGCCTCTAGCCCATACACCTCACACTGCTACAGAGGTTACAAACAAGTAGATGTGGGGCTGAAGAGATGGCTCTCTGGATAAAGTGCTTGCTGGGCGAGCATAAGGTCCTGAGTTCAAATCCCCAGCACCCGTGTGAAAACTGAACTGAGCAGGACGACATATGTCTGTTGCAGAAACAGGAGGACTCCTGAACCTGGCTGGCCAGCCAATGGAGGTGAATCAGTGGGTTCCAGTGAGAGGCGAGGCTCTGTCTCAAAAACTAAGCTGGAGAGAGAGATTGAGGAAGACAGCTGGCATCAGCCTCTGGCCTCCACATACACATACAACGTGTACACATACAAAAATAAATAATGAGGACTGGAAAGATAGATCAGAGGTTAAGAGCACTGGCTGCTCTTCCAGAGGTCCTGAGTTCAATTCCCAGCAACCACATGGTGGCTCACAACCATCTGTATTTGAGATCTGCTGCATGAAGGCAGAACGCTGTATACATAATAAATAAATAAATATTTAAAAAGATAAATAAAGAAATAATGTCCCAGGACCTGGAGGGAACTGAAGTACACGTCGCTGTGTGACAAGCCATTCCGGAAAGGCTTTACAAAGTGATTCCATGGGTCTCCTGCAAAAGGAGGGCCAGTAGTGGTTGCCATGGTGAAGAGGATGGGAGGATAAACTCCAGAAACATGAGGAGTTTTAGGAAGTGCACTGTATGTTCTGGGTGCAGACATACACTGCCCATTGTTAAACCCACAGCGTGCCCCCCGACCAGCTGAATCAGGGTGATGATGCACTTGGCAACACAATATCCGTAAGCACTCATCCCCTGTGCTGGGGTCTGACTATGAGAAGGTCCCCTCTGAGAGAGATGGCTGAGTGGGTAAACCACTTGCTATGTACACATAAGGACTTGAATTTCATATCCAGAACCTATGGTTTATGAGATGGGGAGTGAAGGGATGGAGAGATGGTTCAGTGGTTAAGGGCACTGTTTGCCTAACACGCTCAAAGCCCTGCATTCAATCCCAGCCCTGAATGAACCAGGCATGCAATGCACACCTGTGATCCCAGCACTCAGGACATGGATGCAGAAAGACACACACACACATAAATGAGAAAGAAAATATAATCCTACAAAAAGAACTTTGTAAGCAATAAACAAATGCATAAATCGGGCAGTGGTAGCACATGCCTTTAATCCCAGTACTCAGGAGGCAGAGGCAGGCGGATCTCTATGAGTTCAAGGCCGGCCTGGTCTACAGAGTGAGTTCTAGGGCAGCCAAGCCTACCCAGAGAAACCCTGCCTCGGAAAACTAAGACCAAAAAAGAAAAAAAGATACTGAAAACTTTAAAACATATGATTATTAGGTTTCAAGAAAATCTCAACACATTGTCCAACCTAACCACACCCCTAAGCCCACACAAAACCAGAACACCAGACCCCATCACTAAACACAAATGACTAACATAAGAAGAACCTGTTCTTGCCGGG
>NC_022016.1:85118671-85125148 GCF_000317375.1 Microtus ochrogaster | reverse complement strand
AAAAAAAAAAAAAAAAGAAGAAGAAGAAGAACCTGTTCCAAGAACTTTCCTGGAAGCATCCTGGTCTTCGAGAAGGATGATGAAGGACTTGGGAAATGGCAACTCCCATTGCCAGGCCACCAGCTCAGACTCTGCCTCCACCATTCGCCAAGTTCCCCAGCTCCAGGAAGACCTTTCACATGATCCCCAGATTCCTCACTACAGAAATGACCTAAGAAAAGAGTCCTCCCTAGGGCCATTGGGAAGGCATGAGTCCTCCCTCCAGGGAGCACGCTAGGTCTCTCTGAAAAGCATGGATGCAAAAGACGACCGCTAATATCAATTCTCAAATCCAGAGAGGTAAACTGAGGCACCAGGGGACTGAATCCTGATACTTCCTGCCTCTCGGATACATGCCAGGGAAAGAGGACAGGTTCTTACCTTTCAAACAGGTCACGCAGGCTGTACAGTGTCCATCCTCATTCACGTAGTGGTCGGGATCACATTGCTTCCTGCAGTGGGCAGGGCCCTGTGGGCATGGCTGTGTTGGAGACAACCCTGGAAAAAGCAGCAGAGAAGTTCTAGGCTTGGTCACCTTGATAATGAGCCTTCCATTCTCCATCTCTCATACCTAAACCCCATGGTTGTATCAGATAACTCTCATGTTACAGATGGAAGCATTGGGCCTCCCTGGAGGTCACTAAAAGCCAGCAAAAGGAGTGACCCAGGTGTGGGGGAAAACTTGGATCTGGCATTCCTGGGATGCCACCTGACAAGGGGGTGGCCTCAGAAGATCGCAATGACTTTTGCACTAATAAGATCGGTTTCTCCTAGCACTAAAAGGATTAAAGGGGCCGTGGAGGTCAGCAAACACAGGCTGCGTGCTGGCTGTCACTCTCAGCAGAGGTCCTGAGCCTCTGAGGGAATTGAGGGGACTATAGGCAGTCAAGACCATGAAGATCCTCACCCAAGCTGAGAGGCCCTAGAATCACCCAGCAATCTTCCTCCCATCCTCCGAGGACTGGAGATATAGAGGGTGATGAGGCTGAAGTGGGGGATAAATGAGGAATGGGCATCCCCCATCCCCCACCTGCACCCCCACCCGCACCCCAATATCTATTCTGCCAGGTTTCTTCAGGGATGATTCCCACAGCCTGGGCACAGAATGAACACTTGACCTAAACGGACCAGTCAGAACACTTCATTCATCCCATCATGTAACTCCAACAAACCAATCAGAGCATGCCATCTTTCTCACCAACTGTGATTGGCTCAACCTGACCATGACCAATAAGCCCCACCTCTGAGCATGTTCACCCAAGGTGTTCTGGTTTTACCACTGAATTTCTGGAAGAGGTGGGCTTGGTGGCGTATTCCTTTAATCACAACTAGGAGTTAAATCTCAGTATCTGAATTCTGTGAAATACCGCCAGGATTGCTGTGTCTGTCTCCAGCCACCATTGACTCCCTGCTGCAGAGCCTGGCTCATATTTGGTGAACCCGGATTCTGCCGACTTCCTGAGTAAAGCTGGAGAGATGCCAGGCTCTTCCCTACCCCTACCCTATACAAGGCCTGGAAGGAAAGGGTAAGGGCTCAGGATTCTTTATTTTAGCCCAGGCTGAGCTTACTAGCTCAGTGGGTGAATCCAAGAACCCTTCTATGTCCAAGCGCTGTCTCTGGGTTCCTATGAGGTTCAAGCGCTGACATAGGTAAAGAACCCGGCCTCCATTGTAGTGCCCTGGTCCATCGGTAAGTACTATTGCTCATAGCATGAGGCAGAGTGAGCTTGTCATAAGCAGAGAACTGGGTAGTGGCTGCCAGGAGTGTCGAAAGGCCTTGCGGACCTACGTAAGGCAAGACGTTGCCATGGGGCGACCTCTCAAACTCAAAGGTCTCCCAGCTTCTTTCCTCCACCGGCCCACCCACGTGCAAACGCTGCCACACAGCTGAGCGCTGATTTGAGAGGGCAGACAAAATGTCAGAAATTTCCCCAAAACACGGAAGGAGGGGTTTTTGGTTTTCCTTTGTGGCTTACCCGGAAGCACAGAGTCAATAAAACTCCAGCAAAATGCCCCGCCCACCACCCAGGCCTGAGGTACGCAGCTACTGCAGCACGGGGCCTGAGAGAGGGCAAGTGGGAGGAAGGAGCAAGCCCTCAGGCACAGCTGTTAGGTGGAGGAAGCCTAAGATGGAGGCGTCATGCTCGCAAATTCGTGTCACAATACATTGAGGCCACAGCTCGCTGTGGGCAGAAGGGTGAAAAATGCTGAGAAAAGAGGTGTGGAGGTGTGGGAACCAGTCGCCTGCAGCAAAGGAAGGCTTATATAGAGGTGGGGTCTCAGAGCTGCAGCAGGGCCGAGATGGCAGAAAGGGACACCCAGGGGGAAGGAGACAAGGCATCGCCAGAAGACCAGAGGCCTGGGAACGGACGAGGGGAAGGTGCGACCTCTTCCAAGAGCAGGCAATGAACTTGCATTGGACTGAAGGACGGGTGGGTGGAGGAAAGAAACGAGGGAGAGTGGGTAGGAGTCTGGGGCGAGGGAGGGGGGTGGTGCTGTAAATTAGAATAACCCCCCACAATGAGACCTTCAATGCTTCAATGGAACTATTTGGAGAGACAATTTTAGGAGCTCGCTAAGGATATAGGAGCCCTAATCCCATAGGATGGGTGTGGGGGCCTCTATAAAAAAGGGACACATATGGTAGGAAAGTGGGCAGGTCAGGCTGCAAAAGAGCCATTCCCCTCTCCATTTTCTAACCAGAGGGAAGTAACAGCCTGGAGGAGCCCAAACACAAGCTAGATGGGGGAGACCAGTAGGGGGAGGGGGAGGACCCGAGAGAAACCAGGTGTCATAGTACAGGCCTGCCATCCCAGCATCCAGGAGGCAGAGGTAAGAGGATCAGGAGTTCGAGGCCAACCTCTGCTACACACAAAGTTCAAAGCCAACCTAGACTCGACGGGACCCTGTCAAGTTGTTGTAAAAGACTGGTCGCAAGAACATTTAAATTTTGTTTTTATTTCCGTGTATGTGTGCTTATGAGTGCACATCATGTGTGTGGATACCCTCAGAGGCCAGAAGAGGGCGTCAGGCCCCCTAGAGATGGAGTTCACAGGCAGTTGTGAGCTGCCTCATGAGGGTGTTAGAACTGAACTTGGGTCCTCTGGAAGAGCAGGCAGTGCTCTTAACCCCTGAGCCATCTCTCAAGCCCCACAAAAACATTTTAAACTCATTTTTTGGGGATAGTCACTATTAAGTTCTTTCTCAAATACTTCCTCCGGTAGCTTGTGAAAGACTGGAGTCCCACAGGGCGTTCAGAGAACACAGGTCTAAGAGCAGCTGTCAATGATCTCCAGCCCCAAAGAGCTGTACAGTACTGGCGGTCCTCACCTACCCACAGGAAGCCCTCCAGACACAGTGCCTGGCTCTCATGCCTTGTCCTAGAAGCAGCGGGCAGTTACACTGAGCCAGTGACAGAGACTTCCTCCCACCCTCGACTTCATAGCTAAAGTCTCTCTTGCAAATAGACATCTATTCCTGGAGCTCAGAGACCACACCACAGCTCCACCTCATACCCCAGCCACCAGTGGCCCCCACATGGGTTTAGGCCTTTTAATAGTCACAGGGGACCAAAGTACTTCATAATCCTTTTCTAATCTTCAGGCCCGAAGAATGTTCCTGAAGGATTTCCTGACGTTCTCCCAGAATTCATGCTATGCGAGGGCTGGGTGAGCATTCCGGAAACCCAGCACTGGTTAGGCAAACCCTGTTCCCCAGAAAGTTGCAGCCTGGAGCAGGCTGGGACAAACACGTGTCCTGGCTTGGAACAGACAAGAACCGTGAAGATCAGGGCGAGGTATTGTGCGGCAGACCCAGCACTAACGATGCTGAGACAGAGGGATAGCAAGTTCAAGATCAACCTGAGCTACAGATCGCATTCAGGGCCAGCCTGGGAAACTTCGTGAGCCCCTATCACAAACTAAAAAACGAAGAAAACTAGAAAATTGTCACGGGTATAGCTCAGCGGTTAAGAGCAATTGCTGCTCTTGAAGAGGACTCAGATTCAAGTCCCAGCACTCACGCGGTGGCTCACAAACACCTGCACCTCTAGTTCCAGGACATTGGACACCCATTCTGATCTATGCAAGACTTGCATGCACATAGTGCATATACATACATGCAGGCAAAATACTCATACACATACCCAGCACTTGGGAGGCAGAGACAGGTGGATCTCTGTGAGTTCGAGGCCAGCCTGGTCTACAAGAGCTAGTTCCAGGACAGGAACCAAAAGCTACAGAGAAACCCTGTCTCGAAAATCCAAAAAAAAAAAAAAATACTCATACACATAAACTGAAAAGAAAATTTAAGGGTGGTGGGGGGAACGAGGAGAGAAGAGAAGAAAACGAAGAATTACAAAGGGCTTCCGAACTCCAGAAATGACAACTGGTCATGGTCACAGGGGGTGTTGGCTGTTGAGACTCTGAGGCCACAGATTCCTGGGCTCTACCCCCAGCCAATCCTGCCATGCCACAGCTCTAAGACCCTGGGAAAATCTCTGAACTGGCTGAACCCCAACAGTCCCATCTGCAAAACAGAATCAATGCTTAACCCAGGATGTTAGGTCCCAGACCTGGTACAAAGGGCTAAGGTGCCTATTAACATATCAAAGAGGACCTGGCCGCCAGGTTCTCCAGCATCCCTCAGACCCTACCTGCTACAGGGTATGGCAGGCATGTCCCAGTCTACCCGAACTCTCCAGCCCAGCGGCTGGACTACCCTTCCCCCTGAAGCTCTTCCCTATGTAATCCAGACTATTTGGTTACTGTCCCTTTTCTACCTTTCCTCCTCTTGGCTGCTACACCTGGTTCCCCTGTCTGCCTTCTCCCTTCCTCTCCCCTTTCTCCTCAAATGGCCCAGTTCGGGGTCATGCCCACTCTGGACTCTCCCAGATGTCTTTGTCTCTGGCTATGCTTTCTCCCGTTTATCTACAACAGACTTTCTCCTCCACCATCATGGCCTTTCCTTTTCATTTCTTTATTTTTATTTTCCCATTCAGACCACAGTTAAGTAAGCAGGAAGTCAGCATGGCAGCTGGGCTGCTAGTGGCTAGGACCCTGCTGCATAGGCAACCCCAAAACCTCAGAAAGGGTCTCACATCCTTGTGGCGGTGGCAGAACCTAGCCTGTGAGGTAACCAAGCTTGCTCTTCCTCAGACCCTGTGACATTAAGGTGCCCTTGGATACCTGTAACCAAACATGACCATGTTTGCTAGCTTCTATCCTGCTCCTCCCAACCCCCACCTTGTCGCAAGTCCCCCATGAGGGTCAGACATCAAAACAAGGAACCTATGTCCAGCCCTCAGTACCCCACTCACCTGAGGGGCAACGGTGACAGCAGCTCCCCACAGCCTCCCCGGGGTTGTAGCTGAGATCTCCAGCACAGGTGCTCTTGAGCAGTCGATCCTGGAGGGTCAGGGAAACAGATGAGACAAGGCCAGACTTTAACCTCAATGCCACCCTGCAGTCCCAGGAGGCATGGTGTCCACTCACCGTCAAGGCCAGGCTGAGATTATTGTCATAGAGGTCAGGAAGAGAATCCCTGACTCAGCATCTCCCCCACAGAGCTAATAGCAGCTTACTTGCAGATGGAGCACCCAGAAATCTCTGTGCCCTCCTCTGCTTGTGGCCACCTCCCCCACCCCAACACCAGTCCATTCTCTCAGCTACCATCAAGTCAGCAGCTACAACCGGTTCCACCTGGCACACCCCTCCAGGGAACTAACAAGCCTCCCACCCTGTCTCTAGGGACGAGTTCAGCAGTAAAAACATCTGGTAAAGCTGGGCAGTGGTGGTGCACGACTTTAATCCCAGCACTCGGGAGGCAGAAGCAGACAGATCTCTCTGAGTTTGAGGCCAGCCTGGTCTACAAAGCGCGAGTTCCAGGACTGGCTTCAAAAAGCTACACAGAGAAACCCTGTCTTCAAATACAAGAACAACAACAAAACCCACATCTGGTAGAGAGACATATGGGTTGAAGTTCTGCATACCCAGATGGAAAAGTGCTCAGATTCCACAGACAGGGCCTCACCTATTCCCAGCCTACTCAGACACCCTCTCTGGAAAGAGCATTAACCCACCTCTGCATCTGCTAATAAGTTCTGTCTGCTCTTGAGTTTGACATAGGTCAAACTGCCCAGTCTTTTCTTTGCAACTGGCTTTTAAAAAAATCAGTGTACAAAAGAATGGGTTTTGTTGGTCATTGTGGCACACACTTGACTCCCAGCACTGGGGAGGCAGAGAGAGGCTGATCTCTGTGAGTCCAAGGCCAGCCTGGGCTACATACTGAGTTCCACGACAGCCAGGGCTACATTGTGAGAAACCCTGTCTCAAAACAAAAACAAAAAAGAAGGGGGCTGGAGAGATGGCTCAGAGGTTAAGAGCATTGCCTGCTCTTCCAAAGGTCCTGAGTTCAATTCCCAGCAACCACATGGTGGCT
>NC_022016.1:85112505-85117346 GCF_000317375.1 Microtus ochrogaster | reverse complement strand
ACACCAAGCCAACGACCAGAACATACAGGCAGTGGGCCTAACACAGACCCACACAGACGCTGTGATTTTCAGTCTCTGTGAGTGCCCATGGGCCCTGCTTAGTTGATTCTGGGGCAAACTCAGCCCCTCTGGCTCCCACAATTCCTCCTCCTCCTCTTCCTTGGGGTTTCCCAATCACCAAGGGGAGAGACCCATTGGAGACCTCCAACCTGGGCTCTCTCACTGCCTAATGTTTGGCCTTGGGTCTATCCATCTGATCCCATAAGCCTCTCTGATGACGACCGGACTCGGCACCCATCTCTGGGTACAGCAGAAGATCTGTCTTAGAAGTTCTATGCAGACCCGGCCGGCCTCGAACTCACAGAGGTCCACCCACCTCTGCCTCCTGAGCTCTGTGATTAAAGTGCTAGCCTATGTACCCATTTCTAAATACAGCCACAATGAAATGAGTACCAGCTCCAACAGACTGGAATCCAAGCTCCTTCCTTTCTTCCCCTACCCCCTTTTCTTTTCTAGGTAGACTTTCATGTCGATCAGGCTGGCCTCAAATTCACCGTCCACCAAGGATAATTTCCAGGTCCTCCCGCCCCGACCTCCCAAGCTCTGGAATTTTAGGCAAGTTCTAAGTTGGGGCTGAAACCCAGGGTCCCAGGCATGCTGGGCAAGCACTCTACCAACTGAGCCACACCCCTAGCCTGATTCTCCATCCGATTTTTTTTTTTGTCAAGCACCTGCACCGGTTGTCACTTCGCCGCAGTGTGTGAGGCTGCCATCTGTCCTTCACGCTTGCTGACACTTAACGATGTATGCCAATTAACCGTGAGCGAGTGCTGGTTACCGAAGCCGCCTTTAAGCTGCAGTGGTAGTTCTGGTGGGGGTGTGGTGGTATGGCTTCTTTGCATTTCCCTCATGAGTAACACCAGCCTCACTTGTTCTTGGAAATAAACCCCTGCAGCTTTCTAGAGTTCTCCGAACCATCAGCCCTGCTGTGAGATGGGCTTAGTCACGCCTAACACTAGTTTTCAACTTGACAGCATCTAGAATTGCCCAGGAGACAAGTCTCTGGGCACACCTGCAAGGAACTTTCTAGATTAGGTTAAATTTGGCTTGGGAAGACACACCTTGAGTGTGACCAGCACCCCCGGGGGTGGGGATAGGAGGCAGAGAAAGAAAGGTATTTCTGGAACTACAGAGAGCATCACCAGGGTCGCTGTGGCTGGAAGGTGGCTATGTGGGTGTTAGTTACATATTTTTTTTTGACACATCTGAAACCATGTAGCCATACTCACTGAAATGTTAAATATAGCCTACCATGTAGCATACAGTTAGGGCTGGGTTGTAACTCAGTGGTGGAGTGCTTGCCCCACATGTGTGAAGCCTGGGTTCTGACTGCAGCAGCTAGGAAGAGACTTGGAAGAGCAGCTAGCTGTGAGACATTCGCACAGCACAGTCGGGAGGCGCAGGGTGTCTCTGCTCCCATTTTGTCTGTGTTCCTTCAAGCAACCTTCCTTTCTCCTCAGGTCACTAGGGGCTCCCAGAAGCCTCCAGACAGCAACCGGGCAGCACCAGCTGCAGTTCCCTGGTGAGCAGCCACTCCCTGAGTGTACACAGAAACCTGAGGCAGACCGAGCTGAGCTGTCGGGACTCAGCCCTGTGGGGCCTGCAGAGTGTGGGAAAGTTCTCTGTCCTTGCCCTGGGTTTTCCCTCCTGGCCTGCCTCAGCATCTCACTGATAGCTAAAGAGTCTGAGAGAGTGTGGCGTGTGGCCCTGGGCCTGGAACATCTGAGAGCCACCTGTCTTCATACCTCCTTGCTGTCCTTCCCTAGATCTGTGGCAGTGTGTGTGTGTGTGTGTGTGTGTGTGTGTGTGTGTGTGTGTGTGTGTGTGTACCGCGTGTCACTCCTCCAAATCCAGCCTGCTTTCCACCAGCTCCTGCTCTACAAATAAGGAAACTACAGCCTAGAGAGGCACAGCTGTCTGCCCAAACTCACACAGCGACCAAGAGCCAACAGGAGATACAAGTATTGCCATGTCTCATTTTCTCCCTTCTCAGCCATAGTTCAGTGTACCAGACAGGGCAACGTATCACCCCGTGGTCCACATCAAGTCATGATCCAAAATCAAGGGGACTTACTGCAATTTACTCATTTTTAAATGTTGGTATAGACAATGAAGAATTGGGTCAGTTCAAGAGGCCTTACTACTCAGCTGGGTGGTGGTGGCTCAAACCTTTAATCTCAGCACTCAGAGGGAGGCAGAAGCAGGCAGATCTCTGAGTTTGAGGCTAGCCTGGTCTATGAGTGAGTTCCAGGACAACCAGGGCTACACAGAGAAACCCTGTCTCAGAAAAAAAAAAAAGCAGTGACTACTCTATGATGCAGATCAAAGTTTAAATCCTAGACCCGCATCAGTTGACTCACATAAATAATAATAAAAATATCACTTCAGAGCCGAACATGCTGGCATGTACCTGTAATCCAGCTCTCTAGAGGCAGACACTGTAGGATTAATGCCTCGGAGTCTCCTCAACTATGTATATCAAGTTTAAGGCCATTGTGGGCTACTAAGACCCTGACTCAAAAGGTTAAAAAAAATTCCATGCATATAGTACCATCTAAGGAGACAGAGGCAAAAGGATCACAAATTCAAGTCCATCCTGGGTACTTGGTGGAGATAAGGTGAGATTTTTATCTCAAAATAAAAGGATTTGGGGTCAGGGCAGAGGGTTGGGGATATAGTTCAGCGGTAGAGTGCCTGCCTAGAATGAGTGAGTCCCTGGGTTTAAGGCCCAGCACCATTAAACAAACAAACAAACCTCAGTATCTGAATTACAGGCTGCTCAGGAATGGGAGGATGGAGAGCGCCCTAATGGACATTATTTGAGTAACCAGTAGAATTATAATGCGTGCTCTTTGTTTGGCTTTGCTTGTTGACACAGGGTCATGCTATGTAGCCAAGGCTGGTTACAAAAGTTTCTCAAGCCTCAGCCTTCTGAGTAGCGGGCTTTTAGATGGACGTCACCATGCATGGTCACCATGGACGCAGTAAACCATGGAGCTGGAGTAACGAAGGTTTGGTATGTTGGGGGGGCGGGGGTCTCTTTTCTAAAATTCTGAGTACGTTCACATTCTGCCAGTAGGGTGAGCTCTCTTCTTACTAACCAGGGAAGCAATGGGAGCCTGCTACTCAGAGCCCCATGGAGGGAGCCCAAATGGGGCTTAGGGAGAAAGGAGCTAGTTCTCTTAGTCACACAAAAGAACTGAACCACAGGCCCTCCCAGCCATTCCTAGAGATGTAAGGGGAAGCCAAGTAGAGGTCCATCTTAGCCCCAAAGCCTACCCCGAATGCTCCCAGGCCATGGAACCAGCCTTTTCCTGCAAATCCTCAACGAATTCCTTTTTTTGGTGTCTGTCCTGGAACTAGTTCTTGTAGACCAGGCTGGCCTCCATCTCACAGAGATCCACCTACCTCTGCCTCCCGAGTGCTGGAATTAAAGGCGTGTGCCACCATTGCCCGGCTCTTTTTCAAATTTATTTATTTTTATTGTATGTATGTTAGTGTTCTGCTTACATGTCTGTGTGAGGGTGTCAGATTCCCCAGAACTGAAACTATAGACAATTGTGAACTGCCATGTGGGTGCTGGGAATTGAACCTGGGTCCTTTGGAAGAGCAGCCAGTACTCTCAACCTCTGAGCCATCTCTCCAGCCCCCGACAAGTGATGCCTAGTCTCATCACTTTGGAAGAGCCAGGAATTCAGGGTTAAGTTAATACAGTCTTGTAATGGCCGATGAGATGGCTTGGGGGTAAACGTGATTCTTGCTGCTGAGTCTGACCACCTGACTTTGAACCCCAGCACACATGGTGGAACCGACTCCTAACCTGTCCTTTGACCTCCACCAGGGGCCCCAGCATGGAGATGGCTCTAATCTCAGTGTCTGTTTATGACAGTCCTACCCTCTGAACAGTGAGGACCGACCGAGATGGGCACAGATAGCCGGTAAACTCCCGATGCCCTTTAACGGGACAGGGGACTAAGCATCTGGGCTCTGGCCTTTGCCTGGGAGGGAAGCGGGGAGGAGGGAGTCAGAAAGGAAGAGTGGGTGGGGGAAGGCCAAGGACCAAGAGGTGGATGCTTTTAGGTGGGGTTCCCCATAGGTTAAAGGCAAAGTGGCATGTCCACAGGATGCCGAGTTACACGACAAGAGGCTGAGGCCCTACCTGGGCAGCCCTAGAATGAAAAGAGTACCCCAAAACCTCATCATCTCCGGGACTATTTTCAAGTTGGTTTGGTTTTCTCTAGCAGACCTGGTAATTTTCACTTTTAGAAAGTCCCACCTGGTATCAACCAACAGCGAGAGAAAGAGAACAGCTGGGCCATACCTGTGGGAACTAAGTCACGTCAAAACAAAATCCCCAAATGGGCCAGCACAGGGCAGAAGTGAAGGGATGAGGGCCCCTCACCTCTGCCTCCATGTGATAACAGCCTAGTACTGAAAGTAATGAACAGCTATTCTGACGCTTGCAATGTCAGACCCACAGCCTTGCAAGTACCACCCCAGGCAGAATTAACTGGATAAGAACCTGCCTTTGCTTCCAAGTGGGAAATGGGGCTGGAGACGTAGCTCAGCAGTCACCTGTACTTGCTGCTCCCGTGAAGGACCCCAGTTTGGCAACTTTCACCTTCCTGTAACTCCAACTCCGGGGTTTCTGATGCCCTCTTCTGGCCTCCAGGGCACCTACATACATATACATAAGGGTTTTTTGTTTGTTTGTTATGTTTTTATTTATTTTATTTTATTATTATTTTTATCTTTTATTTTTATTTATTTATTTATTTATT
>NC_022016.1:85110868-85112348 GCF_000317375.1 Microtus ochrogaster | reverse complement strand
CCTCTATTTTTATTTTGAAGGTCTCACTAAGTTGCCCAGGAAGGTCTTGAACTTGTGATCCTCCTGCCTCAGCCTACTGAGGAGCTGGAATTATAGACCTGTACCACTGGATCTGGCTGCCATAGGAAGCGTTTCTTTTTCTTTAAATAGATTAATCTTATTTTATGTGTACGTGTTTTGCCTGCATGTAGTATGTGCACCACATGTGAGCTTGGTGCCCGTGGAGGTCAGAACACTACGTCAGATCCCCGGTTATAAATGAGTTATGAACCACCATGAGAATGTTGGGAACTGAACCCTGGTCCTCTGCAAGAGCAAAAGGTGCTCTTAACCACTGAGTATCTCCCCTGCTGCTACCAAGGGATCTTTGAAAGCACATGTCTGAGTTCCCATGCTACAGGGTGCTGGTACCAAACTGCTTAGACTTTCCAGACCCCATAACCAAGAGCCAAAGAAACATCTTTTTTGTTGTTGTTGTTGTTGTTCTGAGCCTAGCCTTTAACTGCTGAGCCATCTCTCCAGCTCAGAAACCTCTTTAAAAAATGTTTTTTCATTTCATTTCAACTATTGATGATGCTGGTGCCTCTGTGTGTGTGTATGAATGTGAGTGTGCATGTATATGTGAGTGTTTGTGAGTGTGTGTGCATGTGTGAATGAGTGTATGTATATGAGAGTTATGTGAGTGTGCGTGTGGGTACCTCTGCACACACACACACACACACACACAGTCACACGCACACCACCGCACACCTGTGGAGGTGAGAAGACTCTCAAGAGTGGGTTCTCTCCTTCCACGTCCCTTCTTCAAGCAGGGTCTTTCATTGTTTCTGCTACGTAGACCCCCATCCTCACCTCCCACCTCATCTGGGATTACAGGCACACGTATCTGTGTTGGTTCTAGGGCACCAGACTTGTGCAGTGAATGCTTTCAGCCACCGAACCATCTTGTCAGTCTCAAATAAAATCTCTCTGAAGCACTCGGCCTCATGTATCTATTACAACAAGCACAGCTCCCAGGCCACATCTCCCATCTGCAAAGTCAGCAATGGCAGGCCAAGCCCCCAGACACATACTCTCTTCTTCCACATCTTCTCTGAACTCTTGGCTGTAAGGACATGTGACATTACACAGAGCCCACTGTCCCGATCCCCAGGCATCAGTGAAGTCCTTGGAAGGTCAAGGTGCTTGCTGCCAATAATGACGTCAAACCCCGGAGACCCACACACACAGTGGGAGGAGAGAAGCGATTCCTCCACATGCACACCTGGCATGCATGTCCACACAGACATACACGGATAAATGACTGCATAAAGAAAGAACTGGGGGAGGGGGGCTGGAGAGATGGCTCAGTGGTTAAGAGCATTGCCTGCTCTTCCAAAGGCCCTGAGTTCAATTCCAGGCAACCACATGGTGGCTCACAACCATCTGTAATGAGGTCTGGTGTCCTCTTCTGGCCTGCAGGCATACACACAGACAGAAT
>NC_022016.1:85109100-85110493 GCF_000317375.1 Microtus ochrogaster | reverse complement strand
TAAAATAAATGAATACATTTAGTAAAAAACAGAAGAAAGCAAGTATTGGGATGGTGACACGTGCCTGTGATCCCAGGACTTTGGAGGTGGGGGAGGGATTTGGAGTTCAAGGTCAGCTTAGGGTGCCCATTGAGTTACCAGGCAGCCTAGACTGTCAGCAGGGAGGAGGGGAGGGGGATAAAGCCAAAGAGGAACTTGGTAGGAAGTTGTCAAGTATTAGAAGCCATCGATGTAATTCTTAAGGAACCTGGTTAGGTCTCGATTGTTAGTGTAAGTTTAGCTCATCTCCATGGGGACCAACTTGACTGCAAAGTCTTTGTAAGATGCAGGGGGGCGACTAAGCCCTGGAGAAGATGAGGATGGAGAAGGACACTTGGAAGGACAAGGAGGCCCCTCCTGGAGCCCCTCTAGCAGAAACGCAATTCTGAGACCCCCTTTCAGCCTCCCACCCTCCAGAGCCATTAAACAGTGCATCTGTGTGACTCCCAGCCACCAACTATGTGTCAGTTTGTGACAGGCTGACGGAGTGATGACTCAGCAGCTGAGAACACAGGCTGCTCTTCCAGAGGCCCTGGGTTCGATTCTCAACATTTACACATCTGTCTGTAGCTCCAGTTCCTGATAATCTGACACCCTCACACAAACACACATGCAGGCAAAACACCAACATGCATAAAGTAAGTCATTAAAGGAGAAAGAGAAAGGAAAGAGAGCGGGGAGAGAGAGAGAGAGAGAGGCTAGCCCTGGGCGGGCAAGAACCAATAGGCTGAAAGGTGCCCCAAATATATGGAATGTTAGGACACCTTAATAGGTAACATAATTCCAGTGAGAAGGGTTGATGCCCCTTAGTGCTGACCCAGAATGCACCAGGAATTCTGTAGTCACTCTGGTACTAGAGATCTAGATCAGAAACTGAACTCCCTTAAAGCGTCCACACTTGAATACCCTCTTGACACCTGGACTTGGGCAAAAACAGACCATATGTGTTCCTCCCAAACACCTGCAATGTCTCATCAGGCTTCCCCACCATCCAGGCAGTTGCCCATCCCCAGATACAGCTGGAATCCCCCACAACCCCACTTCTGCTTGTCTCTCTCCCGACCGCTGCAATTTCTGAATTTCTGACTCCTGTTATTAAGGAAGATTTAGCATCTGGTTGCGCAGCCCAGAAATAGTGACGTCTGTACTACTGGACTCCTCCCCTGCCACCTCTGCTAGCGGTGCTCCTTCCTTGCCCACTCTGGGCTGCCCACACTCCCCACCTTCTTCCCATCCCCACTCTCTAGGCCAAGCTCTTCTGCTAATCTCTCTTGGACAGATCCCTACCTTTTGGTTTGGCGTGTGTGTGTGTGTGTGTGTGTGTGTGTGTGTGTGTGTGTGTGTGTGTGTGTAG
>NC_022016.1:85093017-85109000 GCF_000317375.1 Microtus ochrogaster | reverse complement strand
TGTGTGTGTGTGTAGCTGGTGTGTCCTCTAAAAGGCTGCCTTGTCTGCAGGTCCAACCAGGCACTCTTCGTAGCTTGGAAAACAACAGACTGTGATCTTAAATAGACCACCCCCAAGGTCAGGACACAGTTCAGCAGAATTACACAGGCCCAAACTGGGATAAGCTGCTTACGCAAGGACCCCCGCCTCAAGGGTTCACGGCCAACTTCTGTCCTGAGATGCAGCAGATGCTGCTGTGTGCAGACCTAGAAATGAATCACATTTACTCATGAAGCCCTCGGGTCAGATATGAGTGATAGCCGCAGAAACTTCCAGTAAGGGCTGCCTTAGTCCTAGCAGGGCTGCTCTCAAGCTGAGTAATGCAGCTGCCCTGCCTTGCCCTCCAAGCTCTTGCTGCAGCCTCCATCTCCACGGCGGAAGGCAAACTTTAACTAAGAGAGGCCATAGTCTCCTACGGCCCACCACTTCCCGTGTGGTTTCTCGAGCCTCCTATGGAATTCTGCCTCCAGACAGGATCTGGCTGGTTCTGGAAGTCACGGGTCCTGCACAGGAATCCAAGAAAGCTCTCCTGCCCTTGGTCGCTTACCAGGGTCACCTTTACACCCACCGGGTCTGCTGCACCAATGGGAACGCAGTACTGGCTGTGTAGTCTTGCTCCTGAGAATTCCCCTGTGGGAACCTCGACGAGCCAGGGCTGGAGGAGGGAAATCAGACTGGAGCTGGGGGCAGGATGTATCTGGGAAGACATGAGGGGAATTCTAAACCCATGGAATTCACCAGAAGCCAGGGAGCCAGACCATCCCCAGAAGCCTGGAGGGGAAGGATGCATCCTGGGGAAACTCTGTCTCTCAGGGCTTGCACCACACAAGTCCCCGAGAACATTACAAAACAAGGCCCATCTCTTTCTCAGAAAACATGCTGTCACAAAGTGACAAGAGTTAAAAAAAAAAAAAAGCAGAAGGAGTTGGGAAAAGGATTTGAAATTCCAGACCAAAAAATAAAAAAAAAATTTTTTAAAGATAGGAACTTTCTATGAAGCCCAAAATACCTTGGAACTTTTTTTTTAAAAAAAATATATATTCTATTTATTTTGTGTGCATGGGTGTGTGTGTGAGCATTCTCACACGTGAGCCACCACGTGCATGTGATGATCGGAGAGCAATGCCCAAGAGTTAGTTCTCTCCTTCCAACAGGCGAGTCCTGGGGCTCCGTCTCAGGTTGTCAGGCTTGGTGGCAAGTGCCTTTACCTGCTGAGCCACCTTGCCAGCTCTGCCTTGAGACTTCACATCCTTCTTGCCTCCGTCTCCCAAGTGCTTTGGGATTCTAGGTGTGTGGTACCCAGTTTTTTTTTTTTTTAAGTATTTTTTTAAGGGGGAGGGTGTTGTTTAGCTGGTTGGTTTTGGGGTTTTGATACAGGATCTCTCTACATAGCCCTGGCTAATGTAGATCAAATTGGCCTTGAACTTACAGGGATCTATCTCCTTCTGCCTCCTGAGTGCTGGAATTAAGCCCAGCTTTAAATAGTTTTTTGTTTGTTTGTTTTGTTTGCTCGTTGTTGTTGTTTTTAAATAGGATTTCAAACCTCAACTGGACGGGAAAGATGACCGAAGTGTTGAAGGAACAGAATAGAGAACCTTGCTGGGCAGGCAGCTCCTCCCCCACAGGTACCCCAAGTCTTGTCATGAAAAGGCCCACAGACTTGAGGTTCAGCCTACAGTCACTGGGAAATGCAAATTAACATAGGAAGGATACAGCCCCATTCACGACCACAAAACAGACACTGATAAGATCGCATGTCGGTTAGGATGTGGGAAACTGCTACTGTCTTACACTGTTGTGGGAAAAGACATTGCCCGGCACCCTGGATGGCATGTCATTTCATTCCAGTGCACGCCTGCCCTGTCAACCACCGCTATTCTCTTGTCTCTCCTCTGGGAAAGAACCACCCTTACTCCCCAGACAGCAAGCACACAAAAGACAATGATGGGACCACTCAGTGGTCCACGCCTTTACGCCCAGCATTTTCGGTGCCTTTACTCCCAGCATGTGAGAGGCAGATGCTGGCAGATGTATTGATTCAAGACCAGCCTGGTCGGCACATCAAGTTCCAGGCCAACCAGGACCACATACTGAAACCCTATCTCATCAAAACCAAACCAAACAGAAAAGCAGCAGTGGGAACCTCGTTGTCCGTTCACCAGGGATGTGAATGAGCACGGCCTGCCCTCCAAGACCTGCTGCAGACACAGTAAGAGCCAAACAGAGAATCGTGACTGGGTGTGCTGCACGCCTGTAATACAGCCAGTGCTCTGGAGGTACCAGCAGGAAGATTAGGGATGTGCGGACATCCTGACTACACAGGAGTTCAAGGCCAACCTGGGTTACACAGACCCTCTCTCAAGACAAGAACAAAGACAGGCTGTGCTTGCCTAGCACACCCAAAACCCTGGGCTCAGTCTCACACATTGCATGCATCAAACATGGAATCTAAGCCGCCAGGCAATCAGTAGAGGGAGGAGGACCAGTTCAAAATCATCCCTGGCTATATAGCAAATTGGAGGCCAGCCTGAGCTACATGAGGTCTTATAATAAAAAAGAAAGAAAGGAAGAAAGAAAGAAAGAAAGAAAAAAGAAAGAATGGAAGGAAGAAGGAAAGAAAGAAACCCTATATATATTTTAATAAAAAGTGATCCAAATACAGATATACATTTGCGAAAGCCTTGTAAATGAAACTGTAAAGCAAGAACACAGTTACAGCTTGGAAGGAACATTTATAGTTCTTGTTTGGGATATTTTCACATAGTCCAGATGGCATTAAGTTCGCTGTTTATTTTAATTTTAAAAGTGTTTTCCCAGGCCTGCGAGATGGTGAGTTCTAGTACCGGAACCCGCATGGTCGAAGGCGTGAACCAGCTCTCAAAAGCTGTCCCCTGACTTACCCATATACATGAGAGTGTGTTCCCGCCAAAACAGTTTCCACTTTGTAAAGGAGGCAGATACTCTTCACAAGCTGGCCGAACCCCTCCGCTTTCACGCCCTTCTCTTCATCGCCCAGGGTCCTATTATTCCAAACTCTTACCTTCCCCAGATGAGGGCTTCGGGCTTGCGGGGAAGATGGGGAGGATCCTGTGCTCACCTCTGCCCTCTCCAGGGCAGGTGTCACACGGCCACTTTCCTACCATCTCCCTCTTGCCGGCAGCCCACCCTCTCTCCAGCCCCAACCGCCATAGCAGAGATACCTCATGCCCACACCAGTCTGCGGCTGTCCCTTGCCTCCCCTGCCCCGGCTTCCATTCAACCAGGGGCATTTTTTCCCATGCGGACCCTGGGTTCCACGAAGTAGGTTATTATATCTAGTCTATGTCCTTCCCACGCCCTAATGCCTAGTGTGGTGCTGGCTTCTAGGAGGTGTCCAGTTTTCCTAACTCGTTGCCCAGTCTCATTTCCCGGGCTTCCAACAAGGGAACCAGAGACACCACCGACTTTCCTCAGGGAGAAGCGTCCTCCATGTGCTCCGGGACACCCAGCCCACACCACTGGCCCGCCAGGCTCTCACCTCTGCTGCTCATCCACTCCCTCCTCTCTTTCCTGAGACCCTTCCAGCTTATATGGAAGCACCAACAGCTCGATATCATGCTCCGGATAAAATGGCCCGCACAGGTTTCTTTTCATCTATTCGGGACCCCCACTGGGCCGACAATGAGGGGGGAACACAGCTTTCTCTTGCCCGGGATTCAACTGGTGAATGAACGAACTACTCCCAGCGTCTACTGTCCGTGGGTGTGAAGAGGAGGCGCTCTACTTTTCACCCACCCGTGGATACAGTTGCCTCCTGCGCCCCCTCACTCCTGTTCCGGTCGGGAATGAGGTGACAAGTGACCCTGTCCTCCCCTGCTCCAGCCACTGCCTACGTTGCTGTCATCTCCTTACCTTTGGGAAGGCTCGAAGCATCCCCAGGAACAGCAATCCCAATGCCGCCCGGAACGCGCTCATCCTGGCTCCCTGAGTTTATAGCTCCAGCGCCTGGCCACCCGCAGACACCCTGCCTCTCGCGGCGAAATCACTTCTAATGTAGCTGCGCCTTCCTCGTGTTCAGCCCTAATTCTTCCCCCCCCCCCCACCTGTGATGCAGCAATCTGTTTCCCTGTGAAACCTAAGAGAGAAGGGGCCACGGCATGCTGAGATGACTCAGGACTAGCCACAGCGCACACAATCAGGGGGGCTCCCCTGAGGCACGCGCCCTGCAGTTTGAATGGCCCGCCCCGGATTTGAGGAGGATCCGGGAAGGCAGCTCAGCCCTAAAGGTGCAGGGCATAGGAGTTTGAGAGGTACCCGGAGTCCTGAGGCCCCTAGCTCCATCCTTAACCCAAGGGAGGGTGAGACAGGACCGGTTACCAGCTCTTGTCACTTCACTAAGAGAAACCTGGCTTTCTCCAAGGTCACTGGGATTCTTAGGAAGGGACAGAGTCAGAATATTTCAGAGAGAAAGTAAGCGTTTCTTCATCGTGAAGATTTGCTGTAGAATAAACGAGTGCACGGGGAGTGAATGGACGGATAGAGGACAAATGGATGGACGAGTGGACAGGGAACGGGAGGATGAGGGACAGATGGAGAGGGGATGGATGAGGGGATGGATGGGAGGATGGAAGAATTGACGGAGAACAAAGGGATGGTGAGATGCATGGGGGATTGATGGATGAGAGGGTCACAGAAGGAAGGGATGGATGAAGGGATGAAGAGATGGGGTCCCTGGATGAGATGGATGAGTGAGTGGGAGGGTGGAGGTGGAGGGATGTGTGAAGAGATTAGAAATGATTACATGGATGGATGAGATGGATGAGTGAGTGGGAGGGTGGAGGTGGAGGGATGTGTGAAGAGATTAGGAAATGATTACATGGATGGATGAGAGGGAATGTGATAGGAGAACTGATGAGAAGAAGGGATGATGGATGCCTGGGATAATGGGGAAATGGATGGACAAAGTGATAGACAGATAGGAGGTTGAATGCCTGGATGCCTGGATGGAGCATGGGTAGGCAGGTGGGTGGAATGACCAGGGAAAGAACTAGGTGAAGACCAGGATATCTGTGTATCAATCCATACTGTCCCTGCCCCCAGATACTTTCTCGCTTGAAGGAGGTACCTGACACCCTTGCCCGAAACCTTATGCTATCTATCCTCTTTGTGAGGGACTGCTGCTCCCACCTGGGGCTCCCCGTTCCCACATGGGGCTCCCCCAGGGGAACCTTTTCCTTCAGTTAATACCATCAGCACATGGTCACTGTCTGTGCACTGACTAGCAGGTGCAGCCTGCTTTTGTCTGTTTCCTGTTTGTTTGTTTTATTTTCAAACCCAGAAAGCAACACAGAGAAACAGGCAAGCTTGTCTGTGTGTTCTAACGATGGGACCCAAGGACCTTTTTGGCTTCCACGCTTTGGTCTGGTCTTCAGTGCACCCCATTTGATAGAGGACCAGGGTGCCAGCTGCCACTTCCTATGAGAACCTTTCAAAGTCCCTGCAAACTTCCTAGTCCACACTCAGACCTCTCTGAGGTCCACATCCTACCTGGAAAATCCATCCATTCTTCCTGTGAGTCTTCCATAGGGCTGCTCCAAACCCTTTCCCTCGCCTGATGCTAGAAGTGCCCCACCTGGGTCTAATAATCACAGGGTCAGGGAGATGCAGCGGTAGCTGGGGCCCCAGCCCCCATTTCCCAGGGTGCCACTGGTATTTGCAATGAGCTGGTGCTTGTTAGACACTTACGGAAAAGAAAAGTAGCATCCAAATAGCTTGCACCGGGTGAGAACCAAATACAAGTCACACCTTGTGAAAGTCCAACCTTCCTTCCTAATAACCAAAGGCAGGCAAATGAAAGCAGTCTTCATTAGTCTCCAGGGCCCATTACGTCATCAGTGGGTTTTATTAATTCATGGTAACAGCTAGGGGAAAACAGAACTTCATTCCTCTGTGCTGATCAGTGGTACAGCTTCTCTCTGCACCACGAAGGTTCTTAGGAAAAGCAAAAAACAAAATTTTTCAGAAGTTTACAACTTATGGCTCTATGACTTCACCAGCAAAACAATGAAAATCAGTAGTGCAACTCAGAAGTGCAAAAAGAAAACGGTAAACTCGCCAGTGTCTCATTAAGTGGTACTTATAAACGTGGGGACCCCTCTGACTCACAGTGGGGAATGAGTATGGAGACCGAGGGGCCCCAGTTTAAGGGACCTTACACAACCAAGTAAGATGATGATACTAAGGATGAAGTTTGTCTCCCTCCTGTCCTCCCCACACAGACAACCTCTGCTACACACAAGTCCCTAGGCTTTGTTCAGCATGGACCCTGACAGAGATGTACTGGGACTGGGGAAGGGCCTCACCCCTGGAGACTCTTATTCTTAAGAAAAAAAAAACCTGAGTATTTTAGTGTGAGCACATGTGCACGTGACACACTTCTGTGTAAGTCTGATGTACAGGTACCTCAGAGGCCAGCTTTCTGGACTGTTTCTGCTGGAGTACTGGACACTCCAGGCTGGCTGGCCCGAGACATCCCATCTTGCAGAAGCACTGAGATCATGAATGTCCGCCACCTCGTCTGGCTTTCTACATGGTTCAGAGGTTCGAATCAGGTGGTCAGGGTTAGGTCTCAGACAGTTCGGTGTGTGAGAGCTTGATCTGGACCACACAAGGATTTCTGGCCGTCAGACGAGAGCCAGCATTCCTCAGGGACCTTGTGAAATACTCCCAAAGAGAGTTGTTTCCTTGTCTCTGGCAGAAGGGACCTGGGCTCCGTGGACGTATACCTGTGGTTGCATAACAAAGACCCACGCAGGCCTCCAGGCTCACACATATGTGTTATATATTTCAAAGTCCACACCAGCCTCCTGGCCCTTCTCATCCCCCAGCCACTGTCCTCCTCATGGTCCATGTGATTTGTCCACACCCACATCCACCCCACCCCATCCCCACTCTCTCTCACTTCTCTGGCAGATAGATAGCCCTGGCCATGTCTCTTTCTCCCTGCTCTAGATTCTTCCAGATGCCTCTGGATATTTTCTCTCTCCGATTCACAATAAAAGTCTTTCCCTTAACTGTACCATGGAGCAGCCGTTTCCGTGGTTTCATTACTGTCCCTACCCCCTTGCTTTCATGAAAGGGCATTTACCCAATAAGCCAGCTCCCCAGCTCTGTATTCGTGATTGGATGGTACAAACTGGGGCTTATTTTTCCTGCTTACGCTATGCTAAGAGTTCGGAGGCATCAGAAACTTAAATCCCCCCAGAAATCTCATCCCTTCTCCATCCTTACCCCTGCCCCCGCAACATTTGACCAGGCAGCTCCCCATTTGTAGCTCACCCTACACAGTTCCCCCACTTTCCGGTCAAACGGTCATCACTGCTGTTTTGTGTTTCAGTTCTAGCGCTGATCTAACCATGTCATAACATGATGTCTGTGCTGACTGGTTTTCTGTCAACTCGACACAAGCTAGAGTCATTGCCTCCCTGAGATCCTTCTGTAAGGCATTCTCTCAGTTTGTGATCAATGGGGAAGGGCCCAGCCCCTTGTGGGTTCTGCCACCCCTGGGCTGCTGGTCCTGGGTTCTACAAGAAAGCGGGCTGAGCAAGCCAGGGAAGCGAACTAGTAAGCAGCTCCCCTCCACGGCTTCTGCATCAGCTCCAGGTGCCAGCCCTGCTTGAGTTCCAGTCCTGCCTTCTTCCAGCGATGGAGCCCAATGATGGAAGTGTAAGACAAACCAGCCCTTTCCTCCCGGCTTGCTTCTTCAGTCCTGGTGTTTCATCGCAGCCATAGGACCCCTAACTAATGTGCCTCTACCCTAGGACACTGTGGGGTCTTAGAGAAACAGAGTACTCAGGAGCACGGAGGACAGTGTCTGGCTTGCAGCTGCAGCAGCAACTTAGCTGGAAAGAAAGCTACATCCCACAGGCAAGGAGTTAGCGGGTTAGCTCTTAAGCAGAGGGTGAGGGGCTAGCATCCTAGGGAGGTGGCTGCTCCTGAGACTCGGAACAGAGGCCCTGGTGCCATCAGTAGGTACAGGTACCAGGCAGTTCATGAACCCCTAAGCAGGCATGAAAGTGCTTTGAAGATCAGGAGGGGAAGTCCCGAGGTTGAGAGCTGCAGCCCCTATGTGACAGCAGGGGCCTAGGCCTGCGGTGGAGGCCAAGTCCCCATGCCTGCCAGAGGCTGGAATCTGGCCATATGAACCAACTAGCTCTGTAGCCTTGTCTTAGCCAGGTCCCCAGAGCAAGGAGGGGGCAATGCACACAGCCTTCAAAGGGAACAGGAGTCGAGTTAGCTAAAGGATGCTGAGCAAGATGCCAGTCTTGACTTGGCTCAGGAAATTCAGGGACTTCCCCAGCGGCTGGGAACCCCAGCCTCAAATGGCCCCAAAATACCCTCAAGCAGACAGAGATTGCTTCTGCCTCAAGCAGCCGTAGGCAGGTAGGCGGCTGAAAGTTGGAGAGAAAGGCTCGGACTTTTCTCCTCGCTTCGACACAGGGCTTCTCTTTTTTTCTCTCTTCCTTCCTTTTGAGATAGGGTCTCATGTGCCCCAAGATGCCCTTAAACTCATACGTAGCCAAAGATGACCTTGAACCTCTGCTCCTCCAACGTGCTGGGACTACAGCCCATGCTCCGCGGTACCCAGGTTGTGCTCCGTGTGCGCTAGGCAAGCAGCCTACAATGATCTACAGCACCCCACACGGGGCTTTCCTTGATAAAGCCTCCATTGGGTGGCTTCACGGAGTTAGCTCTAGTCTGACTCACGGCTGAATCCCAGGCAGCTGTACAGTCTGTCAGGACATCCAACACAAGCTCTGACACCATTTGGTGCCCCAAAGGTCTATGTGTCAGGAGCTTGGTCTCCAGTGCGGCAGCATGGAAGTGGCTGGTAGACTCTTGAAGGAACAGGACCAAGCCAGAGGTCCCTAGTCTTTGGGGATTTACACTCAGAAGGGATTTAGGGTCCTTAGTCTGTGGATTCCTGTTCTGAGATTTTTTTTTTCTTTTTAGAGACAGGGTCTCATGTAGTACAGGCTGGTCTTGAACTTGCTCTATAACCAAGCATGATCTGCCATTCCCTTTTATAGGCTCAGGGTTGGCTGTGTGACTTTCCCGAGGTCACACGGGTAAGACAGCTTGTCTAGCTCTCAGGCCTTCTGCTTCGTCTTCCTTCCCTTAGCCCCTCTAGCCCTGGCTTTCGCTCAGAAGAAAGAACACTTAGGGGGGAGTCTTGCTCAGGCCCCATGGCTGTGGGCTCAACACTTCTCTCTGAATGTATCATGTGTGTATTACCCGCGCCTCCATTCTACACGCCAAAACCTAAGGGAAGCATTGCCTGGCACTTTCTGCCAGGCAGCTGTGTGGGAGGGCTAAGTAAGGGTGGGAGGGGGCAAAGGGAAGAGGTGGTAGCATGAGCTCTGGTTTGGGATTCCCCATGAGACTGCAGTGAACAAGGGGCTGGAGAATGAAGTCCCTGAGCCACACCCATGGCTGTGGGCAGGTCACAGGACCTTCGAGTGGTGGAGCCCTGATTGTCTCCCAAGGAAATAACTGCAAGTAAACAAGACAGAGACCACCATGTCTTTGATGATCTAGCTTCAGAAGTCTCCAAGTGCAGGTTCCAGAACATTCTATTGTTACACAGGCCACTCTCCTTGGTGTAGAGGGGGCTGTACACCTGAGTCAGCACCAGAGCCAGGGAATCTGGGGCTGAGATTCCAGTTTCTTCTCTGCCTGGCATGGACTGTAGTTCGCTGGGCAGCCCACTCACAGCTCTTAGAAGATATGGGATCAACAGACCTTTAGTGGGGCTGTGTGTGGTTTCTTTTAAGACAGTCTTGAAGCCAGGCATGGTGACACAAGCCTTAAGACTGAGCAATTAGGAAGCAGAGGCAGGTGGATCTCTGAGTCTGAGGCCAGCCCGGTCTACAGAGTAGCTTCCAGGACAGCCAGGTTTACAAACAGAAACCTTGTCTTGGGGGGTGAGAGGGGGGAGACAGTCTTGAGTCTGGTAGGGTGGCAAACACCTTTAATCCCAGCACTTGGGAGGCAGAGGCAGGTGGATCCCTGTGAGTTCCAAGCCATTTAGGGCTACACAGTGAGACCCTATCTTTAAACAATTATGAATAAAAAGTAAAATAAGAAGGGGCTGGAGATATGGTTCCACGGTTAAGAGCACTTGAATGCTCTCCTAGAGGACCTGGGCTCAACTTCCAGCTCCCACATGAGAGTTCACAATTATTTGCAACTCCAATTCCACGGAATCTGACACCCTCATACAGGCATACACTCGGGCAAAAGCACCAATGCACATAAAAAATATAATAATAGAAAAAGAGTCTCAAATAGCCCAGGCTGGTCTTAACACACTGTGTAC
Source organism: Microtus ochrogaster (assembly GCF_000317375.1). Taxonomy (NCBI): domain Eukaryota; kingdom Metazoa; phylum Chordata; class Mammalia; order Rodentia; family Cricetidae; genus Microtus; species Microtus ochrogaster. The sequence goes on along the minus strand of NC_022016.1, from coordinate 85,098,604 downwards.
CAAGGATAACTTTAGACTCCTAGTCCCCTGACATCTACTTCCCAAGGGCTGAGATTACAGCTATATGCCACCACACTTACCTGGTTTGTGACACTTTTGGAAACTCCAGGGAAGAAATGGAGAGGACTCTGGTTTCTTTTGTCCCCCAACCCTGGGTCCTCAGGCCCCTGCACAAACAAGCCACAGGCTCAGGTTTCACTGACTCGGGAGCAGAGCTCTATGCTCAAACCTGGGCTTCCCCTTCTTGCAGGATGTGTGATCCAAGACCCTTGCTTGTCCATCAGGGCGTGACTCACACAGGGTTTTGGGCACTGTGGTGGATCCGTGGAAGAAAACCAGGTCTCATGTTCTTTCCTGAACCCTCAGGCAGAGTCAGGTGGGTGACCACTTCCTACTCCTCTGGACAGGTGAGCCTGCTGGTCACATGTTTGCTAAGGGGGAATGTTTCCTTTGGCCTCCAGCCCCAAGGTAGGGCTTGAGCTAAGCTTCACTCTGAGAGGTGTAGGAGATCCCAGAGAGGATCTGGAGACTTAGTGGAGCCCAGGTTAGCATTAGTCTCATGACTTCCCACCGCAGGCCTTGGCCCCTAGTCTCTCAGTGGTCCTAACGTCCCTTTGAGAGTCCTGGGAAGGACAGGCAAGATTGTTCTGGTTAACGGTGCTTATGACCAAGCCTAAAAACTTGAATTGGGGTCAATGGTGGCGCATGCCTTTAATCCCAGCGCTTGGGAGGCAGAAGTAGCCATCTACCTCTGTGAGTTTGAGGCCAGCCTGGTCTACAGAGCAAGTTCCAGGACAGGCTCTAAACCTACAGAGAAACCCTGTCTCTAGCAACCCCCCAAACAAACAAACAAACAAACAAACTTGAATTGGATGCCCAGAACATGCATGTTAGAAAGAGAGAACCCTACCACATGTGCACGGTGACATATGCATACATATACACATATGCATATAGTAAATGTGTTAAAATTGTTAACATTAAGTAAAAAGAGATGTCTTGGGAGAATGAAGAGACAAGACTAAACTCTCCCTCAAGGCATCTCCGTTGCGCTGAAGCCACTGTGAATGGAAGTGAGTCATTTAGGCTCGCAGGAAACCCAGCCTGGTCCGGTTTTAATCACGGGCTCAGAGACACTGAGCACAAGAAGGAAACAACCAACGGTCAGTAGCGGCCGCTTAATTGCAAGGTACCCACACAAGTGTTTCCATGGGTGTGGCCCTGGGGGCAATGAGGACGCCGTGTGTCTGCTCCAAAGGGTTCATGGCATGACCTCAGCTTCAAAGGGAGGATCACCTTGCACAGGACCTTTCTTCTCCCTTCTGGGAAGTCCTGTCGCTCCTTAGACATGGAGCATAGAAGGTATGAGTCCACTGGTTCCTCGAGAGAGAAGGAAACTACAAGGACATAGATTTTACCCATCTTGTTCCATGCCTGGGAAAGGTGGGTGTTTAGGACAGTGTATGGACCATGCGCCTGAGAGTCACTCAGTGGCAAAGCATGGGTTTCACATGCTTGACATCCTGGATTCAACACACGGACAACACAGACGTGGAGATACACACACACACATACATGCATATACATGGAGACACATACACATGCACACATGCATAAACACGTAAGCATACAGAACAAGCAAATACCGCATGCTTACAACATAGGCACAGTAGGCTTACAAAGAGATCATTGTTTCCATCTCTGGGAAAATGGATGTTCTACAAAGTGACTTGGCCAGCCTGTCCACTGTCCAGTGTCACAGTGCACACCCAATACTGTGACTTCAGGGTGAGATTTACCCTATCTAAGATGGTTGCTGTAATACACACACACACACACACACACACACACACACACACACACACACACACACACTGTCAAACACACAGTTCCTGGTTGTCATGGAATCAGCTCTGGACTCCCCAGGACACTCTGTTGTTAAGGAATTTCTCTAGGAAATTCACCTCACCTAATGAATAGCTCAGCAGCTAAGAGCACTTGTTTCTATTGTAGAGGATATAGGTTGGTTCCAAGCACTCACACAGTGGCTCACAATCATTTATAACTCCAGTCCCAGGGGATCTGACACCTCTTCTGACCTCTGTGGGCACCAGGCACACCCATGGTACATATTCTTGCAAGTAGGCAAAACACTCATACTCACAAAACAAAATAAATCTTTAAAAAAAAAGTTGGCTTTTGTTTGTTTGTTTTGTTTTAATTTTGAGGCCATCCCAGACTGTAAAAGACTCTGTCTTGAGTTAGGTAGTTGTGAGGCATGCCTTTAATCCCAGTACTCGGGAGGCAGAGGCAGGTAGATCTCTGTGAGTTCAAGTCCAGCCTTGTCTACAAGACAGGCTCTGGACAGCTAGGGCTACACAGGAAGAAACCTTACCTCAACAAAACAACAGCAAACAAACAAACAAAAAGACCCTGTCTCAAAAGAACAAAATTAGTAAATAAATATAAAATAAATAGGCTAGGTTTACTACACCCTATTGTATCTCAGTAAAGCTGGATAATTTTTCTTGTTTACATCTATTTATTTATTCATCTGGATGTGGGGACAGCAAGCATGGAAGGTCAAAGGAAAAAGTTATTCATCCTTCTTCCCTAGGTGAGTGCCTGAGAGTCTCCCAAGAAGCAGGCTGGAGGATCTAAGAGGCCCCACGGCATGCTGTTATCAGATCACAGCTCACAACTCTGAATTTTCCAGAATCCAATACCCTAGACTCTCCTGAAGGCCAACATTCCAGAAGCTGGAGGAAGAACTGGTGAATCGAGGCTCCCCAGCCTGCTCCTCAACCCTGAAAGGCACTGTTAGTCAAGGCTTCTAGTCAGGGTTCTGAATCCTGCTATATGTAAATCATTTCTGGAGAAACAACTTGCTAAGTCACTGGCAAGTGTCACGCCTTGCATGGGCTGTTTTCTCAGAAGAACTTTGGAGAATGGGGCCTGAAGGTTCTGAGTCAAGCAGAGCGAGGCTGCTGCTACTAGCTCAGGGCAATGATAACAAAGACCTGAACTGCACAGCTCAGCCAAACAAGGCCCTAGGTGGTACACTGGAATTGAGCCTCTGTCGCATTCTCCTACTGGCCTCCTTTCTGTTCCTGTTGCTATCAAACTTGTTGCAGCCACAGGGCCTTTGCACCTGCTGGTCCTTCTGCTGGGAACCCTAATTCCTCAGATCTTCAAAAGGCCACCTTACCAGGTGATAGACATACCATCACCTTCTTCGTGGGGACAGATGTAGACATGCCATGACTCATCAGCTTTTGTACTCTTGTTATGCTTTATATTTAGTGTGTGTGTGTGTGTGTGTGTGTGTGTGTGAGAGAGAGAGAGAGAGAGAGAGAGAGAGAGAGAGAGAGAGAGAACATCAGACGACAACCTGTGGGGAGAGGTTCTATTGGCGGAGGCCACTCAGACTCCAAATAATCACACACAAACTATATTATTTAAATCACTGCTTGGCTAATCACTTAAGCATGTTGCTAGCTATCTCTTATATCTTTGGTTAACCCATTTCTATTAATCTGTGCATAGCCACATGACTGTGACTTACCAGCAAGCTTCCGGCATGTCTGTCTCCAGCGGCTACATGGCATCTCACTGACTCTGCCTACTCTCTCTCTATATATCTCTTTCAACTTGGCTATGTTAAACCATTGGCCAAAAGCAGTTTCTTTATTAATGAATAAAAGCACACCACATATACAGAAGGACTTCCCACACCATTTTCCTTTTCTGTTTAAATAAAAAGGAGGGGGGGCTGGAGAAATGGCTCAGAGGTTAAGAGCATTGCCTGCTCTTCCGGAGGTCCTGAGTTCAATTCCCAGCAACCACATGGTGGCTCACAACCATCTGTAATGGGATCTGGTGCCCTCTTCTGGCCTGCAGTCATACAAACAGATAGAATATTGTATACATAATAAATAAATAAATATTAAAAAAAAATAAAAAGGAGGCTTTTAACTTTAATATAGTAACATTACATATAACAAAACAGGTATCAAACAAGGATGACAGTTACAATATTTATATCTACTTTATCTTTTATCATAACCAAGGAAAACTATAACTATCTATTCTTCAATTCCATCAAAGACTCCAGGACGATATAATATTACCTAAGGAAACAGAAAGGGCATTGTAAGCAACTTCCAAAATTCAAGAATTGACAGAGAGTCACCCAAAGTTCTTCTGTAACATTGTGGGCACTCATCTTCAGCCTACAGACCATAGTATCTGGCAGAATTTTCCACAGGTTCTCATCCTCTGAGGAAACAAAAAAAGAATCTCTTTTTCCAAAGCAACAAATCCTTAGACCCAAATTTTGAAGTTAAGATACCTTTAAAATATATATGTAGGTTTAGCTTAGCAGCCCATACAATGAAATTCTCTCTGTACTTAGCTCATTCACAGTCAAAAATTCAAAGAAAACACAATAATATACACAATCCAGACTCTCTGTGTATATTCCATCTTTACATGGCTTATTTTTCTTTACTCCTTTTATCTATGACTGTACTCTGTCTCTTTAAAGACTTTGTTTTATATTTTTAAAACCATTTGTTTCTTTTTATAACTCTCTGTATTCTTCTTCTTCTCTCTCCAAAGCATATGTACATTTTTTAAACACACTGTGACCCATTTAGAGGTCTTTTTTTCTTTAAATATAAATCTGTCTTTATTGCTTATCTGTAATCCTTTTCTGACCAGGACTGCTTCTTAAAATGCAAAGTGGCATGGCTAGGACTAAGGCTGATTTGCCTTTTGACTCTGCCCAGACCAACATGGCAGAGGCATTTCCACCACCTCTGCAAGCTGTGCACATCACCCCAGTTCCAGGTATGTCATGCCGTTAAGTAGTTTGTAACACGCTGCTCACAAACCCTATTTAAATGTTCCATATTCAGACCTCCTGAAAAGAGTCAGAGCCGGCTCTTAAAGAAGCTGCGCAGCCTTCTTTGCCAAGGCTGAGTCAGGAAGACCTGTCTTAAAGGAGCTGTGGCAAGCCAGCAAACAGAGCAAGAAGCTGCATTAAACTCTGTCTTTTTGTATGTGTGTCTAGAATTCCTTTTCAAGCTCTCTCAGATTTTTAAGTGGATTTAGTTGACCACGCTGGTGCCAATTTGTTGGCAGAGGTCACCAGACTCAAAATAATCACACAGAAACTGTATTATTTAAATCACTGCTTGGCCAGTCACTTACGTGTATTGCTAGCTAGCTCTTATATCTTTGGTTAACCTATTTCTATTCATCTGTGCATCTCCATGTGGCTGTGATTTACTGGCAAAGTTCTGGCATGTCTGTCTATGGCATCAGATACATGCTTGGCTTCTCACTGACTCTGCCTACTCTGTCTCTCTGTCTCTCTGTCTCTCTCTGTCTCTCTCTCTCTGTCTCTGTCTCTCTGTCTCTGTCTCTCTCTCTCTGTCTCTCTCTCTCTATATATATATAGAGAGAGAGAGAGCCCCAGCTTCAGGGTTTTTTGTTTGTTTGTTTGTTTTTTTGTTTTTCAAGACAGGGTTTCTCTGTGGCTTTGGAGCCTGTCCTGGAACTAGCTCTGTAGACCAGGCTGGTC
>NC_022016.1:85090479-85092154 GCF_000317375.1 Microtus ochrogaster | reverse complement strand
GCCTGCCTCTGCCTCCTGAGTGCTAGGATTAAAGGCATGTGCTACCACAACCTGGCTTATTGTTTTCAATTATCCCTGCTACACAACTTAAATTCACTCGTTCAAAACTGTAAGTGCACCAGTGTAAATCATGTTTGTGACAGTAGATGTAAACAGGTGGCCCTAATTGTGACCAAGGACAGGTGCCCTAGGACGCTTGACAGAAGGATGTGAGATCTGCTACTGGGGATCCCTGGAGGGGGCATGCTGAGCAGACCAGAGAGAGCCAAGACGTGTCTGGCCCTAGGAGCCGTCACCCTTGCTGTTACTGCCCCAGGCAGGAGGTACTCAGAGAGGAAAGACCCCGTCCTCCCATGAGTGACTCTCTCAGAAAATTCCTTGGAGATTTCCCCAGTCAATGCCAATAAGCAGCCACGTAGGACCAATGCCATTCAAGTCTGCCTTCTTTACAAACAGAAGGACCGCTTTAGCCTGAGGCCCCCAGTCACAAAACCCTGGAGATGTGGGGAAACCGGGGTGTTAACCCACTCAGGCGTCCACTGGATCTGAAGGTTGTGACGTCACCTCTAGGGACAAGAACAGCTGAGAAAAACCCATCTGTCAGTCACAACTCTCAACAACTCGTTGTGTTTTGGGTTGGCATCTGAAGGCATCTCAGGGCCCCCCCCCACAGACAGCAGGGATGGGAGGCTCCACTCTATAAACCTTCCCCCACCTGACTGACCCAGATCCTGAGGGACAGCAGCAGCCCCTCAGCCACCAGCAGCCTCTCCCACAGACCACCATCAGGGAACAAGAACTTGAGGCCAGGGATTCAGCTTCTCCTAAGGAAAGAGGCGCCAGCAGCCCCAGGGCCCACCTGGTGGTGGTTTCAACCTACTGGGGCCCATGTCTCTCAGCACTCACCATCCAGATGCCAGAGGCAGAGACTAGGGATGTGGCCCAGTTGGTAAAGGTGGGAAGTCCCAGGTTGCTCCTAGGTGGGTCATCACAGCTTTGGGGAGGAAGAGCTGGAGGTAGGAGGATGGGAAGTTAAAGGTCCTTTACAACTACAAAGGAAGTTCAAGACTGGACAAGAATACAGAGGTCCTGTGTCAAAGCAAAACCAAAAGCCTGGTGTAGCTTCTCTGCCCTTGACAGGGACACAGCGTGTCCAGGGAGCCATGGTAAAATGAAAAAAAAATGGCGGCCTGTGCCGGAACAAAGGGGCACACGGGTATGTGGTGGTCAGAACACTAGGGGAAAAACGAGGTGGGGCATGACCTGGTGTGGGTGAAGTCCAGGGGTTGATGGCTTTGTCCCATCACGTGATCAGAAAGACCTCCCCGAGAAAGTGGCTTCTCGAAGTAGGAGAGAGAAGGAGCCAGGCAAACAGAGGAGGCCAGTTGCAGCCAGTGCAAAGGCCCTGAGGTAGGAGTGGGCTACCCCTGAGGCTGGCAGGGTGAGGGACGGAAGAAGAGGAGAGGTCTGGTGAGGGGCAGAGGGTGGGTGGGATATACCTGCTGAGAGGCCACTATGGGGTGTGTCTCTTCCCAGGCAGGCAGTTGAGGTCTGCTCCAGCACTCGGGAGGCAGAGGCAGGCGGGTCTCTGTGAGTTCGAGACCAGCCTGGTCTACAAGAGCTAGTTCCATCCAGGACAGGCTCCAAAACCACAGAGAAACCCTGTCTAGAAAAA
>NC_022016.1:85084806-85090379 GCF_000317375.1 Microtus ochrogaster | reverse complement strand
AAAGAAAGAAAGAAAACAGGTGTGGGGGAAGGGCACATAGGAGCTCTCTGCTTCGTCAGGATAAAGGAAATGGAGGCTCCCACCAGGCAGGGGCAGTGAGGAGACAAGGAACCAAATTCTAGACCAAGTTTGGGGTAAAACTGAGGCAGTTTGCTGATGACTGGATATGAGCAAGGAACAAGAAGGAAGGCAGTGAGCACAGGCTGGACCAGGCTTCCTTAGAGCTGGGGAAGGTGACAGTCCTGACAGAAGAATGGCCAATTCTGACTGTGGGGTCTATGATCAGGGCCAGCTTCTCCTAAGAGAGAACTCTTCCTGAGACCTAAATAAAGGAAGAGGAAGAAAGGGATGCTGGGCAGACCTTAAGAAGGCTTTAGGGGGACTTCCAACAGCCCCAGGAGACCCCAGTGTTGAAGACAAAGGGAGTGAGCCCCAGAGGAGGTCAGAAGTGGGCAAAGCCAGTCCAGGCTGCTGACTCAGCTCTGAGAAGGGAAGGGGCTCGGACTGCTAGCGACCCAATCAGATTGAGAACTGCTGGGTGAGAAATAGCGCTGGTTGAGTCATCTCAAGCCTGCTGCTTCAAGCCTGCCTCGCAGCTCACTGGGCCTTCATGCGACTGCCTAGGAGAGGGCCCCTCATCTCCAAATGACCAGGTCAGCCCCTTGGGGCCCCTGTGTGGGGAGTGCCCCACTGCACGGGTTCAGCTGGTCCCCATGGCCTTCCCCAGGACTCAGATGAAAACAAACAGCACACAGAGACTCAATTTGTATCATCAAAGTTGATATGTGATTGGCAGTATCCAGGTGTGTGAAAGAGAAAAGGGGGAACAGCTCTCGTGGTCCAGGCTGCTGAAGGAGCTCTTTGTGATGCTTCTCTAGCATGCTGGAAGACCTGCGTTCAAACTCCTGCATTGCATAAAACCCAGGGTGGCAGCATAAACCTATAATCCTAACATTTATGGAAGTAGAGGCAGGAAGATCAGAAGTTCAAGGTTATCCTCAGTTAGACAGCAAGTGTGAAGTCAGCCTGGGCTACTTGAGAAGTTATAGCAAAAGTGGGAGTAGGAAGGTATGGTTGGTATAAATCTTTAATTTAATCCCAGCTCTGGGAGGTAGAGGCAGGTAGACCTCTGTGAGTTCAAGGTCAGCCCAGTATATAGAAGGAGTTCCAGGACAGCCAGGGTAACACACTGAGACCCTGATTTATATAGGGAGTTCCAGGACAGCCAAGGCTATACAATGAGACCCTGTTTCAAAATAAATAATAAGTAAGTAAAAGCCATGCCTACAACCCCAGTTCTGAGGTGGAAGAGGGCCAATATCCCAGAACTTCCTTTGTAGACCAGGCTAGCCTTGAATTTACAGAAATCCCCTCTCCTCTCCCTCTGCTGGGTTAGAGGCATGCATCACTGTGCCATTTGCTCTCCCCAGTGATTTTCTGTGAGAGCTCTTTGAGCCTGTAGGATGCTCTACGCAATGAACTTAACCCTGGGGATGCTGAAGGGACACCCAAGGCGGAAGTCCCCTGTCACACGGGGGTCTGCTGGCAAGCCTACCCAGCCAGTGCTCATTGCTCCCTGACTGGCCTCCAGCATGCTACATGGGTCGAGTTCATGCTACATGAACTTCTGACCGCTACCTCCTAAAAGCTGAGATCATGGTTTAGATTACGCAGTGCCAAGGCCAGAACGTGCTAGGCAAGCACTCTGCCAACTGAGTCACATCTCCAGCCCTGAAAACATTGCCTCACTGGCTTGGGACAGCAACCCTCAGAGGCAGGGACGGTCTTCCTGTGCTGGGCAGTGTATAGCTGAAGACGGATCTCTGGGTCCCAGGGCCTTTTCCTGGACAGACAATAATAATTTTAAATTTACTTGTTAATTTACTGAGCAGTTGTTCTGCGCGTGTCAGCCACCATGGTGAAAGCTGACCGACCACTCCCAATCTGAAAGTTCAAACTCCGAAACATCCCCAAATTCAAAATTCTTCAAGTGCCGATATTATGCCATATGTGGAAAATTCTGTCCCTGGCCTTATGTGATGCTTGGTCCTCACTGTCCTCTTGACTGGGTTCAGAGTCACCTGGGAAATACGCCCCTGGACGTGTCTGTGAGGACATTTCCTCAGAACCTTCGCTGAGGAAGGAAGACACACCCTGAATGTGGGCAGCACCATCCCCATGGGCTGGGATCCTTGGCTCTGTCAAAAGAAGTGAGCGGAGCACCAGTGTCCAGCTCTCTCTGCTTCTGCACTGCAGACACAATGCGACTGGCCACTTCATGTTCCTGTCACTAGGCCTTCCTCATCGTGTGGAGTTATGTCCCTCTGAAGCCAGGAGCCCAAAGCCTTCCTTCCTTCCTTAAGCCGCTTTGGTCAGGTTTGTTCTAATTTATACAGGTGTGTGGAAGTGACTTCAGTACTCACTCTCTCCTTCTGCGGTGTGGGACCATGGGCCAGAACTCAAGTCATTGGGCTCCTGCGGCAAGCGCATTTACCCCAAGAGAAATCTCGCTGGCCCATGTATCAGGCTTTTTTTTCCCCCATAGCTGCATGCATGAATTGTGCGTTTGGATTTGCGACTCATGCCCAAGATGTTTCAATATGTATGCAAATATTTAAAAATGCTGAAATCTAAACTAGTTCTAGCTTCAAGCATTCCAGACCAGGGACAGTGTACCTCATGTAATGAGGTGTCTAGAGTTTGAACACACAAGTTGGAGTTTCGGGACACACTTTTAGTCCATGCTCACTTCTCTGCTCCACACCACACAAAGTGGGCATTATAGAAGGTGGGTTTTTTTTTTAAATTGTTTTTTATTTTATGTGGATTGGTGTGAAGGTATCAAATCCCCAGAGTTACAGACAGTTGTTAGCTGTCATGTGGGTGCTGGGAAATGAACCCAGGTCCTCTGGAAGAACAGGCAGTACTCTTAACCCCTGAGCCATCTCTCCAGCCCCTAGAAGATGTTTTGTAGATCAGATGCTGAGTTAAGGAGACTGGAGAGATGAATTCGTGGTAAAGAGCACTTGTTGCTCTCCAAAGGACCCTAATTTGATTCTCAGAGCTCACAATGGGCAGTTCACAACTGCCTGTAAGTCCAACTAGCCACAGAGGGAACCTATACACACATCACATACACTACATATACCTACATAGACATATACACATACACAAAATTAAAAAATGTTTCAAGAAAGATAGTGCCGGGCGGTGGTGGCACACGCCTTTAATCCCAGCACTCGGGAGGCAGAGGCAGGCGGATCTCTGTGAGTTGGAGGCCAGCCTGGTCTACAAAAACTAGTTTCAGGGCAGGATGCAAAGCTGCAAAGAAACCCTTTCTCAAAAAAAAATTAAAAAAAAAAAAAAAAGAAAACCTAGGGGTGCAATCCAGGGGTAGAGTGCTTGCCTAGCACGTATGAGGCCCTGAGTTCGATTCCCAGCAATGGAAGGAGGAGAGATAGGGAAACAGAAGGGCAAAGAGAAGGAAGAGAGGGATGGGGAAGGAAATAGAGCAGCTGGTTCCAAGCATCCCACACAGCTGCAGGAAGAGTGTGTAAACACCAACAGGAAGACCCCCGAATCTGATGGTGAGGGGGTGGAGTGTGCAGGTGGCAATAGCCCTGGGGAAAGTCTGCCAGCGGCCGGTGACCCCCAAACACCCCACCAGTGTTCCCAGCTAGCTCATACCATAACTCTCTGAACCAGCTCTTCTCGGATGTCCCTCAGCAGGCTAAGATGAGGAAATTTGAATGACATACTTAACGGGGTCTGTCCCCACACCCCTCCCCCATGACATCATTTCTGGTCTTCCTGTCTCCTTCCTCTCTACCTTCCAACTCTCAAACTGCTGGGCTGGCCAGCAGGGAAGTCCTGGGCCTCTCCCAGCCCTAATGGACTCAGTGAAGAAGCAGGTGGTGGCCTGACGGCTTGGGGTTTGAGCACCAGCCACGGATCTGTCAAAACCACATCAGAGAGACCGAAACGGCCCCCTGCAGTCAGAATGAAAAGTGAGACCAAGAGAAACTGAGTTCGAGGCCTCAGCTACGGAGAAGCCCAACGATGGCTTCTGTGAAAGACACGCAGCCCCAAGGCTGTTAAATGACTCAGCTCTGGGGCCGTGGTGATGAGCGTGGTACCTCCTGCAGCACGTGTGTGCGCGCGCCTGCTTGTGTACGTGTGCTGGGGCATGTGTGGAGACGGGAATAGGAGGGAGGGTGCATGTAACTGCAAAAAAAAAAAAAAACCATGTTCTTCTTGGGAATTAGAGAAAGAAGTTTATTTTGGAGCCATTTCAAGTGGTCACAGCTTGGGAACACAGACTTAGGAGACCCTAATTCCCTGTTCCAAAGTGAAAGCAGTTTCATGAAGCTTTTATAGCCTTACAGAACAAAGAAAGTCATAAATCAAGGCAAGTCTAAAATACACTGGTGAGTATGTACACTGTGGGGAAAGGTTTCAGTGAGATGGGGAAAGCTTTCCCATAGGCCCAAGATACTAGTTGAGCTTTTGGGTTGGTGGAAGTCAGTTGTCTGCTAAATTAATAGATCCTAAAAGACTTTTAGAACCAGGCGCAGGATGCTGCGTGGGCAAGGAATGACCGTACCAGAGGGCTAGAACTAGTCCAAGATAAACCAACCTTTGGACTTGCATTATTCCACAGAACTGCAGTTCTAACCAATGGGTCTCTTCAGACATGGCTTCTTCCCAGTTTTCACCCACATAAGGGTGTTGTGGGAAGCCGAGATTACAGATATATATATATATATATATATATATATATATATATATATATATATATATATATATATATACCACCATTTGTAGTGCCTGTCATTCAAAGGGACATTCAGGGTTAGAGGTGAGCCCTCCCTAATAGGACTAGCTTGTCTTTTGTTTTGTTTTGTTTTTTGAGACAGGGTTTCTCTGTGTCACTTTGGTGCCTTTCCTGGAACTAGCGCTTGTAGACCAGGCTGGCCTCGAACTCACAGAGATCCGCCTGCCTCTGCCTCCTGAGTGCTGGGATTAAAGGCGTGCACCACCACCGCCTGACCAGGACTATCTTATTTTAAGACACCTGCAATAGTCCCAGGAAGACTCATCTTCCACACAGGGTCACATTCTGAGGTCCCAGGTGGACATACATTTTGGGGGCCACTAATGAGCCTCCTTCAGAGACTCAGAATGTGGTGAACTCTCCCTGTGTCAATGACCTTGGAACCTTTGAGAAGTAGAGGCTGGGGACAGTCCTCACCTGAAGACCCCACCCTTAGGAGTCCTAGTCTAGAAGGGCAGAAAGACCCAGTGAGCCCACCCAGCCTGGATCAGGAGACCGTGGAGAAAAGATCAATGTGGTGACCCAAAGGCTATCGGGAGTCCATATGGCCAGGCAGGGACCTTAAGCTCCTGTGTCTGCACCACATTCTCCATCCCCCAAACATCCCATGTAGGTAGCACTGGAACCCCACTGGGCAGACAAGGAAGCAGGCTTACTTACTAAGTAAGTCTTGACTTACCCAATGGTAAGGGTGGACACTGAGCCCCAGACAGAGCCCCACCACCACAGCTAGCACTCC
>NC_022016.1:85041905-85084389 GCF_000317375.1 Microtus ochrogaster | reverse complement strand
CAGACCCCATTACAGATGGTTGTGAGTCACCATGTGGTTGCTGGGAATTGAACTCAGGACCTTTGGAAGAGCAGGCAATGCTCTTAACCTCTGAGCCATCTCTCCAGCCCCTCCCTGAGTCTTTTTTATGGGACATTTGCACAGTATGTACTGGCATATGTGCAAGCTCTATTTCTTGACCTTAGCCAACAGCAGGAAGGCTCCCAAACCTGCAGGCCAACAGCCTCTCAGGTGTCAATCTTCAGAACTTTCCTCGGCTAGCCTAGTCCCTGTTCACCTACCTCAGCCGTGAGGACCCCACAGACACACCAGATCTTAGACCTGGAAAATCCTTCAGGTCTTCGCTTATCTTTCTCCCCAGGCTGAGACTCTGATAGCTCCCCAATCTGACCCAGCAGACGCAAAGATTCTCAACATGGGAGCAGGAACCTGTCCCAACAGTAGGAGCTGGCAAAACCAAGCAGTTTCTGCGTGTGGTCTCGGGGGCTATTGGGTCTGGGAAGAGGAGCCAGTTGCTGACAGTGCCAGACCAGAGGGGCCTGAAACACTCTGTGGTGGGGAAGGACTTAGATCTGTGCCACGATGGGATCTTTATATCAGACTGCAGATCAGAAGGTCTCAGGTTCAGTTCTCAGCTGGCTCACCAACATTTTCACAGGAGTTAACGGGGCCAAAGCCTGGACCGGGCAGCCCTAATAAGTCAGATTTGGCCACCTTTTCTCAGTAGTCAATTTTAAAACATAGTGAAAAGCAGAAAAAGGGAAATTTGTTCAATGTGGTCACACTGGGAAAAACAAAGAAATTCAGTGACAATCCCCCCTCCCCCCGACCCCAAGTTCATCTTCTGGGTCCTGACATGAGGTTTCTGTGCAGGGCTAAGCAGTCCTGGTCAGGGCCACCAGCATTGGCCCGTTTCTTTTCTTCCTCTTCCTCCTCTCTCTTCTTCTTCCTCCTTCCTCTTTTTTGTTTGTTTGTTTGTTTTTGCTTTTGTTTTGCTCTGTTTTGGAGATGGGGTTTCTCTACCTAGTCCTGGCTGTCCTGGAACTAGCTCTGTAGACCAGGCTGGCCTCGAACTCAGTGGTCTGCCTGCCTCTGCCTCCCAGAGCTGGAATAAAAGGTGTGTACCACCACACCCAGCTAAACTGGCCCACCCTTTGGAATCCAGTCTTTCCTGCAGGGTGGTCTGACAAGTCAGAACTGTGTGATTAGGCTTTCTGCTCTCAGGAAGAGCAGCCTTTTCCTTCTCCCTGCATGGGATTCCTGGGCAATTACAGTTTCTTGAGCTTTTTGCTTCAACCGTTTGAAAGTCAAAGAATAGCCTTGTTCCTGCCGGGCTGGCTCCATCTCAACCTAAACCCCCACAGGAACCCTGCTGCTGTGGACCCCACCTCAAGCCACTCTGGCCACATCAGTCTGGATTTCACCTTTTGGTTTTCTGCTCACCTCAGCTGTCCTAGACAGTCACCCTCAGGCCTCAGGAGCTAGTCACAGGGAAAGCCCTGGTCACCCACAGCTCTTCTTCCTCTCTATGGACTGAGCTCTGAGTCCAGAAGTGGTAAGGAATGAAAAAAAAATATCAATGGGTTGTGATGGGGCATGCCTTAATCCCAGCATTCAGAACGCAGAGGCAGAAGGATCTCTGTGAGTTCGAGGCCAGCCTGGTCTACAAAGTGAGTTCCAGGACTTTTACAGAGAAACCCTGTCTTAAAAAAAAAAAAGTTAAAAAAGAGAGAAAGAAAAAAAGGCCACGACTGCTCCTAGGTGTGGTGGAGGAAAAAGTTTACCGTAGATAAAAGCGAGAGCACAGCCAGAGGCAGGAACATCTGGGAGAGTCCAGAGTGACGTGACCAGGCTGAGCTGGGCCATGTGAAGAGATGGGGAGTGAGGGGGAAGCAGGTGCAGCAGCCAGGAGGCCTAAGGTACAAAAGGGACAGTCAACAAAATGTCAGGGTACAGGCAGGTGTGCCAGCCATACCCTGTAGCAGGTTGGGACTGAGGGATGCTGGGAGAACCTGGCAGCCAGACTAACGGGTAAGAAGGTGCATCCCTATGTGTTCCCAGACAGGCAAAGGCAAAAGCCTGGGGAAGGCTGACCGAGAGTGGATTTGGATGATGCTGATGTACGACAGGCTAGAGCGGGGAGCAGCAAGAGCTGAGGAGAGTCTTAATGTCTTCCTAGGTGCCAACACCCCCTACCTACCACAGTCCAACTCACAACCTTCCACATGACCACAGTACTTTCATGGGAATCCTGCAGAAGCCATCCACACCTCGACCGTGTCTTGTCTCTTCCATGTGCTTGTGCTACATGGCGAGACCCTCTTTCTTGACGCTGGAGGGAGACCCCAGCTCAGATCCCAGCCATGAGACCATGAGGGTGAACCATCTAGACACTACATGGGATAACATCTGCAGCACCCTGGGTGGCTGTATTGTCCCCTTCGCCTCTTATTGGCATTGCCACACTTTTATAAGCGGTGAAAGAAAGCTCAAGAGGTCACACAATATACCTAAGGTCACAATGTTGGGAGGCAGTGCTTCTGAAGCCATATTCCACTCTCCCCATTTGGGCAGAAATGCTCAGAGCAAACCAAGAGCAAGGCCGAGGAGGACCTTGGGCTGGACCAAAATGTGAATTTCTAGATCAGAACAGCATAGAATACTTGTTTTAGAAGTAAATAATCTTGTATTTCACACTACATACACACTCAGAATATAAGACTGGAGGAGACAGGTTTCAAACTCAGTCCCATTCTGAGATTCCTGGAGGCAGGATCGCCATTTCAGACTGACGTAGAGATAAGAGCCAGTGGCTTAGCTGCATTGCTTTTCTGGTCTTCAGGTTGAACCCCAATTATCTGTCTCTGGGTTTTTATTAATTGTGCTACACTTGAAGCCATTTAGGCCATCTTGATCTCAAAACACACACAGAGAGAGACACACACACACCTCTGAACGGTTCAAGTTCCCATTTGCTCTGTTTTGTTCTATAAATCTGGTATTTAAAAAAAAAAAAGGTTTCTTACAAGTACGGGCGTCTGGCCTGCATGTACATCTGTGTCCCACGTGCATGCCTGATGCCTGCAAAGGCCAGAAGTCATTGGGTTTCCTAGAACTAACGTTTCAGAAAGTTATAAGACACCATGTGGGTGCTGGGAATTGAACCTGGGACCTCTGGGAGAATAGCCTATATTAACTGCTGAGCCATTTCCCCAGCCTGAAACTGGAACTTAAGAAAAAAAAATTATGTGTGTGTGCTCACATGTGCAAAAGTATCTACAGAGGCCAGAGAGGGGTGTGGGATCCCCTGCAGCTGGAGTCACAGGCACCGGTGTGCCCCCAATGCCAGGCCTCTGACGGAGCAGTGTGTTAGTGACTGTCCCACTGCCACGGTAAAACACCACGACCAAGGCAACTTACAGAGGAAAGGGTTATTTGGGTTTATTTGGGACTTATGGTTCCAGAAGGTTAGAGTCCATAGTGATGCAGATAGTACAGCAACATGGCAGTTGGAGCTAGAAGCTGAGAGCTGAAGATTTGTATCTAGAACCATGAACAGGACACATGGAGAACACACTCAGAACAGTGACTCTTTTTTTTTTTGGAACCCTGACCGGGAATCGAACCCGGGCCGCGGCGAGAACAGTGACTCTTTAAACTCCCGAAGCCCACTTCTAGTGAGATACTTCCTCCAACAGAGCCACACCCCCCAAGCCTATCGAAACCCAACCACCCATACAGAGCAAACATTCACATGCTAGAGAATCATCTCACTCAAACACAAATACTATGTGCTTTTAAGTGGGAGCCATCACTCAGTGCCAAAGCTGAAAATTCTTATTTTAAAGATTTTATTTATTCTGGATACAGTGTTCTGCCTGCACATATGCCTGAGTACCAGAAGAGGACACCAAATCTTATTACAGATAGTTGTGTGCCACCACGTGGTTGTTGGGAATTGAACTCAGAACCTATTGACCTCTGAGCTAACTCTCCAGCCCACAAGGCTGAAATGGAATATTACACAACCCAAAGCACACAAGGGATGGGAGAAACAGGATCCTATTCCCTAACAGCTCCTGGCTCTGTTCTGATGTGCTGCTTGATAAACTATCAGCTTCTCAATTTGTCCTTCCTAGGGTTGTAAGCCACCCCGTTTCTAGAACTGGGCCCAGAAAAGGGCATGGAGATGCCAGGGACCTCAAGAGAACCCTTCTGTTGAGATCAAGGACAGAGCTCACTTATTCGATATGAGACACATTTTTAGTGAGTCTGTACGTGTGTGTGTGTGTGTGTGTGTGTGTGTGTTTGTGCACGTGAATGCAGGTACACACATGCCATGCTGTGCATAAAACAGTCAGAAGACCACACTGGGTGTTGATCTATACCTTCCATCGTGAGGTAAGGAGTTTCTTTGTTGTTTTTCCAATGCGTAAGCCAGGCTAGGAATTCCTCTGTCTTCACCTCTCATGCCCCCCATAGGATTACAGACACTCAGCACATGTCTGGCTTTCACATGGGTCCTGGGGATTTGAACTCAGGTCCTCAAACTTACATAACAAGATTCTTACCCACTGAGCCATCTCCCCAGGCCTGAGGTACTGTAACACTGACCTTGGTTCTAGCCTGCCTTGGGGAACCACCCCATTTGTCTGGTAGACGGCCTCTATCTAGATCTGAGAGCTACAGAAAAAGCTAGAAGCTCAAGTAGGGTACAGTGGATATGCCTGTAATCCTAATACTCAGGAGGTGGAGGCAGGAGGATTGGAGCCGTTCAAGGTCATCCTTGGATTGTGAGTTCCAGGCCAGCCTAGGCCATGTGAGACTCTATGGCAAAAAGTATACAAAAAAGAAGCCACACTCCAAGTAATGGGTGCTCACTGGGTGCTCGCCTCCAGGTAGCCAGTGTCTCCCTTAGGCAAAGTGAAGCCAGTTGGGACCAGGACACCTGGACATCAAGGGGACCAGCAGGAAAGGCAAGCTATGTGGGGACGGGAAGCATAGGGCCCTGAGTTTTATTTGCATACTACTGGCAGAGTCTCCGCCCCCTCCACCCTTGAGTTCCTACCCCAGGAGAAGGAAGGATGGGCCAGCGCCAGGCCTGGACCCTCCCATCCCAACAGCACAGCCACTTCTGTCTTGACAGGTTTCAGCCTCATTGTAGGGGCATCCCTCCATCTCTCAGGTGCTGCCTCCTCAGGGGAGGTTGATGACACAGGTAGAATACTGTTCCCTTCTGAGTGGTCAGTCCGCAGGGCTTCTAATGGGCGGGACGGAGCTGGGAAACCTGAGGCTCTGACCAGATTGGTGGTGGGACCTGTGCTGGCAAGGCCTGGAAGGTGAACAGGGAGGTGTTAGCAGGGGTCATCCGGGGATAGGTCGGGCCCAGCATTAGCCTCAATTCCTCCGGCACCTTGAAGTAGACTCGGGCAGGTGGGAAGGAGTGCCAAGTTGGAGAGGCGAAGTTTTCAGGGCCTGAGCCCCCATCGTGATAGGATCTGTCCTACCTGGACCCCTCTCACCCCAGGTCGGGACACACCCTAGACCCTACCAGGCGGGATGGGCTGGTGGCTGACAGATGTCGGCGCCGCGCTCCACAGGAGACAGAGGACCAGAGGTCAAGACTCTTGGGGACACAGCTTTTCTCAGGCTTTGGAGGGAAGATATCCCAGCCTAGCAGACAGTGCTGTGGAGAGAAAAGGATAGACGCATCTGCCATCCACAAACACGAGAAAGACCCCCGAGGAGCCACGAGCCTCTCCCTGGGGACCCAGGTATAACTACCCATTGGTTACCAGTCCCCATTAACCTGGCCACTGGCCACCCCAACCCTCCCCAAGATGGATGAGAGGATGTGGATATCAATGGAGTCCTTTCCACACTGAACTTGGCCCTGAACATCTAAATTGCATGACTTCACTAAACCATCTTCATGACCCCAACATCAAAGATGCTCCCTTTCTACCAGTTTGTAGGGGAGCCGAAGGGTCTTTCCCCTCTTCTCTTCTCCCAATTACAGCTACCCTGTCCTTCACCCAGAGTGAGCAGGACGCCCTTTGACTTCCATCCTGACTAGGAAATGAGACGCATGATAGAAACATAAAGGTCTGGGATCAAACCCAGCTCTCCAGCCAGCTCCACTCTGCCTCTGTGGCCTGCATGGGGGTGTCTGCATGGCTCTGGGAAACAGCCCTCCTAAGAGCCATGCATATGGCACCCAAGAGCTCAGTAAATAGTGCCCATGTAGACACCCATCTTAGACATCATGTGGGGGACAGGTGACACACCAGCCCAGGTGAAGCCAGAGGCCTGCTAGCATGCAAGAGCCTTGGAGCAAGCTCTCTTCAGGACTAGTTCAGGATCCTGGCCACATAGGCCTGCCTCTAGCATCTTCGGGCAGGCGGCTTACCCGAGGCAGAGCCAGGGTGTCAGAGGCATCAAAGCTTTTCCGTCGATGAATTCGATAGCGGTGTGGGGGCTCCAGGATGGACAAGGGGATGCTCACCCTGTGTAAGAGGCACAGCATCAAGATCAGCAGAGGCCACGTTCGGTACCCAACTCTAGTTGCAACTGTCCAGTGAGACCTCCAGGGAACTCCAACGCTCTCAACACTCACCTAACCTGCGCGGGCTCCGCCAGAGTCTCAGGTCCCTGTTGGTCCCGGGGTATCCCACATAGGCGGCAAGGGGTACCTGGATCCACTGGCACAGGAAACAGGCGCCGGTTGACACGGTAACAGTACACACCTGTGAGACCCATGATAAACCACAGTTGCCCCTAAGCCGGGCAATTTGCTGCCAGGGCCTCTGGCTGTCCCTCCACACACAAACCATACCATCCATTGAGGAATCACTCTGGGCCACGTTTTCCCCAGCCCCTTTCCTCCCAAAGTCTTGGCTCCACACTCAGGGGCCCCAAGAGCTGTACCCCGCTATCTCTGAAAGCTGCCAGAGAGAGGTGGTTACAAAGGACAGGACCTAAGCCAGCCAGGCCCCAGCCAGAATGGGTCCCACACTGCTCAGACAGCAGGCTGCCCTGCTCAGAGTGCCCTGGTGGGAGTGTTCACTCACACTGGTGGCTCTCTTCCACACCACTGCTCTCCTGCAGGCCTGGGAACACAGCTCTGGGGGGAGGGGCGAGAGAAGATGAGCAGGATGAGTGACAGAGTCCCCTAACCACCCTCCTTTGCACACGCCCGCTCACTCAGGGGAGTCGCAGACGCAATCCTCTCTGTTGGCTTCTCGGAACCTCTGAAGCATGGAGAAGAAGGCCTCGGGCTCGCTGGTGACGGGAGAACTAGTGTCCAGGGACCCTGGGGTGGACAAAGCACCAGTGAGGGAGGCAGGGCTAGTGGGCTGGGGCCCCACCTCGCCCCAGGACTCTCCACTCACTTGAGGGCCAGCTCTGTTTGAGCACCGGTCTGCCCTGACATAGCCATCCACAGACAACTTTCTCACAGAGCCCTTAACAGAGGCCACACACCCATTTATTCCAGAGACAGGAACTGTGGAGCCCTGGCTGGCCTGGAACTTCATATATAGACCAGGTTGGTCTTGAACTCACAGAGACTGGACTGCCTCTGCCTCTTAAGTGTTAGAATTAAAAATATACTGTATACTGTTACTTCAGAGACAAGATCTCATGTAGCCCAGGCTGGCCTCCAACTCAACACTTTTGCCTCCACCACCCAGTACAGAGATTATAGGCATATGCCTGGCTTACATTCTTTTTTCTTTTTTAAGATTTATTTATTATGTATACAGTGTTCTGCCTGCATGTGTGTCTGCACAACAGAGGAAGGCACCAGATCTCGTTATAGAAGGTTGTGAGCCACCATGTGGTTGCTGGGAACTGGACTCAGGACCTCTGGAAGAGCAGCCAGTGCTCTTAACCTCTGAGCCATCTCTCCAGCCCCTGCTTACATTCTTACTAGCCGGGAAGAGCAGGAAGCCAGACAAGGTTCCCACTCTGAGGAGGCGATATTCTAAAGGACGAAAGACTAATTAGTCACCAAGGAACTCGGAGATGTGATACTGAATGGTGCCAGGAATCTGGAGGCCAGGGCCAGGGGGCTGAGCGCCACAGGGCAGGAGGCTGCAAGCGAGGTCTGAGAAGGTGACCAGAGCAAAGACCAAGGAAGTCACATTGGCCAATCGAAAGGATAGCCCAGTCGGTGAAGAACGCAGGTGGTTGGCATGTGTGAGGAACCCAGGAGCGACAGGACAATGGAGGGTGAGGGTGGAGGGGGTGAAGCCTGGAGTCTGAGACATTCGGGGACAAGGATCATCAAAATCAAGTCAGCCAGTCAGCCATGTTTTTACAGGACACACTTTGAGGTGAGGGAAAGCAGGGGCAGTTAAAAGGAGGCCGTGGACTCTAGAGATGTACTAAGGAAGACAATGTTTTAATGCTCAGGACATGAAACATGTAACAGGAGGCAGGTCGAGGCTGGGCCCGAGGTTACAGTCTGACTCCTTAAGTTCACCAAGCTGCCACTTACAGAGATGGGAGGAAGAGCCGCTGCAGGAAGGAGGAGGTGGAAACCAGGACCTCGGTTGCAGAAGTCAGATTACTTTTAAAACTGCATTTTATCTTTATTTATTTGTGTGTCTAAAACACTTCTTTTAGTGGGGTGTGGTGGCATACACCTTTAAACTTCATCCTCGGGAGGCCGAGACAGGATCTCTGTGAGTTCAAGGACAACCTATTCTATATGGGTAGTTAGTTCCAGGACTACCAGGGCTACATAGAGACCCTATATCCAAAACCAAATGTGTGTGTGTGTGTGTGTGTGTGTGTGTGTGTGTGTGTGCACTTAAGGTAGGGCTGGAAAGGTGGTTCAACGGTGAAGAGCACTGGTTATACCAGGCAGTGGTGGCGCAGGAGGCAGAGGCAGGTGGACCTCAGAGGTCCAGGCCAGCCTGGTCTACAGAGTTTTATAGGATAGCCAAGACTACACAGAGAAACGCTGTCTCGGAAAACAAACATACGAGCACCGGCTGCTCTTGCAGGGATTCAGTGCCCACCTCCCACACTGGCTCACAACCATCTATATATAACTCCAGTTCCTGGCTCTGATGTCCGCTTCCGGCCTCTACAGGTACCAGACATGCACATGATGTACATACATACAGGCAAGCACACACACACACACACACACTAATAGTTAAAATTAAAAACAAAAGGCTAAAATAGCAAGATTTGTGCGGCATGCTTTTTAGCACTCAGTTGACAGCAGTGAGGCGGAAGAGGCTGGAGGGAGGACAGGAGCCCGGAGGTGCCAGGAGAGGAGCAATAGCGTGAAGATGTTCCCACTAGGGTTGGGCAGGGGCCTGGCCTCTATAAACGCTCAAATATCGAGCAGCCCTGATTCACTCATTCATTCAGCTTCATGGGTATCCGGGCTATGGTTAGCCCAACCCTGCCCCTCACCTGCAATCCAATCATAGCCCAGGTATGGCCGGAAGCGCCACCTGCTCTCAGGCATTGCAGACTCTTGGGAGAAGGTCACTTTGGGCTGAAGAAGTAGACAAGGAGGACATGGGCTGGAAAGGCAGGCCTGGCCCAGAGGCAGCCCCGTTTCAGGGGAACAATACACTGGGTATTGACTTAGATTCCAGGTTGGCGCCAACCTCAGCTGGGGAGCTCAGAAATGGGAAGGTAAGTTTGGTCCCACTTTGGGTGTGGCTTTGAACAAGCCTGGGCTCCAAGCCTCAGCCCTCCCACCTGACCAATAGGGTTGCCTCCTTCTTCCAAAAGGGCAAAGATGTACTAGCAATAACTGGACACACCTTACTGGATCTCCTAGAGGCCTCACCCCCTACTGGGGAGGCTTGTCCAGGAACAGTCTGTCAGACAGGAAGGGAAACGGAGGCCCAAAAGCTCCCCAGGATTTCCAGGTGCTCCTGAGTTACCTTAGATGGCTTGCTTGGTTGTGACAGCATGGACTTTGGAACCTGTGTCTCGTGAAGTCCCAGACCTTTTGGTGGCCTCTTCAGACCTTCAGTGGCTAGCAAGGGTACTGAGGGAGGCTGCCGTTCATCCTGGGGCTCCTGGTGTTGGCACGTGGCAGATGGTAAAGAGTTCAGCCTGTAGCTGTCCTTACCATAGAAAGACCTATCAGATGTGGCTCCTCGGTGACTGTCCAGTGGGTCCCACTCCTGTCTTTTGTCCTGTGAGCTCGGGGCCATCGAGGAGCTGGAGGAACTCTTTTGTGACAGTGGCATCTCTAAGTTGCCGCTGCTGTTATAGTCCAGGTTTGACTGCAAGAAACAGGTCAGGTTACTCAAGCAGCAGTCTGGCCAGTGCCCAGCCACTCAGGTTCACTCTGGACTCATAGGTCTTCATTCTGCCGTGGCCTCTGGGTGTCCCAGCCCAGTCCCTTCCTCCCATGGCCTCAGTTTTGCAACGTCGGTGAAATGGGTGCATTGGATAAGATAGACCCTGGAAGCGTGGACACAGTCACGGGGGGTAGGCAGTCTTTTCCTCACCGCCTGGGCATTACCAAGGGGGTCACTCACCTCTGACGCTGCTCTGGCCACTGACCGACACATGGCATCGTGCCCAGCCCACAGCTGCTTCAGCAGCCCCAGGCTGAGCAGCCGAAGCTGAATGGGGTCTTTATTCTCTGCCATCTGGGGCATGGGTCTCAGCTTTTCACAGCTTGTCACTGGCTCTGGGCTGGAAGATACTCACAGGAGATGCTCAAGCTACGTTCTACCTGAAGTCAAAGGATCAATGACAAAAGATGAGGGAGGGAACCTGTCACAGAGGCCTGAATTCAAATCATCACCGGGACTCTCCTGTACTCTGCAGCCTCACCCTGGTTACTTAACCTCTCTGTGCCTTTTGTCCTAACCTGATAAACATGGCAGCATAGAGTTACCCTACCATGCCGTCACTAGGGCGACACAGGACAGTGCATGTTAAACGCTCAGTACAGCACTCAATGAATGTCCATCAGTACCAAGCCAGCCAGGATGTCTGGCAGGTCTCCAACATTCTTAATTCCCATCTGTTTTGTGTGCCAACTGTGCTATTTCTTCCCCCCAAAAACCACGCCTCAGAGTGCTGTGGAAGGCTGTTTTTGAACGATTATGGACAACATAATCGCCTGTTAAGAGACTAAAACTCCCATTGGGCCTTCCTTAGTTATCTGACCCCTGGGCCTGTGAGATGGCTCAGTGGGGAAGGGTCTTATGGCCAAGCCTGACAACCTGGGTTCAGTTTTCAGGGTCTACACGGTGGAAGGAGAGAGCTGACTCCGTGAATTGGCTTCTTACCTCCATACATGTGTCATGGCATGCGCCTGCTCATATAGACAAAAAAATGTTTTTAAAATTAATCTCATTCCTAGCGGTGGTGGCGCACGCCTTTAATCAATCCCAGCACTCGGGAGGCAGAGGCAGGCGGATCTCTGTGAGTTCGAGGCCAGCCTGGTCTACAAGAGCTAGTTCCAGGACAGGCTCCAAAGCTACAGAGAAACCCTGTCTCGAAAAACAAAAAAACAAACAAACAAAAAATTAATCTCATTCCTTTGTCATACAGAAAGAGACTGGTACAGAGTGCTAATTCAAAGCCTAAGAACTTATGTTATCTGGGGCTGGCACTGAGCCCAGGACCTGCAGCAGTAAGCTTGTTCTCTGACACAAAGCAGCCCCCAGCCACTTTTTGATTTTTTGCTCATGTACCCCAAGGTCACATAGCTAGTGTCAAAGCAGGGTTTGAACTAACCTGTATGTTCCTGGTTGTTGCATAGCAGCTACTAGCCCTGACATCCAAGCATCTCCCTCTTGGTGGGAGGTGAGAGTTTCCTCAGAAAGTTGCAAGATTTTAAAGTTGCTTTAAACAATGGCTAGGGACAGAAATCTGGAATGGAGCCACCTGCAAGCTGTACAGGGGTGAATCAGAACCCACACTAGGTGTGTGTGTCAGTGGTGCAGCTGCCTGTCTTTGGGTCACATAAGTTCCTGAAGTGACCCCAATACACTCATTGGTTCACCCATGAGCGAACCAGCTACACCTGGATGGAATCATTTCTTTGCTCTCTTGGCAGTGCTCTGGAGCAAACAGACCTTTGTTGACATATGACTCCCGACTAAGGGTCTGCGCTTAGGGAAGCCTGGCCCTAACAGGGCTGGTAGGTTCCTAGAAACCTCCCTCTTCTCCAGGCAACTTTGGTCCTTCAGAGGTCCAGCTCAGGAGCACTTCCTTTGGAAGTGAAGGAGCACCCCTTTCTGGAAGGGGTGTCTGCAGTGTAAGGAAGGGCTTCCCACTTTTAGAACCACAGGTCCAGACTCCACCACCAGCACCGGAGTTTTTACTCAGGGTTGGGTCAGAACCCCTGATCTGTCCCAGCCCTGCCACCCCATACGCTCCCGGGGACTCGGGTCTCCATGCAGTCTGCAGTGGGGAGCAGAGCAGACCCCAGCCTGTCACTCCCGCGCACCCAGGGAGGGTGCGCATCGGACCTGGAAAAGGCGCTTGCCCCTCCTCTACCTGGTCTGGCCGAGTGCAGGCACATCTCTCTGATCCCAAGATCAGAGCCGCTTAGGATAAAAGGACTCGGACGCCCTCCATGGGGAAGCCGAGGTCCCCAGCAGCCCGGGGCTCCGCCTCCTCTGGGTGGGACCTCGGATGATTGTTCTAATTGGGTAAAACTGGAGCGGGGCCTCCTCCACCTGTCCTGATTGGCCAATTGGCGGGGCAGGACGTCAGACAAACGTTAGTTCGCATCCGGAAGCGGCAGTTTTAATTTGGGGGTGGGGCTAAAGGCCCCTCATTGCTGATTTGTTGACTGAAAATGTCAAGTCTGCCAACTTGAATTTTACTGAATGGAAATTACCGGAACTACAGGTTCCGATTGGTCAGTGTGGCCCAACTACGTAATTTCCGGATGATTGTGGAGCTGTAAAAGGCTGCGGATAGGCGGGACAAGTGGCGAGGGCAACATATTCCATCTTTCAAGCTTTTTTTTTTCTTTTTTTTTTTTCTTAAGAGAGACGTCTTTTGAAGCCTAGGCTTGCTTCGGACTAAGGGCTCCTCTCGGTTGGTGGGGGAGGGTGGATTTACAGGCGTGCGCTTTAGGCCTGCTTTCTTCAACACTTCAAGTCTCTGTGAGGTGCCTACTTTGTGTCTGACGCCCTGAAAGGCAAAGATTTAAGAGTGGAGACAGAGAGAGAGAAAATTACCACATAGATACCAAAAATCTGGCCCGGTAAAATATAAACCAAAATTAGCCGGGCATGGTGGTGCACTCCTTTAATCCCGGAACTCGGGAGGCAGAGGCAGGCGGATCTCTGAGTTTGAGGTGAGGTAAGTTCCAGGACAGCCAGGGATACCCAGAGAAACCCTATCTCAAGATAAAATTTAATGTAGCTCAGACTGGCCTCGAACTTGCTATGTCATGAGGATGGCCTCAGATTGACTCCTTTCTTCTTCAGCCTCTACCTCCTGTGATACTGGAATTCCAGCCTATTCCAGCATACAGAGTGTGGAACTGAACCCAGAGCTCCATGCACGGAAGTGTGCTACCTTAGTGTTTTTAACGGCACTGTGTCTTAAACGCCCCTGGCTGCTAGCTGTTCTCCTTCCTCCCTGTCACAGAAGGCCAGCTGCCCCAGGAAAAGGTCTAGACTGGAGAACACTTGAAATAAGCATCCGGGAGCCGAGCAGTGGTAGCGTGCATGCCACCCTTAATTCCAGCACTTGGGAGGCAGAGGCAGGTGAACCTCTGTGAGTTCAAGACCAGCCTGGTCTACAGAGCGAGTTCCAGGACAGGACAGGCTCCAAAGCTACATAGAGAAACTCTGTCTCGAAAAATCAATATAAATTAATTAATTAATAGAAAAGAAAGGAAGCATCCTGGAGTTTAGTGTAAGGGGCCTGCTTTGCTCTCACTGTCTTCATTCAACAAGCATATTGCAAGTGCCTGACAATTCCGTGCCAGCTCTTGGGGAGAGGGTGCATGTAGCTGGTGCACACCTTCAGTCCCAGCACTCAGCAGGCAAGGACTCAAGACCAACCCGGTCTACCTAATGAACTCCGGGGCTGCATAGTGAGATCCTGTCTCAAAACAAGACAGAATTTGTCATGTTAAAGGCCAACCTGGTCTACAGAGTGAGTTCCAGGGCAGCCAGGGCTACACAGAGAGACCCTGTCTTGAAAAATAAAAAAATAAAGGCCCTCTCTTTCGACCATGTGGGATCTGGGTTTCAAACGCAGTTCAT
The DNA here is from genome assembly GCF_000317375.1 of Microtus ochrogaster. Lineage (NCBI taxonomy): Eukaryota > Metazoa > Chordata > Mammalia > Rodentia > Cricetidae > Microtus > Microtus ochrogaster. Next base: position 85,070,161 of record NC_022016.1, on the reverse strand, counting down.
TAGGCTGGGAGGCAAATGCCTTCACCTTCCGAGCTATCTCTTCCCCGACAACCCGGACTTTTAAGTGTTCTGACACTTAAAACAGATAAAACACCAGCACTCGGGAGGCAGAGGCAGGCGGATCTCTGTGAGTTCGAGACCAGCCTGGTCTACAGAGCTAGTTCCAAGACAGGCTCCAAAGCCCCAAAAACCCTGTCTCGAAAAACCAAAAAAAAAAAAAAAAACCAGATAAAACAACAGATATTTAAAAAAAAAAAAAAAAGATGGACTCATAAAAATGAAGGAAGGGGAAAGGAGGGATATTAGTACTGCTCTTTTTTTTTTTTTTTTTTTGGTTTTTCGAGACAGGGTTTCTCTGTGGCTTTGGAGCCTGTCTTGGAACTAGCTCTGTAGACCAGGCTGGTCTCGAACTCACAGAGATTCACCTGCCTCTGCCTCCCGAGTGCTGGGAGTACTGCTCTTAAGTAGCATGATGTGCCTATCCAACTGCCTTCTTATTTACGTACATAGATTATTGCTGCTGTCAGCCTTGGCGAGGGGAGCTTCCCTTTTGCTACTGAGGAAGCCAGTAACTGATCAAAATGCTGAGAATTCAGTGACTGTTGCTGTGTTGTAGTGGCTCAATGCTCAACCTTAAATGGAAGAACATCAGACATCTTATCACCCCCTCCAACGCTCAGGAAACAACAATACAGAAGAGGGAGCCGAAGGAGAGAAAGAGCTGGAAGAAGGGTAAAGGGTTATGGAATTTGGTATGACATGGCTGTTGCCATCTTGAAAGCAGAATGGCTGATGGCTTGTGTGGCACCTTTACAAGAGGTGGAGCCCACTAATATCCCTCATGGAAGGGGAAGGCATGTGAGGCAGCGGAACTGCAGGGGACCGGGAGACTCCAGTGGCACAGCTTCCTGTAAATTATTCATGTTCCTGTAAGCCCAGTTAAACTCACTGCTTCACCAAGCTGGACTCAAGCGGAATGGTTTTGCTGGTCCATCTGAGACCAGTGCTTTCTCCTGTCTGAAAAGACTTCTCAGAAAATGTCATGCAATTGATATTGGCTTTTTCTGGAAAGTAAGCATAATGTAAAGATGTTGGTCAAGTTAGTAAGTAGTGGACCTGTGATGATTGGAATTGGTTGTCACCTTGACTGAATAAGGGGACATCCAGGACTGGTGAGATATGCCTGTTTGTCACTGGGGATGTTTTCGGAGAGGAGTGACATGGAAGGCCCCACCCACCCTTGTGGTGGGCAGCACCTTCCAAACGGCAACCTAGACGGAAAACATTGTAAGAAAAACAGTACCAGAAAAAACTGTTCTGAGTGCTTCAGTTGTCACTGCTGATATCATCCTCCGGCTTTGTTGGCCCTTCAACACGGATCTGATACCAGCCACTGTACAGGGAGCCTCCAGGCTATCAGGACTGCTGCGCTTCCTTCCTTGGAGCAGCTACCAGATTCTCAGCCTCTCCAGCATGCGCATGACCACTTCGGGCCATCCAGCTCCATTGTGTAGCCAGGCTAATCAATCCCCTCTTATAACACATGTGTACATTCAGTTGCTTCTGTTCCTCTAGAGAACCTAATACAAATGCTCAACGTAACACGACCACTGAGGCCTGCCATGCGCACCCCTATCCACCACGGGCACTTCTAGCGCCAGCTCCCATCCTAGTGTGGCTTCTTCTCTTTGCCTGGGATCTGCTCACTAAACACATACACTAAAATCACAAGAGATCAATACATAGATATTCAGCCAGGCAGCGGTGATGCATGCTTTTAATCCTAGCACTTGGGAGGCAGAGACAGGTGGATCTCTGTGAGTCTGGGGCCAGCCTGGTCTACAGAGTAAATTCTAGGACAGCCTCGAGAGCTACAAAGAAACCCTGTCCCAAAAAAAACAAAACCAAACCAAAAAGGACTTGTTGGACTGCAGCAAGTCAATAATCCTAGCACTAGAGTGGCTGAGGCAGAATTTTAAGGTTGAGAAGAGCTTGTGCTACCCAGAGAAACCTCGTCTCAAAAATATGGTGGGGCCTGGGAGATGGATCGGCAGGTAAATCTCTTTGGCTGTGAAACACGAGGACTCTGGGTCCCATCAGTAGAAGCCATATAAAAGCCAGATGTGGCACACCTCTGAAACCCTAGCACCTTTATGGTAAGTAAGACTGGAGGAGGGGTGGTAGGTGGAGACAGAATGGCCTGTAAGCTCTCTGACCAGCCTGCATGTTTGGAGGCAAATAAGAGACACCCTGTCTCAAGGTGGGAGGGTAAGAACAGACTCGGAATGCTGTCCTGTGACCTCCATATGCATGGTATGGCGCATTGATGTGTAGGCACACAGCTTCAAGAGAGGCGTGCATGCTGTGGATGAAGATGGCAGAGAGCTTGTCTAGAGTGCACGGATCCCTGGGCTTGATCCCCAGCATGCACAAACCGAGCCTGGCAAGGCACACCTTTAATCCTAGCACTCAGAAGGCAGAGGCAGGAGGATCTCTGTGGGTTCAGGGTAGCTCGTCTTCATAGTGAACTCCAGGCTAATAAGGCTACATAATGAGAAAGAAAAAACAAAACAAAAGGGGTAGAGAGATGGCTCAGTGTTGACGGCCTTTGCTGCACAATCATGACAGCTGGTTTTTGTATCCCAGAATCTACATAGCAACCCTAACACACACACACGCACACACACACACACGCACACACACACACACACACACACACCAGCTTTAAAAATACACATGTACACATTGTAGTGTTTTGAAATCTGACCCTTTTTGCCATTCCCACTGTAAGCACCCTAGTTGAGGGCACTTTCATGCCCTCCTAGAATGCTGCTGTCATTGCCTGGCTGGTCTCTTTGCCTCCATCCTCAGTCACGTCCGACTCCACAGGGTTCATCCAAGGCCCCTGCTGAGATGCAGTCAGCTCTGACCAGCCCTTTCTTGCCTCAGGAAAACAAAGCACCCCATTCTGCCCCAGATCCTGCCTGCTTTCTTTCCTCTCTCCCGTATATGCTAGCCGGATCTCCCAGGACTCCATTCCCCAGACTACTCAGGTGTTACCCCAGTTAGGTCTCCTCCAACCACAGCCTCCTTGCACACCTTCCTCACACACTTACCTACTGACCTCTTGTCTTTTCCTACGTGATCTTGGCTCTTATCCAGACAAGCTCTGTAAAGGTAGGAGTTCTAGGAATCAAACCCAGAGTCTCCTGCATGCTAGGCAAGTCAATGGCAGTAGTCCCCCCCCCCCCAGGATTTCTCTGTGTAGCCCTGGTTACAAGCCGTCTCGGAACTTGCTCTGTAGACCAAGCTGGCCTAGAACTCACAGAGATCCACCTGCCCAAGTACTGGGATTAAAGGCGTGCACCATCACTGCCCAGCTTTCAGAGTCTCTGTGCAGCGTGGCTGGCCTGAAACTTTGCTGTCTGGGAGAGGGGTTAGTCTCTCCAGCACCCTGTCACTGGGCAGATGAAGCAGGGATGAGTCTGGCCTTACCTGAGAATAACTGAGTCAGGTCTAGAAAACCGTGCCTTGTGAGCTACCACCTGACAGGTCAGCAGCAGCAGCAGCTTGCTAATGACAGGAGCCCCCACCCCAACTCACACATGCACACCTGGTCAACGCTTTGCTTCACATACGTGTGTACTAGGCCGTGCTGTTTCTAGAGGGAGAGGAAAGGGCACACTGGAAAGCTGATAGGCTTGGGGAAAATAAGTTTTGGGCTCAAAAGTCGGCTTCACCCTCCCTTCCCTCCTCTCCCCAATCAGTCCAAGACACTAGGACATCATCAGCTAGTCTTATTTCTCTGACCTTCAGCTTCCACAAAGGGGCTGAACAAGCCGGATTCTCAGCACTCACATTATGTCCTAGAACTGCAGCCGCCCACAGGCTTCCAGGAGCTCTTGAGCTCCCCAGACTCCTGGACAGCAAATGTGCAAATACTAGAGCAGCCCTCGCAGAGCCCAAACACAGCAGCTCCTGAGATGACTATTCTGGAACACATGCATATCCTGTGATATACACCAGGTAAACTGCCAGCTCAGGAAGAACGGCAGCGCTTGTACACAAGGGGGGAGAAGGGGCTGGATCTGAAGAATCAGGCAAGAACTGGAGGGGTTCTGGATGCCTGGGGTGTGGCACACACTCAACTCCAAGTGCAAAGGTCATAAGAGGTAAGGGTAGGAGAGGGGCTGGGGGCACTAATCTGTCACTGTGGTGAGGAGGTCAGGGTCTCGGAGATTCAGACAGAAAGTGATGGATTGGTTAGAGTATGGTATCATGGACTCGATGACCCCTCGAGGTTGTGGTCTGAGAATCTGGAAATATGTAGTTACCATCAGCTGAGCTCAAGAGTTTTTGAGACAGACAAGTGGGTGGGTAGGGGTGGGACCTCAGTCAAGATGACACATGAAGAAGGGCAAGGAGAAGCCACCAATGGCCTTTTCCACTCCCAAGGGCCCTTCTAACAAGAAAGGTCACAGCCAAGTTCTCAGAAGGCGGAGTGGGGTGGCCCGCTGAGTCACTGATGTTTTACATGAAGCCTGAGTGTGTGGCGTTACAGAGAACTGAGTACAGGAATCGCTCTGGATCTGCTAGCCCTCAGAGGCTGGCGTGTTCCTTCCTCTCAGACCAGCCCACAGACTTTGCGGGGCCACTGCCAGGCAGAGAGTTCACACAGGGTCATAACTGGGGCTTTATTTTAGTTTCCAATACATCAGCAGAGATACAGGTAACTCAGACAAGTGCATCACCTCGAATATGCCAGAAGCAAACTCACTGTGTCAGGAGCCTGTTGCGCCCCAGCAAAGATCACACAACCGTTAGCAGCAAGAAATTAAAGTGCTCCGCTAAATGTCTCAGGTGCAGTCTCTCCCTGGTGGTTTAAGTGGAATTTTTACTTATGTAAGTTCAAAATTTCATTCAGTACTCAGGGGCTATACTGAAAAAGTTTATTCTATCCCCCCCCCAAAAAAAAGAATACAACATTTGTTGGGATCATGTGACACTGATTTGTCCTGACCCACTGTGAGGTGACCCCATCTGTCCAGCCTAGTAATACACTCACGACTTCTTCCCATTACATGCTGAGCCGGATCAAGACCATCACTATCCCAGTAAACAGGGTAGGCTGAGGGACAAGAGAGCACATGGCCATGGGCAGCCAACCAGCAGGACCTTGTCCCCAGGGGAGCTCCTGGCTGTGGGCTTCTGGGAGGAGATGCAGCCCAATGGTTTATCTCTAAGACACTCTCTACCAGGTCTACAAGTCTTCATTAACCTGAAACTGTTTTTTTCAGACAATCCACCTGGGTGACTGGAATCTTCCCCACTTTGACCAGTAACATTTTCAACCCTCAACAAGGGGAAGCCCAGAGTCAACAGGAGGCTAAGCAAGCAGCAGGAGTTCAGGAGTAGAATGGGATGAGGCTTGAGGGTCAGGGCAGTAGGAAAACGGCAACCTGGCTTCTCATGCTGTTTGTGGCCAGCTGCAGGCATCGACACAAGGTACAGTCTAGAGAATGGTGGCCACGGGGAGCTTGCAGCAAGGCAGAGATGAGCTGGAGTTAGGGAGGTGGGCTCACAGGCTGTGCGCCCCTCAGTGCTAGGTCAGGTCGCGAGAGGGATCTCTTCTGTACCCACCTTCTCCAGCCACCCCAGGCAGCCCCATCTTCCACCATCCCTCCTGCTACATCCTTTAACCACCTGGACCACACTAGCTCTCACTAATAAATCAGGACCATCAGGCCAAGAGCTGAAATCAGAGCAAGGGCCTCAATGGCAAGAAGGGAGGCAAGCCCCATATCCTGTCAGACGTCAGCACCACCACATCTGATACCCTAATCCACACGCCTTCTCCTGAGCTCTCCCTCTGCTCTGCCTGGCAGAGGTCCCCAGCCTCCCATACGAGCTGCCTGAGTCTAAAGCCCAGGGTGTGCTGAGCCTGGCCACCAAGCACAACTCAGAGACTGCAAGTGGGGAAAAGCGCTAAAGCTGAGGCCAAACACAAGATACAAGTCCTTCCGGGACAAACATGGCCCTTCCAGAACTATCCTGAATTCTTCCGGGGAGTCCAGTCACCCCCACATTGTCTTTCTCTAGGTGTGCCTGCTTGGGCTGGAGAAGGTGGGAGTGTCTGCCTGATGCCTGTGAGGGTTCCCCTCAGTATTCTGCAGGGTGCTACCCTGAGGAAGACCTTCTCAAATGCAGCGAACTTCAACCAGGTGAACATGCTGAGCAGACACGCACGCGTGACTCCTCATGCTGAGCTGACCCATCCTTGTCGGTCTCCAATTAGGGTGTGCACCGGGGTCTCCTGCAGGGGTCGGGTAACTGGTGTGGAGGCTCAAACAGTACAGGACAGTGGATGCTTCCCTTCTCTCCGCAGTGGCCAAGGACTGGAGCCCATGGGAGGTGCAGCCCTGCCTCTCTGCGCAGGCCGCCCCCGCTGCCCACTATCTGCTCGGCTGCAGGTACTGGTGTGTGAACATGTTGAGTTCACTGTCCAACCAGCCAGCTTTATTCCTGCGAAGACAAGACTGCTTTGTACAGGCGGCAGACTGAACAGGTCACACTAGCCTATCTGAACCGTCACTTAATCCTTCAATAGCACAATTTCCCACTTTGTAGATGAGGAAAAGGACAGAGTCCGGCTTTTAAGAAAGAGGTGAACTGAGAAAGAATCTCACTAAGCCACCCAGGCTGGCCTGAACTCATTCTCAGCTGTGAACTCCTCCTGCCTCAGCCTCCCATGTGCTCTGATTATACGAGTCAATCACCACAGCTGGTTTGGGTTTTGCTGCAACCCAGATTCCCCAAACCTCTGGAGGTCAGCTTTCTTAATTGACAGTTGAAAGTTTGGGTGCTAGCTCAGCCTATCTTTGTGGCTACCAGCAGCAGCAGACATTGTCCTGAGAGCCAGAGCCAGTCAGTGAGCGGTGTGTCCCTGGTGGTGGGCAGGAGGGGCACCTCTGCATAGGCCAGACACTGACCTGTTGGGGCTAGTGCTGAAACTTCTGAGTACCTCTCTGTCCTCTTTGGGCCTGACATCAGAGGCGGGGGCAGGATATGCAAGTCCCCATGTGCTAATGCTATCACAGCCTGAGCAGGCTGAGGACTACAGTACTTCTACCTTTAGCTGTGGCTGCCATGAAATTATATTCTTATCTCACAGATGAAAGCCAAAAGACACAGGAAAGCTGAGGAGGGAGTGCAGGGCCAGCATCCAGAACCTGGCTCCTCCAACTGATCCTCCTCCCCAGCAAATGTCACAGTTCTACAGAGGCCACCAGTCCTGTTCCTGTGCAGAGACCTGGTGCTAGGCACTCCTGCTCCTGGGCTAGAGAGGAACTAAATGTGACAGACATGGTGGCAGATCTCTCAGGGAAAGACCTGGTGCTAGGCACTCCTGCTCCTGGGCTAGAGAGGAACTAAATATGACAGACATGGTGGCAGATCTCGGGGAAAGAAGAGTCAAATTGCAGCCCACCTGCACCCCAACTGTGGAGCTCCAGACAAGGGCCTCAGCTTCCATGGGCACCAATTTTCCTATTAGAAAGTGGAGCTGAGATGGACATGGTGGCACACATCTTTAATCCCAGCACCAGGGAGGCAGAGGTAGGTGGATCTCAGTGAATTGAGACCAGCCCTCATTCACTATCAAGTTCCAGGCCAGCCAGGGCTACACAAACTGGGTGAGACAGTCTGTGCCAAGTGCTGAGACCCTGCAACATCACAGCACTGCCTTGTTTCCTGTGTCACTATGCCCCATCTGCAAACACCCTGAGGACTGTGACACTGTGTTAAGCCTCCAGCAACCAATGCCATCTTGTACTCAGAGCCTGGCAAACATCTCACGAGAGCTAAATCCCTGAGGAGCACCTGGGATCCACACTGGAGACAGCAGATGCAGACAAGCCCCAATCCCCCAGCGTGGCCACTAGGCCACTCACCTGAGCAATTTGGCTTTGCTCTGAAGTGACTCCAGAGCCTCGACTTTCTTGTTCATGGCAGCAATTTCCTGCTCCAGATTTTCCCGGGTGATGTCAACTTGCTGGCACAGATGAGCAAATGTTCCAGATAGTTCCCTGAGGGGACAGAGATGGGATCAACTGGGAAGATGGTGGTTTAGACAGGATTCTACTGGTGGCCAAATCCACCCAGAACAGAGAAGCAGCTGAGTCCATCCACATCTGCTCTGGCCTGAAGTCCTGCTTTTGGAATCCTTCCCAGCTCTGCTATAACAGCTCCCGATGCCCACATCAAAGACACTGGGCATCACCACAGGAGACACATCAGTCCAGGGGTGAAGCTAACTGGACACAAGAGGCCAGGGTTTTGACTCTAATGCTCATCAGCTAGGCAGCGAGGAAAGGTCCTATCTCCTTTATCTCCAAGTCTCAGCATCCTCTCGTGCATGTGTGTGTGTGATATGGTAGGGATGAAAGGCAGGTTTTCATGCATGTAAGGCAAACTCTCTACCAAGTTATATCCCTAGCCCTTTCAGTACACACCAATAAAAAAACATATAGCTCACAGCTACAAAGCCAGTGCAAAAAGAGTCTGCCACGCCACAGTTCGAGGGCAATCAAAGCATGGTGGCTCAAGTCTACAATCCCAGGACCCAGGAGGTTGAAGCCAGAAGACTGCCCTGAGTTTGGAATTAGGCAGTACAAGTAGTAAAACTGCCCTCTCTGTGCTCCTACCTAACGAGGCACTGTAACCAGGCTTTGATTTAGGATCCCACAGCTCATGCCCTTCAAGGCAACCTTTAATATTTATTTACTTAAGAGAAAGGGTCTTATGTAGTCCAAGATGGCCCCAAACTCTCCCCATATAGCCAAGGATGACCCTCCTGCCTCCAGCTCCTCAGCCATGGATCCCTCTGTCATCCCTGGACACAAAGCTAGCACTACACAAAGTCCTGGGACCCATGATGCTGAGACCCAGGGGCTCTTGGGTCAAGCTGAAAGAGAGATGGGGAGAGCCCACCAATTAGCGTGTCCTTCCTCAGGTCCCTGGGTTACTCACTGCTGGACTTGGTGGCTGCAGTTAGAGCCAGTGTAACTGATAATGAGCTGCAGCTTTTCACTGGCGTATTCCACAAACTGGCGCTTGAAGGCCCTCTCCTTAGCCTTGGTGGTCCAGGTTAGCCGCTCATAGACGTAGAGGAGGCCGTACAGTCCAAATGAGAGGGCAATGAGTCTCCAGCCCACTGCCTTCCACACCTGTAGGGATGCATGGTTAATCTGGAGCGAGGTCTCTGCGGCTCCACTGGGGCTAAGAAAGCAGGCACTTCCCAGCTGAAGTCAGGGGACTGGCGTGGCCATGGACGATAACTCAGGGTTAGAGCCACTGTCCTGATCTAGTGAGGAACTGCTTTAAGTTCTGGGGATGGAATTCAGGGCCTGGCACACGCTGGACTCCCCTGCTGCACTTCAGCCCCAAACCTGAGAAACAGGCTTTGTAAGAGAAACCCAGGTGATCCAGAGCAACAGCTTGTTCTGGGGCAGAATCTGGAGTCACTCCTCACAGCCCACTGAAGAGAGTAGACTTTCCTGTCACACTTCATCCTGGCTACATGAACTTGGGCCAGTTTACTGACAAGCTTCTTCATTGACAAAGGAGGTATGTGATGTAAATTTAACCCACAGATGGTATAGCTAGGCAAACAAAATGCTGTAAGATCTATAAAAGGCCTGTCAAGGGTCAGAGCTGTAGGTCACAACCCTCTCCTAGGCCACTATCTATGGAAAGAGCCACAGGATGCAACTCTTAGTCCGAGGGGAGCTCGGACTGTCAGCTGATCTGACAGTGTTTGTGACAGTCACCTTTTGCCAACACCACACCCCCAGGGAGATCTCAGATGTGAGGGACGGTGGCTACAAAGGGTCTTGAGTCAGAACACGGTGAGCCCCACAGAAACAGAGGGGCTGCCCTTGAGTCAGACAGAGTCACATATCTAGAAGCAAGAGATAAAGTTCAAGGGCCAGGTAGGCCTCCTGCTTAACCTTTAATTGTTCCTTATTCTCTACTTGTTATGGAAGAAGAGGCCTGTGTCAGAAGAGGAGGCTTCAAACTAGCAGTGAGTTTGCAAACTACATCCAGGAAATGGGAACATCCTGTTAGTTGTGTGATGTCTCAGAGGAACAACTGCATATGAAAGGCCCTGGCCACACAGCCCCCCCCCCCCCCGGGTAGAAAACACTCACTGAGCCCCCAGGAGCCCCCCACCCCACCCCCAAGCAAGTGTCACTGACCACTCCTCCAACCACGAGAATGCCCATGGAGGTTCTGGATGTCAGAGAGGCGAGGCCGGTAACCATGGAGACCATTAGCTCCTCCTGTGTGAGGGAGCCCTGCGGCAAGGGGGGCATACTGGGGTTGGCAGGTGTTAGAGGGATAGGCCGCTGAACCTGATGAGAGACGACAAAGGATGAGAAGGATGTTACAAATCTGTCCTTCAAGTACACCCTCAATGACCCTCAAGACTAAACGAGGTAGGGTAGGGACTGAGCAGCTCTTCGACTCCCAAGAGGCAGAAGAGGGAAAATGAGCTCTGTATGCACCACAGTGGGATATCTGCTTCCTGAGAGCCCCGCTAGCCCAAGGCGAGCACTGTGACATGTCACAGGACGCAAGCCCTGGCCACTGGGCTGCTGCCAGCACAGAACTTTTACTAAAAGTTGTAATTAAAGCACTTGTGAGTGTGTGAGCGCCTGTGTGTGTGCGCATGTGTACACACACGCATGTGCATCTGAGTGTGTGGGTTTGTGTCAGACGTCCTCCTCCAGCGCTTACTGCCTTTAGACTGTTCTCTCAATGACTGCACGCTTCGTGTTTCAGCCAAGCTGAGATGCCAGCTTGGGAGGAAGAGTTAAGTGCTTGCATCCACTGAGCCTTCTCCTCAGTCCCTAATGTACTTTTTATTCTAAAATTTAAAGTCGTGATGTGTATTTTTTTTATTGTAAACTTTATTTAATTGTATATGTATGAATGAATGTTTTGTTTGTATGTATGTCTGTGCACTACACGTGTGTCTGGTATGCATGGAGGAGGTCAAGGGCACTGGATGCCTTGGAATTAGAGTTAGAGGTGGTTGTGAACCATCATTAGGTACAGGGAAGAGAACCTGCATCCTCTGCAAGAACAGCAAGCACTCTGAACTGCTGAGCCATCTCTCCAGTTCCTAATGTATTTTTATTCTAAAATATTTCTAATTGCTCGGTTATAAATTTTAAAGTGGTGGTTTATAGGTACGAATTTAAAATTCCCTCCCCTCTGTGGTGTCAAGGATCAAATGCAAAGCCTCCTGTATGCGTACAAGGCACACATTTCCCCACTGAGCTATGTCTCCAGCCTCCAAGTGGTCTGTTTTGAAGAGCACACACTGAGACAAGCACTAGAAACCCCCTGCATTTGTAATCAGGACAAGACCACGCTGACAAGAGTAGCAATGCTGACCAGTGACTGAGTGGCACACTGTCATGGCTGTCTGTCTTAGGGACCCCTGGTGGCAGGTGATCTCCCATGATGCCCTGAGGAAAGCAGCTTCTTGCCTGATCACTGTAGCCCATCAAGGCCCGGCGGCTGTTCTTGGGACCCAGGAACCTGTTCACCAGCATTGTCCATCCAAGGGAGAAGTGGAACTCGATGTCCTCCTGAAAGTCAGCGCACAGCTTGTCACAGTTCAGGTCATAGCTGAGGGAGAAGCACTGGCGAGGGACCAGCATGTCTATCTGATTTCGCGCAGACACAGGCAGAAGGGGCTTCAAGCCATCTGTCAGGGGCACAAGCAGAGAGAGTGTGCATCAATGTAGGCCTGTGCCACACCGGGGCCCAACCTCAGGCACAGAGTCCATACCAGCTGCTAGGGTTGCTGCAGCTCTGCAGAAACCTCACCCAGGTGGTCAGCTGGTGGGACTGGCTGACAGGTCACCTTCCCGAACCTGCCAGCAGTCATGCCAAAGTCTCAGCTTGTATATTGTCCCACATGGCAACCCAAGTTCACAGAGAATGAATTCAGGACACCACACTGGAAGGTAGTGGGTTAAATCACCACCAAAGGTAACAGATAAGGAAAATCCTAGTTGACTGATTATTTTGATTACGTGCATGTATTTGCGTGTCTGTGGGACTATGTGCTCATGGATGCAGGTGTATATGGAGGTAGGGGCATAGGATCTTCTGAAAAGAGCTGAAGTTCAGGCGGTTGTGGTCCTCCTGACATGGGTTCTGGAAAACAAGCTCAGGTCCTCTGCCAGAGCTGTACACACTTTTAACACACCGAGCTATCCCTCCAGCATCATCTTGGATACGGCAGCTCCACTGACCCCAAGGTCCCCCGTGACACTAACCTATCATGTCTTGCTGCATAGTCTGTAGGGAGTTGGTGATGGCCGTGGAGCAGCGGTCAGACATGTTCCGGCCCAGGCCTTCCTCTATATGGCGGTGTAGTTCCTGCCTCCAGAAAAGAGAGGGTGAGAAGAAGCACGACCACCAGGAGTCTCTCGGGGTTCAACAAGACCGCCAGTGACCAAAGAGGCTTCATGTCCCTGCCTGGCAATTCCACTCAGGGACCCTCAGACAGTCCAGCTTCACTTACGTTCTTATAAACCTTGAGGACAACTGGGGACGGGTGGAAGTCCATCTGGTACTCATCAACCAGCACAGAGAGGCGTCTGATCTCTTCAGCCATGGCTGTGGACACCTGCAGCCAAGGGAGGGTGCTGTTAGCATCAAGAGGACTGTGCTTTGCTTTGGCGGGAGGGGCTGCAGTGGACTGCACGCCTGTCCCCATACCAAGCAGCCTCCTCAGCTCCTCTTGATTTGAAGCTTCAGAGATGGAAGAAAATGGGCAATCAAAATGGTCCTGGACGGAGGCCCAGAGGAAATTGTTCTTCAGCCAGGGCCACAGAAAGCCGAGGAAGCCCCTGGGATGAGAAGCCTTGCCCTCGGCATTTGCTGCCATGGAACTTGACTCTGACTCGGAGCCCCAATCTCCCCACATAACTTTCTCTTCCTTCTCACCTGCCTTTCCACTTCCTCTGTAATCTGCTTAATTCTCAGCTTATAGTCTTGAGCCAGGAGCTCCAGCTGCTTGTCAATGAATCTCAGCCGGTCTTGCCGCTCTTCCCGCATCTCCAGACAGTAAACTCTGGAAGCAAAAGAGCACTGCTCAGAAGCCTATGTCCCCACATGACAAAGCAGGGACGCCAAGGGAAGCTGGGAAGCTTACGGTGGCCACATTTCTCCTGCCTGGCCAGGGTATCTGAGGCAGGCAGAAGACAGCCCCTCATCCCTCAGGCTTCCTTTAGGGGAAGGGGTGGTGACAGATAGAGATGGCTAAAGAGATGAGGGTTAGAGACAGTTCTGCTAACTAATAAGGAAGGGGGTAATGTGTGGCAAGCCAGCAAGATGGCTTAGCGGATTAAATGTTTGCTATGCAAGCCAGATGACTTAAATTCAGTCCCTAGAATCTAGATAAGGTGCAAGGAGAGATATGATTCCACAAAGTTGTCCTCTGACTTCTACACGTGAGCTGTAACATAGATACACACTCTATAACAACAGTGTGAAAAAAAAATTTTTTTTTGAGACAGTCCTGGCTGTCATGGAACTCACTTTTGGCCTCAAACTCACAGAGATTGGCTTTTTGAGTACTGGGATTAAAGGCATGCGTCACCACTGCCCAGTTCTATTTAAATTTTATTTTATTTTTTTATTTTTCAAGACAGGGTTTCTCTGTAGCTTTGGGAGTCTGTCCTGGAATTAGCTCTTGAAGACCAGGCTATTTAACTTTTAATGTGGTCTGGGTGTGAGCCCGTGGACTCATCTCAACATTAACAATCTGCTCTTAGATGTATCTTTTTATTTGCCCAAAGCAAAATACACAGAACCATAATTTCCCAGCACTCCCTCTGCCTTGGACTTGGGCTCTCACCGCTGCTCCTGGGCGGCAATGTGCAGGGAATCCATGATGAGACGAACGGCTTCTGCAATCTGCTTAGCCCGGACTGTGTGTTGCTCAAATTTGGTCTTTACTGCAGACTGGGAAATGCATTCCTGGAACAGACAGAGGCACTGAGGGAGGAGGGGCCAACACCTCCAAGGACTAGACTGTGGCTTTCATAGCCAGGGATCCTGGAACAGATAGAAGCGCTAAGTGAGGTGGTCGCCAACACCTCCAAGGGCTAACAGAAAGAGGTACTGAGGGAGGTGGGAGCCAATGTCTCTAAGGGCTAGGCTGTGACTTTCATAGCCAAGGACAGGGCTAGAGAGAACCTGGAAGGACAGAATCACTATATACCAGAATCAAAGACGTACCTCAAATCGCCTCTCAAAATTCTGAAATTCAAACATCCTCACTTGAAACCCTTCTGCAAGAGCGCCCCCTAGGAGAAAAACAGTGTTAGTGAGAAAACAGCTGTACAGAGAGGAAAACGGGGGAAATCCCTTCTCTAGGTTACTTTCTTTTAAAAATTTTAACTTTATTTTATGTGCACTGGTATGAAGGTGTCAGATCTCCTGGAACTGGGGTTACAGACAATTGTGAGCTTCCATGTGGGTGCTGAGAATTGAAGCCATCCTCTGGAAGAGCAGCCAGTGCTTCTTAACCATTGAGCCATCTCTCCAGCCCCCTAGGTTACTTTTCTAACCCTGTGGCCAAAATCATCTGACAAAAAACAACTTAAGGGAGGAAAGCAAGCTTCCCTAGGCTCCCAGTTTGCAGAGAAACAGTCGGTCATGGCAGCATCAACTTGAGGTTGCCTGCCCAGACCTTACAGGGCAAAGAAACAAGGAATGCTGGGGCTCACTGCTTTCTCCTTTACACTCAGCCTGGGACCCAGCCCACGGGATGCTGCAGCTCACATTCAGGGTGAGTCATCCCCCTCAGGGACTCCTCTTTGGAAATGCCCTCAAAGACAGGCCCAGAGGCGTCTCCTAGTTGATTTTAAGGAACAAGGACCTCCCTCCAGGCTCTGAGCACCACCTCGCTGTCAGACCAAGTGCCACCAACAGACCCAGTAAGAGACCCGACATTTCAAATATCCATAAAAAAGGAGGCCGTCGGCTCTCATGGTTACCTCCTTCTGGCATGCCCTGGGCTTTCTGGACCCTGGCACTGAGCACCTCCTTGGCAGATACGAAGAAGATCCTGTCCCCAGCCTGAGCTCGATCCACCACGCCCAGCTCGTCCACCAGAAAGCTGGTGCAGCGTTCCATATGCTGCCGCCGCACCTGGGCCACAGACAGCTGTGTGTGAGCAGGGCAGGAGTGGGGAAACACCTCTGCTCTCGAGCCGCCAGCTTCCCTAGTTCCTCTCTGGGTGCTTGAGACACAGAACAGGCCCAGACAACCTCAGGTCAAAGTCTGCCTAACACTGTTCTTTGGTGTCCCAGAAAGAAAGGAGACTAAACCTGGCTCTCCACGGACAAGCCAAGTGTCCCAGCATCTTGACTTATCAAACAATAGGTACCCCTAGAGAGTCTCAGTTCCCAGGTAGAACTTAAAAGTGTTAAGAGTCTCCACAGACCCCCAGCAAGCGTCAGGCATTGTGAGCAGGTCCCACTCCCTCAGGTGTGGAGACAGGATCACAACAAAAGCTCCATGACGAGCCTCAGCAGCATTTGGACTCACAAATCCCTTTTCTTTTATTTCACATAAAATCAGAGTTGGGAGTTGTCCTAGAAAACACCCATTCTTCATTCTCTTTAAGCTTCTTTCCCAAATGCCTTCCTAAAGTCTCTTTCTACAGGTACTGGTCCAAACGAAAATAAAAGCAAATATGAAAATAATCATGGCAGGGATGCTCTTTCAACCCAAGAGAAGTCAAGGAAAAGAGAGAAAGTGAACGGGTGGGGAAGGGAATGATGACCGCCATCAGTGACCACATCCAGTCGTATGTAGTCAAGGCAGTGACTTGACCCACTAGATCTGAGGCTGCCGGGGGAACACAGGCAGATCCGAGTGGTTAGTGCTCATGGCTCATGGCAGTCTCCAAACTGCCAGAGAGACACCCACCTCCTCCATGTACTCAGGCTCCGAGGCAGAGGCATCCCAGCGGTTGTTCAGGATGAAGATGTTGGGCCGGGAGAGACGCTCGCTCACTTTGTGGAAGAACTGCTTCTCCTAAACAAGGGCAAAGGACCTTGGTGGAGGAGGGGTCCTGTCAGTCAAGGCCCCACGAGCTGTCCTGCCCAGCGTGCCCAGGGACAAGGTGGAGAAGCGTTACCGTCTGCATCAGTGTGGACTCTGAGTTGGCCACCAGCACAAACACATCAGCATCCAGGCAAAACTTATCAATCCAGCTGTCCAGCTCCGTAGTGACATCGATCCCAGGGCTGGTGGGGGCAGGTGTGAATCAGCATGGTCAGGTGCAGGGCCTGAGCCCCAGTGTGAACAGCCCTGGGACTTACAAGGCAGTCGGGCGAAGGAGGGAGGCAGGTCTACCCTTTCCGGGGAGCTTTATTTCCTTTCCCTGACCTTCCAGATCACCGAGGAATTTGCAGTTTGTGTTTTAGCACCTATTTTCCCCTCACCCCCGATTTTTTTTTTTGTTTTTGTTTTTTGAGACAGGGTTTCTTTGTATAGCCCTGGCTGTCCTGGAACTTGCTCTGCAGAATGCTGGAATTAAAGGCATGTGCTACTACCACCAGACAGCACCTGTTATTTTTATAAAAACATAATAACTTGTAGTTTTCAGTTCTCTAACTGAAACTAAATTCAAGTTTTGAATTTTCCTTTTTTAAATTGAGATTGGCCTTACGTAGCAGAGACTGACCTTGAACTCCTGGTCCTCTTGCCTCATCTCTCTAGAGATGTGATTAAAGGCACGCACTACCATGCCCAACTTCCAAGTTTGTATTTGAGTCCAGTTCAAGGCCACCATATAAAGTATTGTATTTTTCAGTGTAGGAGTAACGTGTCCCAAAGGCAGGGCGTTCCTTCAAAAGGAATAAAATGGCCATATATGCTACCCAACACACATACTAACTGTTGTGGAATCACCAGCCTTCCCAGAGCCACTGTCCTGAGGATTGCTAAAGACCGACTCTGCCAATGGCATTTCAGACACTGGCAAGTGAAATGATTAAACAGGTCCTACGTTGTCCAGGCTGCGGTCTAGAGAATAGTGCTTTGGTGTCCAGAAGGAAAGGAACTAAGGGAACAAGGAGCCCAAATCTGTTGCACAAGTCTTCCAAGGACTGTTTTATAGAGCAAGTGCCTCTGAAGCCAGAACCAGCTTGGACTGGCAGAATCCAAACACAGTGACTGGCATGTAGAGCCTCCCCTGTTTTTCAGTGCCCCTATCTTTCAAACAGCCCACTCCTGGGACATCTGCAGGGCACTGATGCCAGTGAGCATGATAACCAACCAGGCCCTGGAAGAAACCCAAGGGGCAGAAGGATTTGGTTGAGCTCTCTGAAAGGCTCCAGTACTTAAACAGAGCAAAGAGAGGACACAGGGACCTTCAACATGAATCACCCAGAAATGGAGAGTTGGTACCCTCAGACTGGGATTCTAGGAGTCTCCCCCCTCTCACCTGTCCATCAGCACGAGGTCATCCTTCAGAAGTGGACACTTGGAGTTGGGCCACATCACACTCACCAGGCTGCCTGCATGCAGCTGCTCGTC
The DNA here is from genome assembly GCF_000317375.1 of Microtus ochrogaster. Lineage (NCBI taxonomy): Eukaryota > Metazoa > Chordata > Mammalia > Rodentia > Cricetidae > Microtus > Microtus ochrogaster. The sequence goes on along the minus strand of NC_022016.1, from coordinate 85,052,527 downwards.
CTGATGGAGGGCATGTGCCAGCTGGTTCACAGTCTGACGGTGGAGGAAGGAAATAAACATCAGGCCAAGAAGCATCATCAGCTGGGAGATCTCCTGTGCCACCTACTACAACACAGCAGCCTGGGATGGCTGACCAACTAACTGGCTAGCTCCTGTCCTTAAAAAATTAAAAAACAAAAACAAAAAACAAAACATTCAAGCACACTGGCTGCTCTCCCAGAAAACCTGGGTTCATTTCTCAGCACCTTCAAGGCAGTTTACAACTGTACTAAGTTTCAGGGGATCTGAAGCCCTTCTGGATAGACTGTGTGCACCAGACACCTCTGTGCCTCTGTGCTATAGACATACAAGTAGGCAGACACTTATACACAGAAAATAAGAAAATGTTTAAAAGATTCATTAATTTTTATCCACATGCATATATATAGGTGTTCACAAAGGCCAGAAGAGGGTGTTGGACCCGCTGGAGCTGGAGTTCTAGGAGAATGCCTGAGGCTCCTGAGAGTGCTGGGAATTGAACTCGTGTTCTCTGAAAGAGCAGCAAGCACTCTTCACAGAGGGACCATCTCCCCAGCTCCCTTTCTTTCATCGTACTCCCCTTTAAGCCTCTCTCTCAAATATCACCCTGGGGCTCAATTTATTCTGCAATGATTAATCCCCTATGAATCAAAATGCACACCTGGCTCCAAGTAGAGCACAGATGCCTCTCAGAAAGTGAGAACGCAGGGGCTGCTGGCTGGAGCATGAGAATCCTAGAGCATACTCAGGAACCACACCCTGCTGGCAAGCCCAGGAGGAACATATGTGCTCTCCTCCCTGCTCAGTGCACAGCCAGCCAGCTCAGCCTCTCACCCTCAACAAGCTGGGCCTTGTTCCTAGTGCCCCACTTTCCCGACCCTCCCAAACACTCTCACAATCCCCCACAAAGCTCATGAGCATGGAGGTGGGTGAGCCCTGTGACACTGCTGTGCTGGCTGCTCCGTGTCCAGACTGCACCCACTAGCGCCCACAGCAGAGAGTTGGCTGGACGGAACCCACCTTGACGCTCTTCTTCTCTTCCGAGCCCTCAGTGAGGAGGAAGGCCTCGTGGCCATCTGTGCCCTCCACCCGCAGGAAGCAATTGGTGGTGTGGCCAATCCCAGATGGCAGAACTTTGTCCCAGAGCATGGCATTGATCACGGTGCTCTTCCCATTGCTCGTCCTAGGAGAAACAACAGTGAGGCCATGAACAATACAGTCTGGGCTGTCACACTGTAGTGCCCAGCCTGGGCTGAAGTCTTATTCTCTGCCATGTGTTTGTTAAAATGGCAGGTGAACATCCCTCGGCCTGGACCTGTAACATGCTCAGCGCTTCAGATCAGCTTGCAGGCAGCTGGTGCAGCAAGGGCTGGTACAGATGCGACCTGTCTCAGAGTTCAGCACCACTCAGTAAGTAAGCACTGGTGGAAACTGACTGTCTTCAAAGTAAACCATGCTCTTCCCTAAACCATGGGCCCTGTCCTCTGGGTTGTCATCCTGTCCACATGATCCCATGTCCTTGTTTCCCAATACTGGCCCTGCTGTGTGGCTATTTTCCCATCATGCTTCTCCTCACACATGAAGCCCCACTTCTCAGGCCCACCAGTGTCAGGCAAAAGGGAAGCTTCCTTTAGTGCTCTATTTAACACACCCCTTTCTACATTCTGCTTCTTGTAAACAGCTCCATTTGCACACTTGCCTACTCCAGGGTTTAATGGGAACACTCTCTCTCATTCTGCATGGCAATCCCCAGCAGCACACAGCTTCTGAAGCCACCGATCTCCATGTGCCCAGCGACATGGACAGACACTAGCACCCGGGTGAGGGCCAGGCCACACCTTCCAGGAAAGGATGAAGAAACAACGGGCCAAAGAAGCTGAGGGCACACTTGAGATCACAAGTCATCAGGGACAGGACTTGAGACACAGTGTTCACTCTATACTACCACTGTGTGCCAAGCACCAGTTAGTTTATCTAGGACCTTTAACCTAAGTAGAAGTGTAGCTTTGTTTTTGACAAACTGGCTTCAAACTCCAAATGGAGGATGACCTTAAACCCTCCAACCCATCCCCTCATCTCCAGAGTGCTGGTATTGTAGGTGTGAGTGCCATCATGCTGGGCCCCAGGGCTTCACATACATAGCAGGCAAGCACTTACCAAACAAGACACACCAGTCTCAGGTGCTAATTGTTTTTAGTGCCTGATCCTCCTTATTACACTTAAAACTCTTAAAACAAAGGGGGAAGCTTCACAGCACAGCACTGACTAGGTATGACCCCACAGACAGGAAAAAAGTCTACGTAGTTATTAGACTAAACCAATAAAAGGGCTAGACACCAAAGGATATAACTGTCAGAGTGAAAAGGTAGCCTGCAGAATGGCTAAGATCTACAAATACACAGAATGTATTTAAAGGGCTGGAGAGAGGGCTCTGTGCAGTGGCTCTCAACCTTCCTAACTGCAACCCTTTAATGCAGTTATTTCCTTATGTTGTGGTCACCCCCAATCATAAAAGTATTTTTGTTGCTACTTCATAACTGTAATTTTCTACTGTTATTAATCATAACATAAATATGAGTTGTCTGATCCTTAAAAGGGTCACAACCCACAGATTGAGAACCACTGGCTCAGTGGTTAAGTGTGTGCACTTCTCTTGCAGAGGACCTGGGGTCAGTTCTCAGCAACTCTCAGCCATCTACTACAGCTCCAGTGGGATCTAGTGCCATTGGTTGGTACCGAGACCTGTACCAAGTGAACATACCCATGAGCATAACAGAATATAAACGAGTCTTTAAAAAAGACCCACCAATGTATTTAAAAGCTCCTACAATGCAACAATAACCAAATTAACAACCTAACTAAGGAATAGACATAGATATATAAAAGGCCAATCAACACACGAAAAGCAGCGCAGCAACCCTAACATTAAGGAAATACAAATCAAACCACATTGGGAGCCCAACACGAAAGGTCCAGCACTGAGGCTGGGTGGGGCAGCATCACCTGAGCCCAGGAGTTAAAAACCAATTTGGACATCACAGTAAGGCCCCTATCGCCAAAAACCAAACCAAACAAAAATAAATAAAAACAAAGAACCCCACATCAGACTGTTACTTCCCACTCAGAGGCATGACCACTATCAAAACACAGAACACTGTGGACAAGGGTGTGCAGAAACGACCCATGTGCACTGCTGGGGGGACTATACAACGTACAGTTGCTGAAGAAAACACTAGTGAGATCTAGTGAGCTTCGGAGTGGAACGACAGGATTCACCAACAATCCCACTTCTGTGGACAAACCCAAAGAACCAGAAGCAGGGACCGGAAATGACATCTACACACATGCGCACACAGTGACATTATCTGTTAGAGTCACAAAGCTAAAGCAACCCAACTGTTCATAGAGATGAACAAATAAAATGTCACATGCACATGAAATGGAATATTCAGCCTTACATGGGAAGGAACTGGGCTGAAGACATTCCCAGAACCCATGTAAAAGCCAGGGAGGTGTGGCAGCCACCTCCAATCCCAGCTCTCCAATCCCTGGGGCAACCTGGTTACCTTGACAAGCTTAGAATCGGTCAACTTCGGTTTTATTGAGAACCTGGCTCAAATAGTCAAATCCTAGCACTGGGAAGCTCAGGCAGGATGAGGCCAGAATAATGGCTGCCAAGGGCTGGGGAGTGTGGGGATCAGGAAGTCACTATTTACTAGGAACGACTTCCGCTCCACCAGATGAAAAGCTCTGGGGACTAGCTGCATAGCATCATTGCTATCTCCCCAGGGACACACTCTCTGTTGGCTCATCCAGGAGCTGAGACACAGCTCGGTGACAGACACAGCTCAGCCTAGTTCCAGCTCCATGCATAAAGAGGTTTGTTAAGAATCACAATTTAAAAATTAAAAAGGGCTGGTGAGATGGCTCAGTGGGGAAAAATGCTTAATGCTTACTGCTAATCCGGAAGCTTGACTTTGATTCATAAGACAGAAGGAGAGAACTGACACCCATAAGTTATCATGACCTTCTTCATTTTTGTGCACATCCCCCATCAAATAAATAAAAATGTAATTAAAAAAATAAAAGCAACAAACAATCAAAAAGAGCATATGAACTCAGGGCACACCACTGCTCCCCAGTGGAGAGGACCTCCCCTGTCACCTGTACCCATCCCCACCCCACCAGCCAGGGAGGGCTTCGAAGTACTCACCGGCCGAAAAAAGCCACCTTCATGTGTCGCCTGGCCAGTACCTCGCTGATACCCCTGACTTTGGACAGATACCCTTTGACGTCCAGGACCTGCTCTTCTGTAGTAACTGGGTCCAGTTCTGCATTCCTGTGGGTGTCTGAGGGAGGACGACAGTGGGTCAGTGTTTGGTCAGAACTCCAGAGTGATGGCCTCCCTCATGCTGAGGCCTCGCTCTCCAACCCAAGACCACCTCTGTTGACTCTCAGCTCTGCCACCAGATGGAAGTTCCAGACTCCCTACTATAGTCCTACTGTGTGGCAGCTATGAACAGACTGGGGAGGAAAACTGACAGGGCTCCCCCATGCTGTTTGTGCTCCAACAAATGAAGCTTGCCCCAAGATCAGAGTATGGCGCTAGCCACACTAGTTAGCTATAGAGGGCAGGCAGTGGTGGTGCACACCTTTAATGTCAGCACTGGGGAGACAGAGGCAGACAGATCTCTGTGAGTTCAAGACCACTTGGGCAACACAAAATTGATCCTGTCTAAAAGAGAAACAGAACCAAGCAGTGGTGGCTCACACCTTTAATCCCAGCTCTAGGAAGGTGGAGTAGGGAAGTGATATGATTGAGCAGAGAGAAGAATATAAGGCAGGAGGAGACTGGAGCTCAGGAATCACTCTGAAGTTTCGTAAAGAAAGCATTCAGTCTGAGGACTTGTAGAGACAGAACACCCCATTCAATCTGAGAAGTTCATAGAGGTAAGAACTAGTGGTTGGCTGCTCTGCTTCTCTGATCTTTCAACTTTCACCCCCTAATATCTGACTCCGGGTTTTTATTATTAAGACCAATTAGAATTCATGCTACAATAAGAACAGCAGTATCTTCTTCCCCAAGTGTCTAAAAATGAAAGGAATTCAATGCAAAGTGCTAGGTGACTACCTGAACACTTGGCTTCACTTGTACATGATGGAAGGGGTTTTATGTGCCACAGTACAGGTGAGGTCAGAGGAAAACTTTTCGGAATCAGTTCTCTCCTCCACCTGGGTTCTAAGACCCTAATCCTAGGCTTGCTCGGCAAGTGCCTTTACCTGCTGGGCCATCTCAACAGCCCTATTGCTTTCTTCCTTTTTAGAGTCTATTTATTTTCATGTTTATTAGGGTTTTGCCTTCATGTATATACATGCACTACACCTGTGCCTGATGCCCTTGGAGGTTAAACAGAAGCACCAGAGTTACAGATGTGAACACCATACAGCTGCTAGGAGCAGAACTTGAGTCCAGTGCAAGAGCAGCTGGTGCTCTTGACTGCTGAGCCATTTCTCCAGCCCCATCAGTCATATTACTCCTTGACAAATGCTTACAAAATTCTCACATGCTAGGCACTGTTAGAGTCACTTTTTAAAAAGTTAATGTTTTTTTAGCATGTGTGGCACACATGTGCAACAATGTGCACGTGGAGGTCAGAGGACAGCTTGCAGGAATCCTTTCTCTTCCACCACGTAGGTCCCAGGGATAGACTGCAGGTGGTCATGGAGGAGACAAGAGTCTACTCACCACGCCATCCCGCCAGCTCTCTAGTCAGCTTTCAAATATGGTCTCATTTAATCTTTGTTATGCACACAACACACCATTTGAAGCAAGCAACATGGCTCTGGAGTATAGGACCTCTCCAGTCCATATCACATTGAGAAGTCCTTCCAGAGCTGGGCCTGTCTGGCCGCATAGCCTCTTGTGCTGCCAGCCCCCACGTACGTGTGTGTGTGTGTGTGTGTGTGTGTGTGTGTGTGTGTGTGTTTTGAGATAGGGTTTCTGTGTGTAACACAGTCCTGACTGTCCTGGCATCTGCTCTATAGACCAGACTGGTCTTGAACTCAAGAGATCCACCTGCCTCTGCTAGGATTAAAGGCATGTACCACCACACCTGGCCTTGCCAGTTCTCAGTTTTAACTCCACCACACCACCTCCCCAAAGTCACCAGCCTCTTCTCCCTCTAGGCTTGGCTTGCTGCTACCCACCCCAATTCACCTGATGCTCTAAAAAACAGAACCCTGTTGTGAAGTAACGTGGCTCATTTCCACGTTGTCTCATGTCTAGCATGGACAGCACAGGCTCAGGAAGCCTTCCCTGGCACACTGCCTCCTGAGCAGATTCCTGTCTATGCATTCACGTACTTGGCTAGCTCAGCTGTCTGCATTATCTACCATGTGATGGCTAGACCATCACTCGCTGAGTAAATGAATGTCCAAAGGATTGTGCTGCTTTCCCCTAGTGCCCTTGACAGGCAGATGGATTAAAAAAAAAATCACTACAGAAGATGAAACTGAGCAAGATCCAGTCTCACCCATCCACCGCAAACTGCTTCAGCTATCTGGCAAGCAGATGGGTGTTGGGCCTGCAGCAAACTCTTGCAAATTACCAGGCTGGCAGGTCCCAGTCCCAAGAACACTCCCCAAAGCATCTGGAGTATGAAAAGTGGCATATCAGAGACTACCTAGTGAGTTTTCCCTCTGACTAGTGCCATGAAAGGAAGTGACCCAGCCAACATGCCACCCCTGTTCCAGCAGTCACCCCACCCCAGATGCAGCAACATTCCTCCCTTATATGGGCACATGGGCATGACCTTTGCAAAGCCTCATAGGAGGAAGCTGGCTCTCAGGCACATGGCTTCACTGAACAAGCGCCTGCAGGCTGACTAGCTCTAACTGTTTGCCTGGGTGAAGCCTCTTCTCCCTAACCAGAACAATCCCAAACACAGCTCCATCACTCAGCTTCTTTCCTTCCATGTGATCAACAAACAAGGGCCTCAGAGTCTCACTATGAGGCACATCAAAGAGCTGTGACAGGATACCTTTCCAAAACACCTGCCTGTCCACAACATCACGTGAGAGAATGACTCAGGGCAGAGAGGGCAGTTGGGCCCTGGGAAGACAGCAGTCTGGCCACCACCTCTGCATACCTAGGCTCAGGGAAGGCAGAGCAGAGCTACTGATAAATAAGCAGGTCGTAATCTGCAATCATTTCAGCCTCAATCATACTCTAAGATTCAGGGTCAAACCTGAAGATTCCTTAAGCCCCATGCACAGGGCAGGGCACAGGGAGGTTAACAACACTGAACATGGTCTTTTTCTTTAATGAGGCCTCATATACTGGCTTGCCCATGTGAGACAATGAGCAGGCTGGAGAGATGGTCTACCTGAACTGGGATGGACTCCTGCACCACTGGACCCAAGCTTGGGGCGCACCCCTGCAGCACTGGACCCGAGCTTGGGGTGCACCCCTGCACCACCGGACCCGAGCTTGGGGTGCACCCCTGCACCACCGGACCCGAGCCTGGGGCGCACCTCTGCACCACTGGACCTGAGCTTGGGGCGCACCTCTGCACCACTGGACCCGAGCTTGGGGCGCACCTCTGCACCACTGGACCCGAGCTTGGGGTGCATCCCTGTACCACTGGGTCTGCAGGTTCTGCAGCTAAACCTGAAGATTCTTAGTCTCACATGAACCCCTCTTTCACACACAAGGAAACCAGGGACAGAGAAGGCTCAGGACCTGAGTCTCCACAGATAAGCTCCAGACCTATGGCTGGGCACCCTTCAGAGGGAGCCTGATAGCTAGTGTCTGGAACTGCCCGTACAGAGAGGGGCACAGGGAAGCAGCCCTCCACTGACAGAGGCTCTGCTCAAATTAGTAACCAGAGAAAAGATGCAGTGACATGAGTTTCCTACTTGCACTTCTATTGCCAATCTAAAAATACCAACTAGGGCGCCCTGTCCGGAATAATCAACACACAAGTGTTTGGTGCTATGGCAGCCAGAACCAGGCCAAATAAACACACACAGGTTGTGGCATGAGAGACACCTGGGTAAAGCTAGGCTCAGTCACTCTAAGGTGTCAGGTAACACTCAAACCTTAGTCTACTTGCCTTTTGGTTTTTCTGTTTGGTGGGTTTAGTAGACAAGGTTTCACCTCAAACTCACCAGCAGCTAAGACCTTAAACTCTTGCTCCTCCCACTGCAGTCTTCCAGATTATAGGCACGCACCATACACCACGTGCTGGAGATGCCAGCCAGGCTTTACCAACAGAGCAATCACCACACCACACCTCCACCTGCTTGCCTTTTTGATCGGGATACGATTCATCTTGGGCCGGGCGGTGGTGGCGCACGCCTTTAATCCCAGCACTTGGGAGGCAGAGGCAGGCGGATCTCTGTGAGTTCGAGACCAGCCTGGTCTACAAGAGCTAGTTCCAGGACAGACTCCAAAACCACAGAGAAACCCTGTCTTGAAAAACCAAAAAAAAAAAAAAAAAAAAAAGATTCATCTTGGGAGGGCATGGTGGCACATGCTTTTAATCCTAGCACTTGAGAGGCAGACGCTGGTAGATTTCTGAGTTTGAGGCCAGCCTAGTCTACAGAACGAATTCCAAGACAGCCAGGGCTACAAAGAGAAACTCTGTCCCAAAAACAAACAAACAAAAAACTCCTTCAAATGAAACGTAGAATTTCCAACTTAATAGTTCATACCTAATGTTCCTGGTACTCATGATCCATAGGAATCCAAGCAGAGCACAGGTAAGGCAATGACACACTTGGGCTTAAGTTTCCCTAAAACAGGCCTCTTTGGAACCCCCAAATCCTGTTACTCAAATTTCTCACAGAACCTGACTGAGCAGGCGCCCAGCTCACCTTCAAGGAAGCTGGCACTTTCTTGGATGTAGGCCCCCAGCTGCTCGAAAATGCCATTGATCTTTTTCTTGGCAGTGACAAAGTGCTTGAGCGGGGAAGCATTCACCTCAGCCATGTGTCGCTTATCCTTCTTGACAGTGACGATGGAGTTGCATCGAGAGAAGAGCAGGGACATCTCGCTGAAAGAGAGCCAAGACTGTGTGAGTATAACGTTAGGCCATGATGCTGGGGAGCAGGGGCGGGAGAACTGGGACCACCAAGAATATGGCTGCTCTGTACTCACTCAAGGGAAACAAGGTCCCAACATCTTAAGGAGGACGGGAATTCTCAGTTCACTTGGGCCCATGTCCCTGTCACACTGTGTTGGTTCACAACTGCCTGGTTGTAGAGCCCTGAGTTCAGGCTTGGTGCTAGCAATCCCTGCCTTGCCTGTTCAACACTGACTAGTACAGCAGAAAGAGGGGAGGGATCTTGGGGTCACACAATCTCACACACAGGAATCCTCAGAAGGAGAAGTGGTAGGAATTGAACCTATCTCCTCAACACCATCAACCTAAAAGTGCATCAGATAGGGAAAGCAAAGTGCAAACAAGGTCGGGGTCAGCCACACCCTTCCATGGCCACTTTGTGGTCCAGGAACAGTGGTCCTCACTCCTAATATGGTTTGTTAGTCTGCTTGCTTACGGAGTAGAGACAAGGACCAGTGAACCTCAAGAGGGAGAGATCTACTTCTAAGACTAAAAAACAAAAGAAAAAGGGATGTACTGGGAATGGCATGGAAGCACAGGCCTGTGGCTCCAGCGTTTGGGAGTTAAAGGCCAGGTATGACCACACACCAGGTATGACCACACTCTGAGCTTCAGGTCAGTCTGGCCTACAGGAGACCCTGTCTCAATAAACAAGCAATGACAACAAAAGACTATCAGTTCCTCCTATGGTTGTATGTTACAGAGCCTATTTGAAAGAGAAAGGTAAAAACCCTCCACTGTCTTGTGCTAGCACTGGGCATTCTGGTCTCTGCTAGTCTAGTCTCTCGTCTTTTTCTCGGTTTCACACATCTTCACAGAAGCCATGACACGACGACAAAGTCCTATTGATTTTTGGTCAAAAAAACCCTCAAAACATATACTAGTGTCTCCCAGGTGGGGCTGGCCCCCAAGTGGAGCCCTGAAAGGTCCTACCATGGTTGAAGAGTTCCAACCATGGAGAGCACTATGTCCCCAGCAGAGTCCACAAATCCCGGGACATGAAAAGAAAAAGGCCCTCAGGCTGAGGGGATCATGTGCAGCTTGTATGGGTCTAGTCCTGTCATTCTGGGCATGGTCATCTACCCATGGTGCCTGCCACCAAGCCTCCACCCCATGAGTGAATACACAAGAAAACCCAACAACGGTGTTCAAAGCTGCAATACAAGGTTCTGAGCAGGAAGAGCAGCCAGAAAAAGCACAGAAGGTTTAAGTGCTAAAACTGGGTCTTTGAGAAAGGCCACCTTGATGGTAGGCAAAAAAGCAGGTACAGCGATAGGGGCAAACCTATGTTGCCCAATCAACAAACCATCTGGCATGTTACAGATTCTGTAGGACACAGGGAAGTGAGCACACTGCCGTTTCCCCCTTTCCCCTTCTTTCTTCAGGTGGTGGGGTGTGTATGGTGTGTGGTGGGGTATATGTGTATGGTGCGTGGTGGGGTGTGTATAGTGTGTGGTGGTGATGGGTGTGTGTGGTGGT
>NC_022016.1:85032634-85041735 GCF_000317375.1 Microtus ochrogaster | reverse complement strand
GTGGTGGTGATGGGTGTGTGTGGTGGTGGGGTGTGTATGGTGTGTGGTGGTGATGGGTGTGTGTGGTGGTGGGGTGTGTATGGTGTGTGGTGGTGGTGGTGAGATACACGGTCTCATGGAGGTCTTAAACTTTTCAACCTTCTGTTCTCTCTCAAGTACTACAATTATGGGCATGCACCACCACATCCAGCTTCTGAGACATGCTTTCTCAACTAGGAAAGACAACAGAGCTCAGAGAATGGGTACTGGAAATAAAATAATTCAATAATGTAAAGGAAGAGTGCTCTGAAGTCAGGTGGGGTGGGCAGAAGGAGAACAAGAAAGGGAAAGAGTGTAGGACGGGGTGAGGTTGCCCATGACAGAGATTCTGAAATCAACAACATAAAAGGCCCTGTGTTCTTCTTGCATAGATCCAAGCCAGTCATTTCACTCTGGGTCCCTGGTTTCTTCACATTCAACAATAGGATATAGTGTATGTTGTAAAATGACTAAAGATGATGGCACAAGCAACATGTCCAGCACAGTTAGGGCTCAAAGGTAGTATGTCTCATGGTCTCACACAGTAGTAAACTACAGCCAGATCACAAGACTCTCCCCATGGCCACCCAGCAATCCAGTCTAGGATGCTGGGAGCAAAGCTGGTGAGTAACCCTACCAGCACATCCTGTACTCCCCCACCCGCTACCATGGAAATGGAGTAAACAGGTCAGCTGGAAGAGATAAGTAGTGCCCAGCCCACAAGTGACTTGCAGGAAGAAAGTTGCTTGATAACAGCTGGGCTTTTAGAAGTGAGTGCTTCCAAGATGCTGGTTATTGTCTTTAAGCCCAAAGAATACAAACCAAGAGCTGTTAGTGTTCAGTAATTCAAGACTCAAGGGCATGCACACTAGTAAAGCCGAGCGGCTGGGTGTTCAGCTGGCCAGGAGCTGCTCTGACCTCACACCTGCAGCTATGCATCGTAGCCCTGCAGAAACCTACCACAGCTGGCACCAAGCTCGAATTTCTCTGGCTCTGCTGATTCCCACATTGTGTGTCTGCATCTGTCTGACCCTGCTTTCTGTCTAGAAACCACTCTCTCCTATTCATTTTGCATACCCTTACTTTCCTCCTAGAAATAACTCTAAGTCACGCACACGCAGAGGACACAACCTTACGAGATTTTCAGTTTGAATTGTTTTTATAATCACGCTGTGTCTCTACATAGGTGTTGAGCTTCTAGAAAGCCAGTCTTTGACAGCATTGCGCCCTCCCCATTTCCACCTTCCTCATCCACAACTGCGAGAGGCACAGGCTGCGTTAGTAATAGCACTGAGGGGAAACAAGCTAAAACCTTCCATCCCTAAACATCCAAATACACTTTTTCCTGAAAAGCAGTTTCTAGCTAAGTTTGGAGCTCAGCCCATCAAGAGAGACAAACGAATTATTTCCGATTCTGAAATTTAATCCAAAGAGCAAACTGCACATATCTATGTGCTCAAAAGGTCTGAATTTGTGAAATAAACACACAAAAGCCCCCCAAAGAACCCTGCTCTCTGGGGCTCTGCCTTCAGCAAGATAGTGGGAGGAGGCTGAGTTCCTGTCCCTCTTCTGGAAAGCCCTGATAGGCCTCACCTTACCACAGGGCTCACTGTAGGCATGTGGGGCCTGTCCCCTAAGTACAACTGGGCCAGAGGGTCCAGTTCCAATATAAGTTATGCAAAATAAATAAATCTGGAAAAAAAGAAACAACAGCTTAAGGTCATCCTCAGTAAATCAGGATGTTCAAGGCCAGTCTGTACACGTGGGCCTGCCTTTCTCAAAAGAAAGGAGGGGGTGGGGCCAGAAGAAACTTCTAACAGGCTTTAAAATTCAAAGGCTCACACTTCAGGGAAAGGCTCATTCTGACAGACTTCTCCCACCCCAGAAGTTGCAAGAGCACAGTAATAACACACTAACTTAAGATCAGAAACAAGCCCGATTCTAAACAGAAGTCAGTATTAGGCCATCAGAAGCTTTGCCTCGACACAGGCTATTAGTGGAGGAGTATTAGGTGTTCGTTCACACAGCAGCGTCGAAATTCAGTGCAAGGTGTGTGGATCCCAGGTGTGGTCCTGAATCCACATCACCTCCTTACCCAGTTTTATGTTCAGCAACTCCTAGCAGATAAAACAAAATGGTCCAGAGATGGTCTGCTGGCACAACACAGGAGAAGCTGAGAAATTGAAACAAAAGAGTATCCAGGGTAAAAAAGACAGAGCAGACTCCCAGAGCCATGATAAGGAGCCAGCTTCTGCCAAGCAGAGAGAGAGAAGAGCCAGCGCAACGGAAAGAGACTAATTCTTCAGGGACCTCAGGAGATATAGGTCCTGGCCATGTTTTGAACTGTCAACGAGTGAAATCCCATGGAAGCAGAAAGGAGAAAACAGTAGTTTCTTCCAACAGAAGTCAGAAGCCACCAGCTCTGCGCTCCAGGATTCCATCCAAGAGACCTGCCACCCGAGAGCCAGGGGAACACACTCTTTTGATCTCAATCCAGATCCACAGTGCCCAGAACCACAGCCTACACTTACTTTTTAGCTGGTAAGAGACCTTTACAGGGTGGACATCGTGGACATGGCTGGAGTCAAGACGATGAAAAGAACTTGAGGTCTCCTCTGTGTTGATTCAGGTCCAGGTTGGCTACTGATGGTGTTGACTCCACCTGTCCCAGCTTTTTGAAAAAGAAAAAGGAGAGGTCAATAGGCAACCGAGAAGGAAAAAAAAAAAAACCCACCTAATGTGCAAAACACATCTGATCAGGAGTCAAAGCCAAACTAACTCATCCCTGAGGGAAGCTTACTCACTTGAGGTACTTTAGAAGCAGGTGAGGAAGTGTGGAGGGGAAGGGGGAAGATGATGGCAAGAGACCCAAAGCACAGGCATGCACAAACACATTCCTAGCCACGTGCTAGTGCTAATGCACAAACACATTCCTAGCCACGTGCTAGTGCAAGGTGCCAATGAGGTCCCCGCAAAGGCACATTCAGGAGGGAGATGGGAGCTGAACCAGGACAAGGCCTGGCCTTGAGGACTGCGAGAAACTGTCAACTAGCAGTGGAAGGGGAGAGGAAAGGAGGAGATCTGACTGGAAGCCAGTGTATCCCAGCTGCTGTAAAGTAACCCCTTCCATCCTCAAGTCTCTGGAATAAACTTGGGCTTAGAGTACTGGGAAGATGTATACAATCAAAGAGTGGTCAAGCTAGAGACCAAGCTACACTAGCTGTGACTCCAAAGCTCACTTGTGTTTCCCAAGAAAGGAAGGGGACCATCAAGAGTCCTTTTCTGGAAGGAGGGAGAGATGATTGGAAAGGTAGATGAACAGGGTAGGTAGTATTACAAGAGATGGAGGCCGGCAGCTTTGCCTTTCTGCATCCACACAGCTATCTTTTTCAGTATTCTCTGAGGCCTTCAATGTTCTAGGTGCTACGGTCAGGGACGGGTAAGAATAGCTCCAAGCCTCGAGGTCTTAACAGGGCAATGAGAAGTTATACAAGTAAAAGGACCTCCGCTATAAATGGCGTAGGCGGTGAACTGGGTCCTAAAAAAAAAAAAAATGCTGGCAAAAAGAAAATAGAAAAGTATTGGATGAAAACTGGAAAAGGGATGTGACCACAGGGCTAGGAAGACCAGGGTGCCGGGAGCTTCGAGGAGCCCATCTCCCAGCCCAGGGTCCTGCGGCCCGCCCCCTCCTCAGAGCCGAGGAGGGCTCGACGGCGAGGCCGCAGCAGGGGAACGCCCGTGTGACCCGAGCCTGAGCCTGGGCCCAAGCCTGAGTCCCAGGGGCCCCAGCGTCCTAAGCTGGGCCGCTCAGGACTCTCCCGGCGGGGGCTTGTCGGTTCCACCACCCCGGCGCGCTCTCCTCTCACCTTCACCTTCCCGGCCTCGCGGCGGCCATCACACCCACGACGTCACTAGCCGGTGCCACACCGAGAGAAGAGGGAGGGGAAGGGGCTGCGCTCGTCACTCGTCCCGACGCAGCCCAGATGAGCCGATGGCCTAGGAGCTCAGTCACTTCATCCCTACCACTCCTATGCGACAGCGTCCAGAGACTCTGTGCTTCAAAAGGAGCCTCCGCGTGCCTATTAACCGTCCCGCGTCCTATGCAGATGACGTGTGTTTTGGGTGGGGGCTCCCCGTGCATCATGGGAATTGTAGTTCGGATCAGGGCCGGGCGGGGTAGGGCGGAGCCTCGAGCTGTCAAGTGTAGGGGGTGGGGGAGCGGGAACAACGACGATGGCAAGGGTGTGTATTAGGGGTTTGTGTGTGTTGTCATTTGTTGCTCCAGAACTTGACCCTGTAACACCTGCCAGCTTTGAAATCCAGACTTGCATTTCATAATCTGAGAGAAGCGTCTTCAAAGGGAACAGACCGTTAGGGTGAAGTAATTGTCCTTCAGTTGCCTTTGAGGCAGTCAAAACAGCAGCCACACGCAGGCACCTACTAGGTGCCGGTTACTGAGCTGGTATCTAACATACATTTTAAAATTTTTCACAGTAGTTCCTTGACAATCAGGGCATGACTATCCAACTGACCCAGTATTTTGTGCTAGGAACTAGAATACAGCAGACGACCGACCGCAAGCTGGGAGGGCTCCAAGCCTGGGTTTTGTAACATCACCTACAAGCCACTTGTGGCTACCAAGGCCCTGAAATGCAGCTAGTGCAAACTGAGAGATGCCATGATGCTAAATATGAAAAAAAAATGCAAGCTACCTCATTAATATTTTTATACTGATAACATGTTAAGGCTTTGGAGAAACTGTACTAAATGAAATACATTATTCTAATTAAATTCGCTTCTCTTTTTACTTCTAGAAGTACAGCTGATAGTGGAGGTCACAAAATGGCTCTGTGGGTAAGGATGGCTGCTACCAAGTCTGCCAACCTGTGTGCCACCACCACGTGGTTGTCCTCTGACCTCCACACATGATAATTAAATACGGCCAGAGCCTAGAGAGATCGCTCTTACAGTGGGCCAGACCCTGATGTCAGCTCACAACTATCTGTGACTACAACAGATGGATTCAGGGAATCCACCATCCTCTTCTCTCCTCCATGGGCAAAAGGCACACGTGTGATATACGTTCATGCAGGTTCCCGCAGGCAGGAAACTCATACACATTAACTAAAAATAACAAACAAAATCTTTAAAAGCGTGTCAGACGGCTAGTTGAGTATTTTAAGTTACCCTAGTGGCTTGCACTCACAGTGGGTACTTTGCTTGTTTTTTTTGTTTGTTTTTGAAGCAGGGTTCCCACTCTGTGGTCCTAACTAGCCTTGATCTGATGACCTTCCTGCTCCACTTCCCTAGGGCTGAGACTCTAGTCATTTGCCACCACACCTAGCTCTCCTGGTATGTTTTCTACTGATTGGCACTGCCCTACAGCCAGGGTAGTCATGCCCCAAACAGCTTCAGAGGTAAGTCAGCACTCCAGTTATGAGTCTCCAGGGAGGTGAGTCAGGGGAAGCTGTAAGGCACTGCCCACAGGGCAGCCTCCTGTCTGTAATGTCTGACTCTGGACTGGACAGTCACACCCAGTCCTTGCCTTAGGGCATGGTGCACACTGAGTGTCTCCCACACCATCCCCAGCCTCCCTAGGGAATTCTCTGAGCACAGAGCTGTGAACTCCATTTCCTTTCCCTTTGGCAGAATCTTAACCGGACAGAGGCCAGGAGGACCTCACCTAGTATCTCTCCCGTCCTGTAATCCCCCTGCAAGCACTGGCCTAGGCCCTAATCCCATCCTAGATTGCAGGAAGAACATTTGAGCCCATTCCCAGGCTTCTAATCTTACCCTTCACCTGGGCTTCTCTGAACCAGAACTCCAAGCCACGAGACCTTCCTTCAGCCCCTCAATGACAAGTTCTTCCAGTACTGCTGACTGCTACCAGATATGGGTTCAGGGAGAGCTGGGGTCCTGCTGTAGGAAGCCTTTCTTATGTCATTCTTTCCTGTTTTAATTGATTTTTCCATGGCGCATGTGAATAACATTTGTGACTAGAAAAATGGTCACCATTAGTTAAAAACAGCCCTAGAAAGGACGTGGTGGTTCACGTGTGATCCCAGCTGATGCCGAGGTAGAAGGATTATACGTATTGGGAAGCTCCGCCCAGCCCCATTCCTCCCCTTTCAGACCCTGCCCCTTATACTTTGTGTTCTCTGTCTGTGGGGGTCAGATTGTGAACTTGACCCAAGCTGGAATCACCTGAGCAGAGGAAATCTCAGTTGAGAAAGTTCCCAAGACTAGTCAGTAGGGCCAGTAAGCAGCACTCCTCCTCAGCCTCTGCCTTCATCCTTGCGTCCAGGTTCCTGCCCTGACTTCCCTCAGTGATGGAGTGTGACTTGAAAACTACAAGCTGAAACAAACCCTTTCCTCTCCAAGCTGCTTTTCACAAGGGTTTTTATTACAGCAACAGAAACCTAAGCCACCATGCTTGGCCTTCACTCGTTGCAAACCTTATTCTGAGAAAGGCATTTGGAGGTGTGGCTTCGGGGGAGTCATCAGGATTGGATGAGATCATGAGGGTGGCTCATGGACGGCCTGAGTGTTAGGGAAATCTGAGGTAGCATCACCCTCTGCCTGGCCACGTGATGTTCCACCATGGCTCTTCTTGCAGAGATGCAGAACACGTAAACTTCTGCGCTTTGGCCTAGTTTGTTACTTTTGTTGTTGTTGTTGTTTTGTCTTTTTTGAGATGGGGTCTCTATGTAGCCCAGGCTAGCTTGAGACTTTCCATCCTCCTACCTTCCAGTGCTGGGATTCTAGATGTGCACCATTATACCCAATGTTAGATTTGGGGAGAGGGGAGTTGGAGACAGGGTTTCTCTGTAACAGTCCTGGCTGTCCTGGAACTTGCTTTGTAGACCAGGCTAACCTCAAACTCATGGAGATCCTCCTGCCTCTGCCTCCAGAGTGCTGAAATTAAAGACATGCACCACCATCACCTGGCTAGATGTTAGATCTTATTAGCAAATGCCCTAAAGCCAGACCAGTGTGCCCAGGGTGTGGTGGGGGCCGCCCAAAGTTCTGTTCTTGATTTTATAATCACAGTTGCAGAAGGGCTGGCAAAAACCACAGTGGCACTGGCAGGTAATGCAGCCAGCTCTTGGCGATTAGACAGTATGTGCCAGGCAGTACCCTGGAGGCCACACGGCACTGGGTTTGGGGAACACGAGTCCTCAAGTCTGCTAAAAGCTGGATCCACAGCCAGGGGCTCTTACAACCCTCCCCGCAGATGTCTGCCAGTCACATTCACACTGGCCCACCCCACACATCGCTCATACAATGGTTTCATCAACATTTAATAGACTCTCATCTCTGTCCCTGTCTCCAGAGGCATCAGGACAGGATGACCTGGTACAGTGTGGACATATCACGCCTCTCCCGCAAGCAGGGTCAGTAGAGAACCACGCTATGGCACAGACGTCTTTCCTGTCCCTCTGGGAGGATTTCTGAGTCACAGTCTCAAGAGAGACAACTGTTGGCTCTGCTGATACAAACCCGGAAGGGAGGGCTTCAACGGTCTTAGGTCCAGGGGTAGAGATGGGGGTAGGTATGCCCAGATCTTGGTGGCACTGAAACATGAAATAGAATCCTAGGGGGTAGATCTTGCAGAGGTATTCTGGGCACAGCTTCTGGCTCTACAGTCTCCCAGGCAGCTCCAGCAGAAGTCGGACCCCAGAGAGTTGGAGGAAGAAGGAGGGCTGGGAACTCCAGGAAGATGAACATTACCACCGTCTCCTGGGACCGGTGGGAGCACCATGGGAAGCCCCAGCCTTGGAGGGGCACCCCATCTCTGGTCTGCGCCCGATCTTTCTGACTGGCAGCTTCAAGAGCAATAGGAATTCAGGAATCAAAGATTGGACTGGGTTCCTTGGGACCCAGAGGTCCCGAGGGCTGCTGGGCAGTGGTTGTCAACGAAGAGAAAGGTCTAACAGAAGCAGGCCCTGGTCAGTTAGGGATCAACGAAGGACACAGCAATATAGCGGGTGCCCTTGGTGGTGGGGAGGCCTTCATGGTAGTGTGTGAGCCGCCCAGGGTGCATGAGGGCCCAGCCCTTCCTTGGGGCTCTCACGGAGCAGTTGTAGCGCAGAAATCGGCAGCCTCCACCCTGGAAGAGAGGAAGCATCAGTGAGTTGTTTCTGCATTCTCAACCGTTTCCCCATAGCTCCCTGTCCTCTGTTCTATCCCAGCCAAGGAGCCTGTCCGCACTGTCTGGGGATGCCTTGTGGAGTGACATCCATCAGCTGTCGGAGAAAGGCACTAGGAGATGCAAAGGGCACCTCCATCCTTCACCCTTTACCAAGCTTATGATTCCCCTAAGCCTCGGGCTCCGCTTCTATAGACAGCTGACAGGAATAAATAAAATAAATATACACAGAGAGTTTGGTTTAGCCAGATGCAGTAGGGCCTGGAATCCCAGCGCTCAAAAGATGGAGATGGCAGAATCAGGAATTCAGTGCCAGCCTTAGCCAACCGGGGATACATGAGACCATGTCTGAAAAAACAAACATAACATACACATACATGCATTCATACATATAGCTTAGTACTGCTTGGGGGTATGGCTTAGCAGGAGAGCACTTGCTCAGGATACAAGAACCCCTGGGTTCCTTTGGCTCACGGCCAAATTACTCATTCCTAGAACTACAGATGCCTTGTTGTCCTTGACTGTCCTGGGTAATCCTGGCCTCTAGTCATTCTAGACATCAGTAACAACCTCAGGGTCTGACACTTCAAAATGTCTCCAGGCACTGCTAATGTTCCCCAGGGGTCAAAACCGGCCCTGGTTGAGAACTCCTGGCTCAGGGCTATATTGCTTCACTGTTAACTTGTTTGGTTTGTCTTTCTAGAAGCTGAGGTCTCTCTACATGGGCCTGGCTGTCCTGGAGCTCACGATATAGACCAGGTTGTATAGATCCTCCTGCCACTGCCTCCCAAGTGCTGCTACACCACACATAATGTCCCACTGGCCAGTGTTTGAAAACCAGGGTGACAGAGCAAACCGATGCAGAGACTCTGTGAGGACCTGACCTTGCAAACTCCATTTTATTTTTTTTTATTTTTTATTTTTTTTGTTTTTA
>NC_022016.1:85030093-85032354 GCF_000317375.1 Microtus ochrogaster | reverse complement strand
CTCCAGAAATGCGCTGCCATAGCAGAAATCTGAACAGATGCCCTAAAAATGGCCAATTAAGAAGATAGGGAGCAGGGCCATAAAATTTAACGAGGTCCAGATGTTCTTGGGAGGCATCCTGTCCTTGAAGATATCTTGTCAATTATTAATGGCCCTTTGTTAGGGCTTTCACACCCCAAAACTGACCAATGGGTTCAGAAACTACCTTTATCCTCACCCAATCCCAAGACAACAGGACTCCAACTCCCCTGACTACAGCGTTTCCCCTTTAAAAGTTCCCCCCTCGCTGGGTTCAGGGCTGCACTTCCCTCACCCACTGCGTTGTCGTGGTGGAGGTAGAGTCCACACTCAAGTATGAATATGAATATTATTTTAAAACCCTCATGTAATTTGCATTGGAAATCCAGCTCTGTGAATTCATTTGGGAACCAGAAACTTGGGCATAACAGTTCCTCCATCATGTATTCTCGCTGAGGTCATTCCAGGTTTAAGTAGGATGTGATCCCCTTGGAGAATCCCATGGAAAATGACCCAACTCTCAAACTGCTTAGTGTGTGAAGCTCCCTGCAGCTGCCACGTGAGGTGGTGGATGTGCCTTCTGAAGCCTTAAAAACAAACAAAAAACAACTAAGTTCTCATACTGGGCATGGTGGCACATGGAAGGCAAAGACAGGTGGGTCTCTGAGTTTAAGGCCAGACTGGTGTATAGAGTTAGTGCCAGAACAGCCAGGGCTACACAGGGAAACCCTATCTCGAAAAAAAAAAAAAAACAAATCAAACCAAACCAAAACACAGCCATGTTCTGGACACTCAGGGCTACCACAACACTGTGTAGTCCCAGCCAGCTGAAATAAAGGCTCCCAGTTAGCTACAAACTGTCTGATTGGTCGCCTCTGATGAGCTCCCTGTAACGACAGCTGTTTTGGTTTTGAAGACAGAGTTTCATGTAGCCCAGGCTGACCTCAAATTTGCTTTGTAGCTGAGAACACCCTTGAATTCCAATCTTGCTGCCTCCATCTCCTAAGTGCTGAGACAACAGGTGTGACCGCCACATCTGGTTTCATTTGGGGGTGAACCCAGAGATTGCACATGGCAGGCAATCACTCAATGCACAGAACCACAGCTCCTGTCCCAACACAGCTGTATTCATGGGTGTCCTTCACAGTGCCCCGTCCAAAAGAACTAAAAGCATGGTTGTAGCTGGGCTTGATGGTACACACCTTTAACCAGCACTGAGGAGCCAGTCAGGCAGATCTCTGCGAGTTTGAATCCAGCCCGAGCTACAGAGTAAGACCCTCTTGCAAGACTTTTTTTTTTTTTAATTGCATAAGGAATGGACGGAGGCCTAAGCTAGCTCATGAACTGGCCCTATTCAGAGGCCTAGCTGAGGCCCTCAGACTGGCCTTTCCCTATCTCAATGCCTTCTTGGTTTCCATAGCTTTCTTACAGCCACACAGGTTTGTGTCCCACGCCAAGGCTAACAGTCCCCACACCCCCCAGAGAAGCCTTCTTCCTTCTCATAAAGAGAACCCCAGACGCCCTGATCAATTGCCATCACTCATTGAGTATTTATCGGGGTTTCTTATAAGCCCATGACCTGGGCTCTTGTTCTCCCACCTCATATGAAAACAAGGAAACAGAGAAGTCAAGAAACCTGTTACAGGACACAGGGGTAAGTGAGGCAAAAGGCTGAGTGCAGAACGACCCCCAGACCCCCTGGAGTTTGTGCTCCGGCTTCTGCCGAGCTGTGCCTTGATCCAACTCTTCCAGGAAGCCCTCCCCACATACCTGGCCCCATTTTCCTCTCAGCCCCTGGACTCTCCGCTCACCTGGCCCCTCCCTCTGCCAGCCTCTGAGCTCCGAGGCCCTGGCTTACCTCATAATCTTCCCCTACCCTGTTCAGGGCTATATTGACGGTGAAGGTAGAGGCATCGTGGTGAGGCATCAAGGAAGGCTGCTCATCGGGCTTATAGCGGACAACGAAGGCTAGGTCAAACTGGGCCTGTGACAGGGCAGGGGACAGGAAAACCTACATCAGTCAAGAGATGCTGTGGAGGACCAGGGAGAGGCAGAATGGATGCAGTGAGTGTCCATGCAATCTGCTACGCTGTTCGCTCTCAGAACGTAGGGCTACTTACTACCAGTCCTCCAGTGCCCCGCAACAGCAGCTGGCACGTAAGAGTCTCAGGAAGAATGGATGGAAAGAGGGAGAGAGGGAGGGAGGGAAGAAGAGAGGGAGGGAGGGAAGAAGAGAGGGAGGG
>NC_022016.1:85024776-85029993 GCF_000317375.1 Microtus ochrogaster | reverse complement strand
GACCAGGCTGAGGGTCCCCACACACACACCACATCCCCCTCCATACCTCACCTAATGTGTGGAGATATTACTCTTCCCTGGGAAGCAAACATCTAGCCTCTCCCTAAGGCTGGAACTGTGCCCAGCATCCCCTATCCTGCCGCCCCCCCCACAGGCAGACCCACCCTGGTGTAGTAGCCAGGGTAGAGCTTCTCTGTCATGGGCGCGATGTACTCCACCAGGAACTTGTGCCACTCCCGCTCGAAGGTGATCTGGTTCATGTGGATGTCGATAGTGGGGACGTTTTCATAGCCGCCCTGGATGCGGTTGTCCTGGAAGTGATCACGGATAGTGAACCCAAGATGGCACCCGGACTCCCAGGCTCTGGCTCTGACTCATTTCTTCCCCTTGACCTTGGCACAGAATGGGACATTATATGGCAAAGCGGGGTGGGGTGGGGGTTGCATATGCTATTAAAGTCCCAATCTGTTGACTTTGGGTTAATCAACAGGGAGGTCATCCTGGTTGGTCAGTTCTAAACCGTGAGCCTTTTAAAGGAGACTCTTTAAAAGACAGGTCATGGTGCCTGCTGGCCTTGGAGAACCCAGCGGTTCCAAGGTCTCCAGCTTTAGGGAACTGGCGTGCTCCAATAGCACATGAGCTGATAATGAGAAGACAATCCAGAGATAAAGAACAGCTCCAGCAGACCCCTAGTCTGCAGGTTTGTGAGACCCCCAGCAAAGGACTGGATAAGGCACACCTGGATCCTGACCCTCAGAAACCAGGAGATAATGAATGGGTGGATGGGGCTTTGTCTTGGTGCTGAGAACTGAACCCAGAATCTTGCAACACTAGGCAGGTGTTCCGCTATTGAACTACACGGTGTTTTAATTCTTAGAAATGGCATAGAGGGGCTGGCTCAACGGTTAAGAGCATTGCCTGCTTTTTCAAAGGTCCTGAGTTCAATTCCCAGCAACCATATGGTGGTTCACAACCATCTGTAATGAGGTCTAGTGTCCTCTTCTGGCCTGCAGGCCAGAATACATAACATATAAATAATTAAAAAAAAAAAAGAAGTGGCATAGAACTGGGGGAGACGATGTGGGAGTGTAGGTGGTGGTGGGGGGAACAGGATGGGGGATGGGAACCATTCACTGAAGCTCTGGGGTCCATGGACTGTGCCTGTTTGCCCAGACACCAAAATACCTAGGTTAGGCAGGTAACCAGAAGCACAGTAGGGTCAGAGATCAGTCAGTAAGAGGCACACAGTAGGGTCAGAGATCAGTCAATTGGATCAGGCATGGATCTAGGAACTCATGCATCTTTAAAGGTAATGCCGAAAGTTCCCAAGTCCTATAGGCCAAGGATTCCTGAGAACAAATGTTCACCGCACCACTTGCATCAGGTGTCTAATGAACTTAGACCTGGTACCCAGTGCCCTTTGTCCCGTTGGCTCGTTTCTCCCCATTTCACATGCTTGCCTGGGGCAGGAAGCTGAAGCATTACAAATAAATAACAAGGCAGGAAATGAAAACCCTCAACCTCACTTTAAGGCAGCTCAAGGCCACATTGTTTGCTTGGGGACCAACACTCCCAGTTTCTGAATCGTGTGTTCTTGCCTGCTTGCACCCTGAAAGTAAAGAGTCCTGGGCAGACTGGCTAGGTAACCAGGAGAAGAGCCCAGAAGGGCATCCTGGGTGAAGGCACAGCCTCCCAGCTGTCCATGGCACTACCTTGTTATCGCCCAGGGACCACTGGCCATAGTGCTCCATCTCCTCCACCAGCTCATCACAGGCCGCCTCCGTGAAGATGGGGAACCAGTAGACATCCGGACAAGGCTAGAAAGAGGGGAGACTCCATCACAGGCGTCCAGAGTGACAGCACCATGTCCTCCTCAAACTGTGGGATCCCCTGTGGAGTTCCTGGTCAGTCTCCTGCAGCCCACTCCCTGAGCCTCGGGGACTCTCTGAGTGTCCCCAAGGAGTCAGGGCTTGGTGGGTGCTGGTTAGACGATCGAGGGAGATCAGACAAGACTTTCCAGACAAGGTAACAGCCACAGCTACCATCAGCTGGGAGAATGTACACCTAGGGCAGAGACCACGGACACGAGAGGACGGAGCCCCCATCCCTCATTCTTGGCTCAGAGGCAGATTTGGGCTGGTCCCTCCTCCTCTTCCTTGAGCGCCTGATCCTGCCTCCATCTCCTGAATTCTGCTATCACAGGCCTAGACCACCATACCCAGCAGTTCCGTCCTTCTTGTCAAAGCGTCTACAGACCTCAGCTGGAAAGTGCTGCTGGGGAAAGAGGCCAACCCATCCCAAGCATTGCCGGGGGTGGCAGACTGAAAGGTGCCCCTCTTCCCTCTCCGCCCCCATTCAAGCTCCACCCCGTGTACTCCCACAGCAGCAAGCATGGGATGTGAGCCCCTTACCGTCTCCACCAGCTTCCCCGCCAGAGCCTTGGTGTAATTCTCATGGATGTACTTCTCTTTCCAATCCTGTGGAGAATAGAAAATGTAACAAGGAACGGGGTCCCCCCACGCCTGGCCCTTAAGCATGGGACATTCTCGGGCAGTCTTCAGCCTTCAGGGCCCTCAAAACCTGAGTCGGTACAAATTCAAGAGAGGCAGACAGGTTAACACCGGTGCCTGCTGGGTGTGGGAGTAAGGTCTGGACGTATAGGATCTCACATTTGCACCGATACTTACATTTGTGGGTCTGGATGTGTCTGTGTACAGGCGTGCACAAACACCCACGTGAGTGACAAACCCTGTCATTTAGGTATACTGTCACATGCTGTCACAACTGCTGCTTCCTCTAATCATTGAGCCAGCCTCAGGGGTAAGCCAAGCCAGGGAAGATCAATGTCAGAAACCAGATAAGTGAGATCCAAAGGTTAAAAAGGCTCAAATAAGTCACAGCTCTCTGCTCTACTAGATGGCGCTGTGCCTAAGGTTCCCTCTATACTAGAGACCTGGAGGTAAACGGGGGACTTGTGGAAAACAGGTCATGCGGGGGTCTCTGGCCACAAGATTAGTGAAATGGAGTCTCTCCGACTTCCAGCCCGAGTCCCACCCACCCAGGTCTCACCTCAGGGTTGCTGAAAACCTCCCAGAGATCATTATGTAGGTGGGTGGTCTGGTAGTTATCCAGGGACAGCAGATGGCCAAAGGTATGGCGGTTGGTCAGGAACATGAACACCTCCTATGGAGAGCAGACAGCTGGAAAAGCCTTCTCACCCTGCACACCCCAAGGAGGGGAAGTGAGCACTCCACCACCAGATTCAAGCTTACGAGGTTCAAGACCCAGCACCCAGCACAGCTCCCCCACCCCCGAGAGGCAATCAGGGAAGGCTTCCTGGAGGACTGAAAATAAAAGAAAAGGATTCGCTTGCCCTTTCTTGTTTGCATCACTGGGGATTGAACCCAGAGCCTCAAGACTGCAAGGCAAGAGCACTGCCAAGGGCTGTGATCCTGACATGTTGGTCACAGGGAAAAACCTAAGCAGGCTGTCGCATTAGAACAAATGCATCTGCCCTTGCGAGATGGCTCAGTGGATAAAAGCCTGACAGCCTGGGGCTGGAGAGATGGCTCAGAGGTTAAGAGCACTGACTGTTCTTCCAGAGGTCCTGAGTTCAATTCTCAGCAACCACATGGTGGCTCACAACCATCTGTAATGAGATCTGGCGCCCTCTTCTGGCCTGCAGGCATGCAGGCAGAACACTGTATATATAAAGCCTGACAGCCCGAGTATGATCCCTGGGACTTCTGTAAAGGTGGAGAGAAAAAAACTGACTCCATGAAGATTCCTCATCGTCACATGCATACCGTGAGACATACGTGCACACGCGTATATGTGTACACACATACAAAGAGAAAAAGGTCCACATTAATAAGTGAGACACTCAGTTTGATCCCAACATTAGAAAATAAATCTACCGTGGGAACCAGGTGTCACGACCCACGCTTATGATCCTAGCACTTAGGGGGCAGAAGCAGGAGGATCAGGAGTTCAAAGTCAGTATGATCCTATTTCAAAACAATATACAAAGCCAGGTGGTGGTGGCACACATCTTTAATCCCAGCACTCGGGAGGCAGAGGCAGGCAGATCTCTGAGTTTGAGGCCAGCCTGGTCTGCAGAGCGAGTTCCAGGACAGCCAGGGCTACACAGAGAAAACCTGTCTTGAAAATCAAAAAACAAAACAAAACAAAAATACACACACTGTCTCTTGGACCAACTTCTCAGTCTCCACTGAGGCAGAGAGTTTACATCTCCTTTAGGATGTATCAAAATTATATATAAACTGGATATGGCATCACACATCTGTAATTCCAGAATTTGGGAGACTGAGGCAGGAGGATCAGGAATTGGGGTCTATTATAGCCTAAAGGTTCTATCTTGAAACATCAACGAAACAAACAAAAGAGACACAGACAGTTCAACAACCAGTCCCTGGTCTCTGCAGACTTGAGGAACGGCCTCACACCCAGTGCCCAGAGGGCCCTGCTGGCCCCTCAGAAGCTCCTGGGCCTACGGTGACAAGCTAGCCCAGTGTGCTGGTCAAGGCTGGAGGACACACACCTGGCACCAGGACCTCCCAAGAGTCCCACTGACCTGCTGCCGGACGTTGGCACAGAAGCTCATGTCGGCATCTAGCTTGCTGTAGTGGAACAGGTCTGCATGCTTCAGCTCGGCCCGCAGGGCACTGCCCTTGATCAGGTAGACGTTTGAGATGTAAGGCACGTTCCAGACACCGCTGCAGGAGACGAAATGACAGGGTCACAGTCTAGCAGGAAGGCTCACAGCCTGAGAGCCTGGAGCCCAGAAGAAAAGGTTCTATCAAAAATATAAATAACCTGGTGTGGACACACAACTTGGGAGGCTGAGGCAGAAGGGTGGGAAGTTCAAGTCTATTGAACTTGAAGTCACAAATGGTATCGTGGTGCAGTAGGTGCACACAGGGTGGGTGGCAGGGGGAGGGGCATTCATCTGAGGGTGCTAATCTGGACTTTTCTGTCTTTATTTTATTTTGCATACATGCATGTGCGAGTGTGTGTGTATGTGTGTATGCATGTTTGAGTCACAGGACATGAGAGGAGATCAGAGGACAACTTTTGGGAGCTGGTTCTCTTCTTTCCACCATGTGTGTCTCCGGGACCAAACTCAGGTTGTCAAACTTGGCAACAGGTGCCCTTACTCACTGAGCCATCTTGCCAGTTCTTTTTTTTTTTTTTTTT
>NC_022016.1:85018521-85024661 GCF_000317375.1 Microtus ochrogaster | reverse complement strand
CTTTTTTGTTTTGTTTTGTTTCAGTGCTGAGAACTAAACCCAGGGCCTTGCAAACTTTCTATTCCTGAGTCAAACCCTAAACTCAACAGTGCTCATCTCCTCTTTCCACCCTGGGCATGGGAGCCCACAACATTTAGGACCTCTTCTGTGTGTCTGACTTTGTCCTCTTTGCTTGAGGTTCAGTAGCTACTTGAGGGCAACCAGAACAGGAATGCAGAAGGAGGCACCACAAACCCAGGAGAAGAGACGAAGGTAACGGGTACTCACACACGCCGCCCCTGCACAATGTCCACGTAGTCCTCAGAGCGGGCGTAGTAGCCATCTGCACTCAGTGCCCCCCAGAAATTAGACCAGAGCCTTCCATGGCGGGTCATGAGTGGCGCGAGGACATTCCTGAGTGGGGGACAGACCATACTAAGGATGCGAAGGGGAGGGGCCTAGTAACCTGGGATTTGCATGGCTGGGATCTCTAGACTTGTCACTGGGGCATGGCTCATCAGAAACCTCATCCCTCCTATGCTAGGGACAGACTCAGGAAGGGGCCATTCTATCCGCCTTGGAGTTGTCAGGTTGGGAGGACCAGAAAGAGGGGAAGAAAGCCAAGGGTCTTCCACTTTGCTCTGGGGTCCACCCACAGTCTTACTTGTTTTGCTCAATCAGGAGCCGTAGGGTGTCCGGCTCAGTAAGGGCCACATCAGCATCCACGCTGAAGTAGTAGGTGCAAGTCTGGTCCTGGCGGCACAGGTCTCTGTGAGAGGAAAGGGGGTGAAGGGGAGAGGAAGGGAGAGGTCATCACTACATCTCAGGCTGGTCCCAGAGCTTCCCTAGAAGGTACCGTATCTGTCATTATAGCTTGGCAAAGGACCTTAGAACTCATGCAAACGCAGATGCAGCCTGAGACCTCAAAGGTCCCCCACAACTTCAATACCCAAACTCCAGGTTTCTTAGCTCTCAGATCAATGGCTTGACCATGGCAAAGGTTTGATCTGGGGGAAGCACAGCCCAGCAGATGGGGCTCAACCAACCCTGCCTGTTTTGGTACTAGCTGGGCAAAAGCTGGGGGGGGATCCATCAGTGGCAGAGCGCTTGCTGGCATGGATGAGGTCCTGGGTTTACTGATATCACCCCACAAATAATGAGCTAGGTGGTGGTGGTGCACGCCTTTAATTCCAGCACTTGGGATGCAGAAGCAGGCAGATCTCTGAGTTTGAGGCCAACCTGGTCTATAAAGTGAGTTCCAGGGCAGCCAGAGCTACACTGAGAAACCCTTTCTTGAACACTCCCCCCAAATAATGTACTACTAATAATAATTTTTAAAAGCATGCATCTGAGTATGAAGTACACATCTGTATCACAGCACTCGGACAGGAGAATCTGAAGTTAAGGCCAGCTTTGTATATACAGTGAGCTCAAGGCCAGAATGGGCTACATGGGACCCTGCCTCAGAATGCCAAAAACCTCCTAAAAATGTCCCTTTTGTGCTGGGCGTGATGGTACATGCCTTTAATCTCAGCACTCGGGAGGCAAAGGCAGGCACATCTCTGAGTTCAAAACCAGCCTGGTCTACAAAGTGAGTTCCAGGACAGCCAAAGATATACAGAGAAACCCTGTCTCGGAAAAACAAAATTTAAAAAGTCCCTTTTGTTCAACTAGTCAGAAAACGACAACCCCTGACCTGAAGCTCCCCACTGCCAGTTTTGTTCCACACAGAAGCTAAGAATTGCCCTCTGTTCTTAAATGACTAGGAAAGGGGGAAAAAAACATCAAAAGAAAATTATGCTTTCCTGTGAGGAAGTCAAACTTCAGTGTCCCGAAATAAAATCTTTCTGGAACACAATCTCGCTCATTCATTATTCATGAGTGGCCATCTTTATGTTACAAGGGCAGACAGCTGAGCAAGGGCGATGGAGCCCACCTCGCTGACTGGCAGAGCGAGACCTATCCAGTTATTTTAGGGAGGTTTGCCAGCCACAGATTAAGACACAGGAATTCTTTTTTGTTTGTTCGTTTTTTGGTTTTCGAGACAGGGTTTCTCTGTGTAGCTCTGGCTGTCCTGGAACTCACTCTGTAAACCAGGCTGGCCTCAAATTTAAAGATCCATCTGCCTCTGCCTTGTCAGTGCTGGTATTAAAGGTATGCACCACCAACACCTGGCAAGACAGAGGAAGTTTTATTAATTTTTTTGAAACAGCCACGTCGCCACCCTTAGGCCAGCTATGTAACTAAGGGATGACCTTGAACTCCAGATCCTCTAGCCTGAGATTTCAAGTGTGTACTACAAGGGTCAGTTTATGTGGAGCTGAGCACCAAACACAGAGTTTCGCCACGCATGCTGGGCAGTCACTCTACCAACTGAGACATCCCCATCCCTAGACATGGCTTCTTGTGCCTTTGTTTTGGGGCTGGTTTATTTATTATTAGCGTGTGAGCACACCACAGCATGCATGCAAAGGTCAAAGGATGACTCTGAGTTGGATCTATCCTCCCTCAGTCTGGTGGTTGGCCTCTGAAGAGTCGTGGTTTTTTTTTATTTGTTTTTGTGAGACCAGGTTTCCCTCTGTGTATCCCTGGAGCTTGCTCTGTAGGCTAGACTGGCCTCAAACTCAAGAGATCCACCTGCCTCTGCCTCCCGAGTACTGGAGTCGTTGTATTTCTAATGTCTCGGTCAGTCCTGATCTACGTCTAGCCCTCCAGTCTTTCTCCTTTCCCTAATTTCCTTCCTAAACCCACATGACACTGTCCGGGAGCCCCCAAGTTGTCCTGACAGAGTCTATTTCATTTCACAGGAAAGCCCTGGAATCCCGACAGGGACAGAACTATGTTGGAGACCACAGAGCCTTCTGAATATCCATCCCGCTGCTCCCAATGCCACCTTCTGAATATCCATCCCGCTGCTCCCAATGCCACCTTCTGAATATCCATCCCGCTGCTCCCAATGCCATGGCCCTTTCGCCGCCACCATCCATGAAGAGACTTCTATGCCTGACTCACGCGCCCATGTTCCTGGCGTCGGCGTTGGCCATGCGCATCTCAGGACCCACTAGCTTCACGGACTGGTACTCACTGCCATGCTCCGCCAGGAACTTCTCTACCTCAAGCTTGTGGTGCTGTTCCTGGAGGTGGGAAGGCAAGGAGCAGATGAGGGTAAAGTCCCGGGAAACAGCAGCTGTATCACTCGCCAGAGGATGCTGTCTCTGGCACACTCCTGCCACCTGCATCTCTGAAGGGACTCTAGCCAGCCCGAGCAAGGCAAACACGGCTCTGGCAGGCTTTGACCTTCTCCCCCGTTCTCTCTGCCTTGCTAAAAACCATTGGATTACATTCCTAAACCTCTTCCCTTATCTGGCCACTTCCTCCTCCTGAGTCTGACTACCAATATCCAGCTACCAAGGTATTGAAGTGCAGCAATCAAAAGCCCCCTTTGGCTCACCTAATTAACATGCCCATTAAAATGAAACACCTCATCATAGCAAAGGGCTTCCCCTTTTTACCTTTATAAGCTGCCATTTGCCTCTGAGCCACATCGGTTTCCTCTCTATCCAGGGGCAGTCCTTTGTCCCCCTCCAAGACAAATACCCTGTCCTTTTTCCCCTGTTCACTTTCCCCTTCTCCCTCATCCTCTGTCTCTGTCTTTGTCCCTTATTCCGTCTTCTGTCCCTCTGGGGCAAATAAATCTCCTTTGTGCTGAGAACTTGTTGTTGGGGTGTCCTGAGCCAGTTCTGTTCCCTTCATTCTGTCAGGTGCTCTTTTCTAGTGATCCCTTCACGCTCATCTTCCCTGGCCAGGCCCCGCCACACGGGTCTCTTTCCAGCTCTGTCATCACGATAGCTCCTCCTCCCAAGGACCCTACATCCAGAAGATCTGAGGATCTTTGGAATGTGATGTTAACACACATACAGGGCGATCAGAATGCATGTATGACAGTCTGCACCTGCCCCCGCCCCCGCCCCCTGGACACAGAGAGAACAGGCTTTTTAGTTCTAAACCTAAACAGGGACACCCCAGCTACTGACACGGTGGTGCCACATCATCATCTACAAATGGCATCCGGGGATGCACGTGGCCTGATCTATCACAGGTTAGAGTCAATTAGTAGACCAACATCAGCTCTGCTCCGAAGAGCTTATGACGTACGGCAGTGCCCTGCTTCTGTCTCTGCTTTAGGGAAAGCTGTCTCCTCCCTCAGGTCACTGGGAGCAGGCAGTGAGTCAGAGCCAGCACACAGCAGGTCCTCATGTCTGTGACTGTTCTCTTTCTACCCACAATGGCAGTTCATGCTCACGCAGGGGAGCTGTGAGCCGCATGAGGGCAGATCCCACTGCCTAGCTGTCTGTAGGGCCTGCTGTGCATGGGAGGTGGATGTGAGGAAGCCAGGCAGGGAGCCAAGCTGAGTGGGAGACTGTGGGTCCCTGGAATGGGCATCTTGTTGCAGCTGGACGGTATACAGGGGAGACACAGACAAGACAGCAGAGCGGGACTCGGAGCCGACAAAGGGCCCCATAGACTGGGTAAGATCTAGCCAGTCAAAGGCATAGCAAAGCAGAGGAGACCAGGCTTCCTCTGGCCAGGAGAGTGCTGAACCACCAGGCCTGCTTCCCACAGAGCTCAGTGCTCAAGGCTTGTACCCATTTTCCCTGAAGGAGCTAAAGCGATGGAAACCAACTTGACTTTCACCAGACCAAA
This sequence comes from Microtus ochrogaster, assembly GCF_000317375.1. Classification (NCBI taxonomy): domain Eukaryota; kingdom Metazoa; phylum Chordata; class Mammalia; order Rodentia; family Cricetidae; genus Microtus; species Microtus ochrogaster. The sequence goes on along the minus strand of NC_022016.1, from coordinate 85,019,978 downwards.
CCCGCAAGCATTAAGGAGACAGGAAACAAAAATGACAACAGTCAAGACGTGATGGGTTGAACGAATAGCCCCCACAGGCTCAGATGTTTGAATACTTGGCCCCTAGTTGGTGGACCTGTTTGGGAAGGATCAGGAGGGGGCTGGAGAAATGGCTCAGTGGTTTAAGAGCATTGCCTGCTCTTCCAAAGGTCCTGAGTTCAATTCCCAGCAACCACATGGTGGCTCACAACCATCTGTAATGAGGTCTGGTGCCCTCTTCTAACCTACAGATATACACACAGACAGAATATTGTATACATAATAAATAAATAAATAAATATTTAAAAAAAATAAAAAGAACAACGGGAAGGATCAGGAGGTGTGGCTTTGTTGGAGGAGGTGTGTCACTGGAGGTGGGCTTTGAGGTTTCAAAAGCTTTCTGCCATCCCTAGTGTTCTCTCTCTCTCTCTCTCTCTGCCTCCTGCTCGTGATTCTAGATGTGAGCTCTTGACTGTTCCTGCCACCACGCCTTTGATCCACTGTCATGGACACTAACCTTCGGGAACCATAAGCCCAATCACAGTTTCTTTTAGATATCGCCTTGCTCACGGTCTTTGTCCAACAGATAGATAACTAGACACAAGGGTGTCACTGTGTGCCACCTGTGAGTGGAGCAGCCCTTTTCCTACTGCTATGGATAAAACCTAGGAATCTGGGATTGGAGGGACTGACTGTTCAGTCACTAAGAGTGCTTGCTGAGCTGGGCATGGTGGCGCACACCTTTCATTCCAGCACAGGGGAGGCAGAGGCAGGCAGATCTCTGAGTTCGAGGCCAGCCTGGTCTACAGAGTGAGTTCCAGGACAGCCGTGGCTGCACAGACAACCCCTGCCTCAAAAAAACCAAAACAGGGAGGGAGGGAGGGAGGGAGGGAGATGACAGACAGACAGACAAATAGTGAGTGCTTGTTCCTCTTCCAGAAGACCTGAGCTTGGCTCCCAGCACCCATGTCAGACAGCTCACAGCCATCTGCAACTCCAGCTTCCGGGAATCCAACACCCTCATCTGGCCTCCATGGTACCTACACTGATGTGAACATGCACACATAATTCTAAAAATTAAAATATTTGGAACCCAGGCCCCCCCCCCTACACACTGGGCAAGTATACGATAGCTAAATTACACCCTTAATGCTTTATGAAACTTTTTTATGGGAGAGGGACAGGCTCACTATGTAACCCAGGCTGGCCCCTAACTACAAACCTCACACCTCGGCCTCCTCCTCGGTAGCTAGGCAGTTCCTCCCACCCCTTACTCTTCTATGCACTTCACAGGTCAACTTGTTTAACCCTTGCAACAGTTCAGTGTGATTACCTCAATCCCAACCTCGATCTCATAAAGGAAAGAGGAGCAGAGAGTTTAAGGCTGGTACCCCAGTCACACAGCCAAGTACCACTGCTGGGATTTTTTTTTTTTTTTT
>NC_022016.1:85016347-85018421 GCF_000317375.1 Microtus ochrogaster | reverse complement strand
CCTGCCTCTGCCTCCCGAGTGCTGGGATTAAAGGCATGCGCCACCACCGCCCGGCCCACTGCTGGGATTTAAGCACAGGTCTGACCCAGTCAGCCTAGCAATTTGGGGACACAGCCCACTGGTCACTTCCGTTCAGTCCAGACTCAGTGGGATCCTCCAAGGTCTTAGGCCAGCTCACGAGGCTGGGCCCTTGAGTTGAGCCCCACACGGCACCTTCTACTCACGTGGTTGTGAATGAAGAGTCGAATCTGTTTCTGGGGGTATCGCAAGCGCAACAGTCGCAAGAAAAACAGGGACAGGAACGGTGTAGGCTGTTCAATGAACACACCGACCAGGACAGTGGGCAGAGCTTCATCCTGCAGAGGGAAGGACGGAAGAGGAGTCAAGAAGGTTCTCGTCACTGTCTGCCACCAAGTCCTGACTGCAGCCCAGGGAAACAAATGCTCACAGCATAGGAAGAGGCTAGGGGAGGATAAAGGGCCAGTGAGAAGAAAACAGACACGGATGTCAGGAAGGAAGCTGGAGCCTGGGTGGCCTGGAGGAGCTTCCTGGAGGAGGCACTTGGGTGGCCCCACAGACAGAGAATAACCTCTTTATCTCTCGCCAATGTGCCACTCTGCTTGGGGTCACCTCCCCTTCCCCCCATCTCGTGGGACTGTCCTAAACTCAGCTCAGGCCTGGCCTCACCCTAATGCCCTTGAGGCTGCGCAGGCCCTCGTCGCACACGGTGCAGCCCGTCTCGAAGGTCCAGAATCGAGGAATGTAGTTGCCCAGGTAATTCAGCTGCAGCTGGTGGAAGTCAAATGCAGTAGTAAGGGCCCAGCCAGCCACACCCCCAAACTAGCCAATTCCATCTCCCCTCTGCCTGCCATTTTTCAGGGTGGGGGGGGTGCTCCATCGCCCAGGAGAGCACCTGGCTGCTGGAGCTTATAAAAACCCAGATTCCTAGGGACTGGGCCTCACAGGATTTCAGGTTGGGTAGAACCAAGACCTGCATTTTTCTTAATTGCGGGGGAGAGGGCTGCGGGGCAGAGTCTCAAGTAGTCCAGGCCGACCTTGAACTCCCCATGTAGCCAAGAGTAACTTTAAATTCCGGATCCTCCTGCCTCTACCTTCAGAGTTCAGAGATTACCATGCCTGCCTTATGTGGTTCCTGGTGACCAATCCCAGACCCTCAGGCATGCCAGGCAAGCCCTCTACCAGCTGAGTAACACCTCCAGCCCAAGATCTGCATTTTCCCTCAGGCTTTCTCTTCTCTCCCACCCACAGGATTCTAAGGCTGGTGACTGACAACCAGTCCTCCAGGACCACTTAACTAGGGTCTGCTGTCCCCAGCCACCATCTGCCCCAACCCCTTCCACAATGCCATGAGTGCAGCAACTCTATTTGTGACAGATTGGTCCCCAGTGCAGGTATCCAATACATGTTCACTTTGTGAATAAATGACTGCCATATCGCACCAGCGTAAGGTAATTCTGGAACCTTCCTCAAAACCTAGATGGGGACAGTGGCCTCTTATGGATCCTATGATCCAGCAGGAATGGACAGGGCACCATGCACACCATAGGGGAAAAACAGGACACCAGACCAAGTTTGTATCAGAGGACCCCAAACAGTGGCACTAGCCCCAAGAGAAGCAGAGTTGGGCCTCTGGCTTCCTCCCACACTCCCCCAGGGTTGGACCCCTCCCTACCTTGGTGGGCCCATTGCCATGGATAACCACTGGAAGTGTGTCATAGGCCAGATTCCGTGCTCGCACGTGGCCCATTTCAAACTTGAGTACGACTTCATCTGGAGGTGAGAAAGCACAGACTCACAGTGGCAGAGGAGCCAGGGCTTCTCTGTGTAACAGCTCTGGCTGTCCTAGAACTAGCTCTGTAGACCTGGCTGGCCTCGAACTCACAAAGATCCTCCTGCCTCTGCCTCTGCCTCTGCCTCACGAGTGCTGGGATTAAAGGTATGCACCATCGGTCTCCCAATTTTAAATTCCTTCTTTTTTAATATTTATTTATTTATTATATATACAATATTCTGTCTGTATGCCTGAAGACCAGAAGAGGGTGCCAGACCTCTT
>NC_022016.1:85003793-85015787 GCF_000317375.1 Microtus ochrogaster | reverse complement strand
GCCTTCAATTCTAGCAGGCAGATCTCTGAGTTCAGGGCCTATTTGACCTACAAAGTGAGTTCTAACACAGTAAGGGCTACACAAAGAAACTCTGTCTCAAAATAAAAAGAAAAGTTGCCTTGATTAATTTAGTGTTGGGGGTGTATATGTGGAGGTAAGAGAACAACTTGCCAAGGTCGGTTCTCTCTTTCAACCATGTGGGTTCTGGGGCTCAAAGTCAGGTCTTCAGGTTTGGCAGCAAGTGCCTTTACCCGCTGAGCCATCTCACCAGCCTCAAAATCCCTTCTTCATGGGGTAAATGTGTGGTTGGCAGGCACTCAACACAGCAGCATGGAAGGAACAGAGGGGCAACAGCGACCCCTGTCTTTTGTGTGGTGACCCATTAGAGCCAGAAGTGGAATCGGGGAGGGGCAGCAAAGACTAGAACATCCCAGCTTCAGACACAGGGCAGTACTGAGAGCGGTGTGTATGATATGTGTGGTTAATCAGGAAGACTTGTAGCAGAGCAAAGTCATCTCCAGTCTGGGGCCCAAGGAGAAGGGCTCCCTTGTACTGACACGGCATGCAGGGTGGGGCCGAGGGCCAGCTGCCTGCGATGGCTATCCCACAGTCTCCTAAGCCGAACGGCTGCCCTCCTCCCACCTTCTGAGAGACACAACTCTGCCCCCATGACATCTGGAGGGTCTCTGGGATCCGAGCAGAAGACTGACATCAGCTCAGTGCAATGACCAAGGAGGGGTTACTTGGTTTTTCTTCTTTGGTTCCAGCCCTGACGGGAATCCTCAAGTCCTTCCGCACATAAACCCCACTTCCTCCTCAGGTTTCACACCCCCCCCTCAGGCACCACCCCCTGCCAGTGCCACTGCTCACCCAAGGCTCCATCCAGGTTCTGGAAGATTCGGCAGCGGTGGTCCAGGCTGATATTGATTTGCTCCTGCAGGAAGGAGGGCCTGGGCTGCAGCAGGGACAGGCCCCAGGCAAGACCAGGTCCCCAGCACACCCAGCATTAGGATCCTGTCCCCACACTGGCTCAGCCTGCTACATCCTGGCTCTATTCAGAGAACCAGGAAATCTCAAGGCCGGAAAGAAGCTAAGGAAGCAGCTGGTTCAGCCATAAGGACGACAGCTATAGGACAGCACACGCTAAGGCGTGATGTTCCTATGTGCCAGTCTCCAGTGCCGAGCTCCTATGTACATGTATGAATCTGATCACCACAACATTCCTGAGAGAGATACTAACGGTATATGTATTATAATAAAAATTAATAATACATTAATTTTTGGTTTCTGAGACAGTTTCACAGAATGTGCAGGCTGGTTTCGAGCTGCGTAGCCTAGGCTGGCCTCCAATTCACGATCCTTTAGTCTCTCTGGGATTACAGAGACATCACCAGGTGTAGCTTTTTTTTAATGTTTATTTATTTTTATGTATATGCGTGTTTTGCCTGCATGTATGTAAGTGTGCCACGTGCATGTACCCACAGAAACCAAGAGGGCAACAGATCCCTGGAACTAGAACTACAGACAATTTTGAGCCATCACGTGGGTGCCGGGAACAGAAGCCTGGTCCTCTGCCAACAGCAGCAAGTGCTTTTAACCACTAAGCCATCTCTCCAGCCACATGCATTTCCTTATTTTTTATGTGTTTATGTTTGTGTGCATCTGTGTGCCGTACTGCATGTATGGAGGCCAGAGGACAATCTGCAGAAGTTTGTTTTCTTCTTCTACCATGTGGGTCTGGGAGCCTGAACTAAGTCACCATGCTTGGCAATACCCACTGACCACAACACAGGCCCTTGGCTTTGCTTTAACCCAACCACACTGCACCCAATCATTCCAGAACTCTACGCAATGACCATATTATGTAAAAGCCCCCAAGTCTATGGCAGTTTGTCACAATAGCCCAAATGGACAAAGGCACTAACCCAGTGGCTCAGACCCCAAAGGACCGTCCCCAGTTCAGCCTGGCTAGTGTGATCCAGGGTCAGCAGTCCCCAGACCCCTCTGCCCATCCCACCTACCACCTCTTACCCTCTTCTCTGGGTCCAAGAAGATCTTGGTGTAAAAGAGCTGGTCACTGTCACTGTCCTGGCCCTCCCACTCGGCCACCAGTTTGCTGAGATTGGGGGCATAACCAATAAAACCTGCGGTGGTAGAGGGGACAGATTCTGACATTTAGCTTCCAGTCCCTGGGCTAGCTTCCTCCCCTCCCATTCACCTCCCACTGTAAACCTCACCTCTTCACTTCTGCCTGAGGGGAGGTGGGATACACGCTAGTTAAAGCCACCAGCGAAGCTTTCCCAAGATCAACAGAACCCACTCAATTGCACCCACTTAGTGCTAGGCCCCTAGACAGCAGATCTGCAAGGATCCAAGCTTGGATCCTCTTTATATAGTCATCTGAGCAACTTAGATCAGAGAAGGGGGGAGGCTGGAAAAATGGCACAGAGCACTCCAGGGTCTGAGCCTTGACCAGCAGGGGAAGCCCAGAGGAGCTCCTGGATAAACTGAGGACTGCACAAGCAAGAAAGGGAAGAAACAGGACATGACCCCCACACACACACACACACACGCTCCTGGATAAACTGAGGACTGCACAAGCAAGAAAGGGAAGAAACAGGACATGACCCCTGGGCTAGGCAACTTCCGTATCCCAGCACCCCCCCACCCATAAGAACAGTGTTAGCTCTCTGGACCAGTGAGACTGGCTGGTGGGGCCTGTGCTTCTACTCTCTGAAAGGACGAGAAAGGGTTGAGGGCTGAAGTGCCAGAGGGGTTACAAGACAAAGACAGAGGCCAGGCTCAGCACCAGGAGAGGAGGAGGAGGCCCAGAGGGCAGTGGGTATACGTCTCAATAGATACAGAGGTTTTTAGTTGTTTTTAAGAAAAGATCTCACATAGCTCTCTCTGGTCGGCTTTGCCCTCATTAACTAACCAAGGAGACCCTTATGATGATCCTTCTGCTACCATCTCTCCAATTCCAGGAGTGCAGAAGTGTGGCACCATATCTCCTGTGCAGTGCTGGCCATGGATCCCAGGGTTCTGAGCATGCTGAGCAAGCGTTCTACCAACTGAGGTACATCCCCAGCCGTGTGTGTATAAGTCAGAGGACCACTTGCAGAAGCTGCTGCTCTCCCTCCATCACGTGGATTTTTTAAAGATTTATTTATGCATGTTTTATATATATGAGTGCTCTGTCTTCACGCACACCAGAAGAGGACGCCAGATCCCAGTACAGATGCTTGTGAGCCACCATGTGGTTGCTGGGAATTGAACTCAGGACCACTGGAAAGGCAGCCAGTGCTCTTAACTGCTGAGTCATCTCTCCAGCCCCCATCATGCGGACAGACTCTAAGGATCAAACCAGATTGTCAGGCTTGATGGCAAGAAGCTATGGCCACTGAGAAATTTCATTGGTCCTGCCCCCCCCCTTTTTTTTTGGACTCAGGTCTCATGTAGCCCCACGCTGGGCTACTGGACTCAGTGGTGACTCCAGTTTCTCCAGCACAGCTGGATGGCTTCAACTAATCGAGGAAGACATCCCTCAGAGGCTCTCTTTGAGATTGTGTGTCTTTGGAACCCACAACCCACAGCGACGTCAGATACTGGACCCCATGCCCTCCACCCAGCCTCTTACCTCCAGAGCCAAGGAACCGCTTGCCGTCAGAGACCACCGGATACTTGGCCTCTAGTCTCCGGTTGGGGTAGATAAGTTCCTCAGCTGAGAAGACCACCCGGCTCTTGGCCTGCTGGAACTTCTTTAAGAGTTCTCGAGGCCCCGAGGCAAACACCACATCGTAACTGTGATCAAAGCAGAAAGAAACTGACGCAGGTCCAGAGAGGGATCACACGGAAGGACCAGGGATCAGGAGCCCCTCACATCCTGCACCAGCCACCACCTGGGAGACGGAGCTGCATGCCCCTACCTCCCTCAGTCTGCCACATTTCCATGCCCATGCTGGGCAGAGACAGTCCCCATAATCCATGCCCTTGTCATATTCGAATGTCATCTCTGGCAGCTCACACCTCCCATCATTGGCCTACATCAGAGAGACTTTTCCTGGGGTCTCCCGACCTTAGATAAGCTTAGCTGCACTCCAGGGACCCAAACAGGAATTCCTGGCACACCCACCTGTCAGTGAAGAGAATAACCAGGTCCTCCTTGTCTGCGTGCTTTTCCAGCGCCTTCTTCAGCAGCCGAACCTTCTGTCCTCCCCCTGCCGATGGCCCGCTGTCCACGCTCCAGTCCTCCCCCAAGCCCAGTGCCTGCAGAGAGAGGTGCCCAGCTCTCGGTAGAGGAATATTCCTCCACCAGTTTGGGCAGTAGACTTCTTTACTTCCTTTCAACCCAATGTAGGAAAACCATACCAGGTGATGCCAGCGGTGGTCATGTGACCAGGGATAACCAACCACTACTTCCCACTCCTCTGCCCTCCCCACAGCTAGAGCTTGGAGTATGTAAGCCAAACATGTCCTATTGGAGTCTTCCCTGGGTCTGTTGTATTAAAGCTGCGATCGGCTAATGTTGAAAAGTTGGGGTGCAGAAGTCTGGGGCTAGAGTTCCTTAGCACAGTGGAGAGAGCTTGTCTCTGGAGATAGAAAAATGAAGCTCCAGCCATGCCTGAAGCAGCACTCTGCGTCATCTGGATCCATGGCAGCTGACACACTTCTTTCTGTGTAGGCCACGATGAAGCCAGCGTTGAATATATCTCTGTCCCCAGCGCCCAACACCATGACTGACAGAGAAGTACTCAGAATGGGGCCGCCGAGGGGAGGGCTGACTCCCTGCAGGGCTGGGCCCCATGAACTGCCCACAGAAGACAGGCATGGCAGACAAGCATGCCCCAGAGGATTGTGGGAATGAAGGTTTCTAGGTCCTGCCATCCACACTAGTCTTCCAAGAGAGGCCTCCCTATGCTACTATCCAGATCTATTCCGCATCTCTCTCTCGCCTCCTAGAATCTGCTCACACTCTGTCCCTCATCCTAACCTATGCTCCTCCTGGCTCTTGAGTCTGCTCCAAGGGGAAGGAGAAGCCATAGCCCCTGGATCCCCCACCAGCACACTCTCTCTCTCTCTCTCACACACACACACACACACTGTCTCCGCCCAACCTAGGAAGCCCCCTCACCTGAATCTTGTAGTTGAAGAACTGGGCTGAACGCTTGAAGCGGCGGAAGCCCTCGGTCTCTTTTGTGGCCACAGTGAGGACCAAAAGGTTGTCTGTAGACAGAGAAGGACATGGTGAGCTGAATGAGGGCAGAGGAGAGTCTTGACCAGTGGCCTTCCTCATCACACCACCACAGACAAGGGCTCAGGCTGTGCCAGGGGTTAAGAACAGAGTTGGGGCATAACCCTTCTTTGCCTACTCCCTGGCTCCTTGGCTATGGAAACTGACAAACATATCGGGCAGCACCCAGGGGAGAGGGTGTCTGCACCCTGGTTTATGAAACCAAGTCTCTGGCTTTAGAGGGTGCAGGCACCACTTGGGGAGGAGGGGAAGATGCCCTGAGTGCCGTCTGTGGGGGGATCTATGGCCAGTGCTGGGCATCAGAGAGGAGATGGCCACCTGCTCTCTATGCGGACAGTGAGCGTGGACATACTCATCCACTCTGGTCTTCCCCCAGCCTGTGGGGGTGACTCTCCCGATGCCACACCTCCCGTTCAGACTGCCTGGGGCGGAAACGGACTTGAAATCCCAGCAGCTGTCCATGTCTGTGGTACGATTTTTCCTCCGCCTCCCTCCCTCTCATTTTGAAAAGGGGTCTCGTATAACCCAGCCCCATATCCAACTCCACAGGTAACAAAGCTGCCCTTGAATGTCTCTACTGATCTTCCTGCCCCCACTCCCAAACGCTGAGGGTGCAGGCATGCACTGCCACACTCAACAAGCCTGGCTTTGTTAACACTTCCTAACAAGGGGCCTCTCCCTGCTCTGCAGTGTGACTTCATCTCTGCAGCAGAACATGTTAGAAGCAGCTCCCAAGGTATCGTCTGTGGGTGGGAGCCCCCCAGAAGCCCCTCTGGACCCCACTGGGAGGCTGTGATACCTAAGAAGGGAGAGTCCCTGGCTTTATGCAGTAAGGTCAATGAAGTCTCTGTCTTTCAGAGCTACTAGACATTTGGCACACTGAGGGAAGTCAGTGGGGCTGACCAGCGAGGAGAATGCCTTGTCCAGTAGTCACGGCTCTGTGCAGACAGAGGTGGCCTCATTCTTTGGTTTGTGTAGGCTCTTCAGCCTGAGTCTTCCTGCCGGCTTCTGTCCTTCTTGCCAGGAATCCCAGGGCCAGTCATCATACACCCCCTCCCTTCCCACTATCAACCCCTGTGAATCCCACTCAGACTTCTGCCCTTGGGGGACAGGCCCACTATTCATTGGTTGTTATGGTTCCTCTGCATTCAGGATTCCCATTTACCTAGGTGACCAAAATACTGTCGTTGTTGTGTGGTACCATAGTGATACTTAATAATAAATAAATAAAACTTGTTTGAATATCAGAGAGTAAAACAGCCACACTGGTCAGCCTTACAGACCAGGCAGTGGTGACACACATCTTTAATCCCCAAAGCCACACTAGTTCGCCAAAGTTAGTTGGTAGTGGTTGGTGTACGCCTTTAATCTCAGCCCTAGAGAGGAATATAAGATGGGAGGAGACAGCTCTCAGACACAGTCTCATTCTGAGGGTTCCTGGAGGCAGGATCGCTATTTCGAAAGAAGCAGAGGTAAGAGACAGTAGTTGGCTGCTTTGCTTTTCTGATCCCCAGGTAGAACCCCAATATCTGTTTCTGGGTTTTTATTATTTGTGCTATACCCCCCTCAAGAAGAAAAACAAAACAAAACAAAATCAAAAACCCAGCCAGGCCAGCAGCAGGCAGGTAAGTCCTTTCCGTTCCCCTACCACTAGACATCAGGAGCTAGAGCCCAGAGAACAAAGGGACCAGCTCTCCCAAGCTGGCTGAGGCTACACAGGCAGGAGGCTGTCCCGTAGCAAGGGATCAGTGCCACGGGGACCAAGAAGGGGTTGGCAGGACCCAGTAGTGTGGGCTTGGGAAGGAGCGGACAATGCCATGAAGAACTCTGGAGGAGTAACCTCCCCACTTGAAGTTCAGAGAAGAAAGCTGCTGTTCCCATGAGGGGAAGGGCTGCCTCCAACTCTGGCCTGGATGGTCAAGTCTCCCTAAAGGTAAGAAGAACTGGTCACCAGCTCTGAGACCCCCTTGCCAAAAGGGGGGCAGGAAGAGTGTCAGGCCAGCATGTGCGTGTGTGCGTGTGTGTGTGTGTGTGTGTGTGTGTGTGATTCCGGATTCTCCAAGGGTGTGTGTGTGTGTGTGATTCCGGATTCTCCAAGGGTGTGTATGCGCACGTGTGTGTGTGTGTACATGTGTATGATTCTGGATTCTCCAAGGGCGTGTGTGTGTGTGTGTGATTTTGGATTCTCCAAGGGTGTGTGCGTGCAACTTTGGATTCTCCAAGGGTGTGTGTGTGTGATTCCGGATTCTCCAAGGGTATGTGTGTGTGCGTGCATGTGTGTGTGATTCCGGATTCTCCAAGGGTGTGTGTGTGTGTGCATGTGTGTATGTGTGTGAGTGTGTGTGAGAGAGATTCTGGATTCTCCAAGGGAGGAGGCAGAGGCAGGGGAGCAGAAGAGGGGACCAGGCACCAAGTCTTCCATTCTCAAGGCCCTGCTTCCAAACAACACTAAGCAATAAAGGCTGACCTTAAGCCGGCGAGATGGCTCGGCACCCAGTCTGAAGACCTGACCCTGATCCTTAGAAGCCGCACAGTGGACGGACAGAACTGACTCAGACCCCTGCACGCTGTCCTCTGACCTCAACACGTGTCCATACAAATGAGTAACCGCAGAAGAGAAAGAGAGAGGGACAGACAGGCAGGGAGAGAAGAAAACACCATCTCTTCATCCACCTGAGGAAACTGGCTGATGGGGTTGAAGGGGAGGCCCCTGGCTTCCCAGACCTTCCCCGTGCCTCCCAGGAAGCCTCCTCTCCACTCCATTGACCTGTCCTCAACACTCACCCCTCCCCCCGCCCACTTCCTCCAGGAAGTCCTCCTTCATTTCACTCCTGAACCTGGTTGGTCCAGTACTGGTACAAACCCAACCCTCTTCCTTAGGGCCGCAGCTTCTTCCTTGGCCTCCCTCTCTCACACCAAGGCAGAGTGCACTGTTTAAGGAGCAACAGGACAAGCCGATTTTAGTAAGAGTGGCCGTCAACTGAGTCCTTCTAAGAGGCCACACACTGCCAGAAGCAAGCATATGTTCCTCACTGTATCCAGTACCCCATGAGGCCTCGGGCCTGCAGCACACATCTGTAATTCCGGCTTGAAGGAGATGGGAGGAGGAGCCAAAGTTCGGGGTCACCCATCACTATATCCCAGTTCAAGGCCAGCACGGACTAAATGAGATTCTATCTCAAAAACAAAGATGCACCCTATAAGGGCAGTGATACTTTTATCATCCTTCTATAGATGGAGTAACTGAGGCACAGAGAAGCTATAGATATGCCTAAGATCACAGACCTGGGAGTGAAACAAACAAACTGGCTAGCATTTTTGTTTGAGACAGGGTCTTACTATATAGCCCTGGTTGACCTGAAACTTACTGTATAGACCAGGCTGACCTTGAACTCAGAGAGATCTGCCTGCCTCTGTCTCCAAAGTGACAGGATTAAAAGCATTTTCCATCACGCCTAGATGTTTTTTGCTTTGAACATTAGGTCTTACTAAGTGGCCTAGCCTGGCCTCAAACTCACAGTCCTCCAGCCTCTGCCTCCCAAGGGCTGTGATTACAGTACTGCACCACCTAGCCTGGCCTCAAACTCACAATCCCCCAGCCTCAGCCTCCCAAGGGCTGTGATTACAGTACTGCACCACCTAGCCTGGCCTCAAACTCACAATCCCCCAGCCTCAGCCTCCCAAGGGCTGTGATTACAGTACTGCACCACCTAGCCTGGCCTCAAACTCACAATCCCCCAGCCTCAGCCTCCCAAGGGCTGTGATTACAGGACTGCTTTGTCACGCAGAGATCACAGCCACATGCTTTTTGTTGTGGTTTTGAGGCAGGATCTCTCTGTACATCCTTGTCTGTCCAGGAACTCACTCCATAGACCAGGATGGTCTGGAATTCACAGAGATCCACCTGCCTATCCTCCCGGAGTGCTGGGATGGAAGATGTGCCCCACCACGCCCAGCCACGTCCACACTCTTAACCTGCCACAGCACCCAGCATGGTAGAGCACACTAAAGGTAGAATTCAGAATTACTGGGGCTTCTCAGGCCTCCTCCAGGGCAGGTATCCTCTCCAGTCCACTATGAGCCTCCTGAGAGCTCTGGGCCACCCAACCAGTGTCAACATGGGGCTTGGGTTGCACCAGGATATCACTCCTACTTCCTTGCTTGCTGTGTATGCTCAACAGCCACCAGGGCCACATAGGCCTGGCAGCCTGTAAGCTTAGCCTTTCCACCTGCTGCCCAAAGTCCAGCAGCCATTTCCCCAGACTGACAAACTGTGACCCAGGTCTTCAGAGATGACAGAGAGATGTCAGAGCAGGGTGACGAGGACAGACGGCTCAGCAAATGCCTCAGTTTCCTCATCTACATTGTAGGATCAGGGCACCTGGAGCCCGGTCACCAGCAGGATCGTCTCTGACATACCTAGAGGGCAGCCGAGGTTCTAACCGGGATGGGCTGGAGTAGAAGGGCAGGCGGCAGCAGCAGGAGAAAGTGAGATAGTGGAGGTGGATGGGGGTGGCCGATGCAGGGCTCCAGGCTCCTGCCAGGGAGTGGATCCTCTGCACACATCACCAGCTGAATCCTGGGGTCGGACTTCCCCATCAGATATTCTCTTATCGGTCTCCCTCTCTCTACCCTGATGGATTAGACCCTCCAGGAAAACTAGCTCCTCTGAGCGCAGAGAGAAAATGTTCAGTGCCTTGACTTTTAAGGGGACTCAGGAACTGGCCTCCCTCTCTCATGATCTCTAGGAACGAGGTATTGTCATCCTGCTCTGACGCCGTGAACACTAAGATTCTCAGAGACCGTATGTCATCAACGTTACCAGTGGGAGGTGTGTGACCCTGTGTATAATTTAGCACAGAATCGGCAGGCATGCAAAAATCCCTGGTTCCCAGCATATGGGTCTCAAAGCTAGGGCCCTCCCCGTCCCCCCCCCTCTGTGTGTGTGTGTGTGTGTGTGTGTGTGTGTGTGTGTGTGTCTCAAACAGCCTAGACTGACTTTTTATGTTGCTGAGGATGACCTTCTGACGATTCTGCCTCAACCTCCCTGAGTACTGGGGTTACTGGGGTTATAGGCATGCATAACCATGCTCAGTCTCTGACGTGCTGGGGACCAAATCCTGGACTGCATGCATGCTAGGTGTATGTTCTTACCAACTGGGCAGCTTCTCTAACCCACCCAGATTCCTTTAACTATCCTACCACCTACAATGTCAAGGCCACTTCCCGGGTCTTCCAGCAGGATGGGCAGAGGGGAACAGGATGCCCTGGAGAATGTGGTCAGTTTGTCTTTATTTGTCTGGGTAGTCCAGTCTGACCTCCTGGCTTGGAGGGGGGATCTCAAGGACTCAGAGAACAGTGCTAGGGGGCTAGGGTCCAACAAGGGGTGGGAGGACAGGAACACCCACTCAGGATAGTGGGGCACAGTTGGGAACCCAGTAGCCCTTGGAGAAGCAGAATGAGCACTTGTCCAGGAGTCTGGCCGACCTGGGATCAACCTCTCTCAGCTGCCAGCCACGCTTACCTCCTTCACTCCAAAGCCCCTGCCTCACCCTAAAGATAACAGGAGCTCAGAGCTGGGCTCTGGAAGCAGACACGTCCAGAGAGGGGGAAAGAAGCCATTTTCAATGCCCAAAAGCTGTGTGACCTTGGGGGAAACCAATCAACTCTGGAGCCTCAGTTTGTGAAGCTCAAAAATGGGGATGATATAAGGAAACACTCCCAGAGTAGCAAACTCTCTTAACTGGTGAAGCCGGGCTGCAGTAGGTCCTGTCCGAGCAACAGGAGCCTTGCTACTTATTATGGGAATTATCACCGGCTCCTCTGTGCTCTGAATGGGGGTGGAGAATGGGGAGGTGTATCTCGGCTGCCTCCTCTCCTGCCCGCTGCACAAACGTGGGAATCGTGGCCCCATGAGAGGAAGTGATCTGTCGGAGTCATCCGCGGGCAAGTGGACAGAAGACCGCAACCCAGCTCCCCCGCCCTCCTTCCCCAGGTCGCCTGGACACTCGGGTCCTCGGCGAGGCTGCCCGGCACCGCTCCCCACACCGCGCCCTCACCCTCCAGCTTGGCGTCGTCCTTCGCCTGGGCCAGAAGGAGCCAGGCCAGCGGGGCCAGGAGCAGCAGGGGCCGCATAGCCGGGTCTGGGTACGATCCGCCTGCTTCGAGACACAAGCTGAACTGGAAACTTCGCGACTGGGCCGGCCGGCGCTGCCACGCACTGGGCCCGCCCCGGAGGCGTTGTCGCGCACTCCTCCGCCCGCCCCGGGGAAGGGTTTTCTCGCAAGGCGCTCAGGTCCTCCAGACGTGGGGCAGGTCATTGTGGTCCCTGGGTCCTGTCGCCGGCCGGTCCATGCTCTCTCAATTCTCTCTCCACCTCTCTCCAAGGGATGCAATACTACCCAGAGGAAGAACTGGGCTAGGACGAGGGTTTGATGTCTAGAAGAGTGGGACTTCATATTCACTGGGCTCTGCACGGAGATGGCGGGATCTGTAGGGCACCTCAGAGTTAGCTCTCAGAGATTCCATTTTCTTTATGCCTTCACCAGACTCCAGAAGTGAGGGTTTGAGCCTGGGGTGGACACACTTTTGCTGAAACTATAGAAAGGCTAGTCCCAGCTCCCAAAAGAGAATCACTTAATTTGCCTTTCTGCCCCGAGGGGGAAGTCTGAAAAGAGTCAAGAAAATTCTTGCTGCAGAGGTTAACTGTGGTATGGAAGTGTGAGTGGATGGATGGGGTGGGG
>NC_022016.1:84997283-85003660 GCF_000317375.1 Microtus ochrogaster | reverse complement strand
GGGTGGGTGAGTGGATGGGTGGAGTGAAATTTTTCAAGGCATTTTCACAGACAACCAAAGTAAAAATCCATCAAATATTTCCAGAGCAAGGGCTTCTGGTTCAGATGTCAGCCACACACATCCACATCTGGACCAAATCCTGCCCAGCTGTGGAAGAGAGCTCAAACAGGGACCCTGGAGCCTCCTTTTCTCAGATTAAACTCTAGGGCAGAATTGTGGGGAAGGCGCTTGAGGGAGTCAGGGAGTTGGGGAGCAGAGATCTTTCACCGGTGCTGCTGTGTCAGCAAGGAAACACGAATCTTCAGGATTCTAAGTGGGAAAGGCTGTCTCTTCAGTAAGGCTCACTTGTTAAAATCAGAATCTTCTCGTGGACAGGTAAAAACAATGCTGGCTGGAGTGGGGTGAGATATGCCTAAATCCTAGTACCCAGGAGGTGGAGGGAGGAGAACCAAAGCCAGCCTCAGATGCACAGCCAGACTCTGTCAGAGGAAAAGGGATAGGAAGGGAGAGGCGTCATGACCAAGCTGGAATCCCAGCACTCAGGAGGTGGAAGCAGGATCAGGAGTTCAAGGCGTGCTCAGCCATATAGCTAGTTGAGGCCAGCGTGAACTGTATGAGACCCTATCTCAAAACAACACGTCCCCCCAAAAAAAAGAAAATTACATACAAATGTTTGCAATGATTATTTCTAGGTTGTGATATAAAATGTATAATATTTACACAGCATCGCTATGTCATATTATTTCTGGATAGTTCTTGTTTTTTTTTTCCTTTCCTTTCCTTCTGGAGAAAGATGTACCATATTTGTACAGTTGAGGTCGAGAAGATGAGAACAGGCAGAAAATGGCAGAGGTTTGCTATACAGAGGTTGACTCCCTCATACAGTAGAAGTGAGACTCAGGACTGCCCAGCAGCAAGCTCAAGGCCACAAGACGAGGAAGAGGCCTCGGCAGAATCTAGAACATTTACTTCCTCGCAGGGACCCAGGGTTGGGAGCTGCTGCAGCTGGGACAGGACTTGGTGCCAAGTATCCACCGGCTGTTTTGGACTCAGAAGACTGCAGACTGAGATTCCAAACCCTTAGAAGAGGAAAAGCAAGGGCTAAGGAAGGAAGAAACAGTCAACCTTTGTTGACTGGCTCTTTTTTTTTTTCACAGACACGGGGATAGGGGGAGGGCTTAGTTTATTTTTAGACAGGGTTTCTCTGTGTACTCTGTGTAGTCCTGGCTGTTCTGGAACTCACTCTGTAGACCTGGCTGGCCTCGAACTCAGAGACCTGCCTGCCTCTGCCTCCGGAGTGCTGGGATTAAGGAGCTTGCTAGCACTGCCCAGTCCAACTGGTTCATTTTTAAGGCTCTCACTTCATGCTCATAACTGCCTTTCTACTTTCTAGTTTTTGCTTCTGTTGGCAAAATGAGAAACTGAGGCTCAGAGAAGCATCTGCTTGGCATCACACACCTGATGTTGGGCCACAGTAAGGAAGCACCGGACAGTTCCCAGAGTCCAAGGAGACACTCAACAGTGATATACCCTAGACAGAAAACATTCCTGGGCCGTCTCCAGAGTCTGACTTAGATGAGGGATCGGTTTTAGAGACTGCCTGCCTCTTCAGGAGGAAGAATTCCCTCTCACAGAGCTTTGCTTCATTCTCTTGGTATCTGCTTCCTGTTTATTTCACCAAATGGCTAGAACTTGAACCTGGTCCAAGCATCGTCCAGGATGGCCTGTCTCTTTAAGCAGAGGTGGTGGCTGCTGTCCAGATGTTGCTTCTAATATTTCTAGTACGTGCTATGCGTGCTTTGGACTGTTAAAGGCGCAGGATGCCACTTTATTAGGAAGGTGCTGGACAACTGCAGGATGGGGGAAGGTGTGTGTGTGTGTGTGTCCCCAATTTCCTTTGTTGGTCTGGGGAGGAGCCACAGCTTCAGTGGGATGACCATACTTTGAGGTGTTTGATGGGCTGTCATTTCCCACTGGAATTAGGCCCATTAGAACACTAGAATTTTCTCAGCTTCTCCTTTAAGTAGAACAAATAACAGGCAAATAAAGATTTTATTTATGATGCAATTTCTGGCTAAAAAAAAACAATACATATATTTATCTGTAGGCAGAAAGACTGGATGGAGAATGTCCTGGAAACCAGTTGCACCAGGACTGGGACCTCAGAAGGGAAAATGACTCTAAGCTGAATACTGAATAATTCATATGAGCCAGACAAGTGTGTTAAAGCTTCAAGCACTTGCCCAGTGTAAGTCTTCAGAACAAGCCTATTTTGTAGTATAATACCTATTTTATAGGTAGAGACACTGAAGCCTGTGAAGGTTAGTTGACTTGCTAACAGAAGTCAGGTCAAGAGTAAAACCCATCATGGTCCCGTGGCCTTGCTGTGGCTATGTGGCTGACTCTTGCCTCTGGGCACTCCCATGGCCATGTCTTGGGGTATTTAAAGATGGCACGGAGTTAGGAGCACATGTAATAAATAAGCCTTCGACCTAGAAATCTGTCTTGATGAACTGCTTCCCAAGAAACATGCACAGAAGTAGGCCGAGACATATTTCGATTACACCAGTGTTTGCAGCAAAAATACTCACGGGCTGGGATAGTGGCTCAGCAGAGGGCCTGAATTTGATCTCCAGTTACTCATTGAGAGCTAAGCTCAATGCTGGGCACTGAAATTCCAGCACTGGCAGGTAGAGACCACAGGCTGTCTGGGGCTTGCAGGCCAGGTGGTCTAGCGGAATCAATGAGCTCTGGCTTAGTAACTGTTTCAAAATCAGGATGGAGGGTAGGCAAGATGGCCCAATAGGTAAAGGTGCTTGCTTCAAAAGCCTGGCAACCTAAATGCTCCCCCTGGAACTCATGTAAAGAACTGGCCTCCTAGAATTGTTCTCAGACCTCATGTAGTACGCATATCCAAACATACATATATCATGTTCACCTGCATGCACGTGCACACACACAATAATGATATCTTTTCTGAAAATTAAAAAGGGGTTGGAGGGATGGTTCGGCGGGTAAGAGGCTTGCACCCCACATCAGGCAGCTCACAGGCGCCTGTAACTCCAACTCCAGGGATCCCACACCACCCTCTGACTTGGACACACCACACTGCGCATGTGCAGGTCAGAAGCCAACTTGAAGGAGTCAGTTCTCTCCTTCGGCCACGCAGGCCCGCAGGCCCTCGGTACAGAACTCAACTCATCACGCTTGGTGGCAATTTGCACGCCTTTAATCCTAGCGTCTAAGAAAAGAGGAGGATCCCTTAGGCCCAGGAGTTGTTTGAACACTGGAGGGATCCTGCCTCAAAGATAAATAAACAAAAATAGTTAAATGCAATCAAAACAGGATGAGCACTCTTCCAATGGGACACTGGCTCACGTTTTCTGTCTGCTTAACCACCTCAAATGACTGTCAGCTGCGAATCCGCAACTGCCTGTCTGGGTCTGAACTGACCAGAATCCAAAGTGGAAACAATTGCCCATTGTCTTCTGTCTTCTGTCAGAGTGTCTAGCTGACTTTTTCCCCAGATGGACGCTGCAGGCCTTGATAAAGGATGAGATCTTAATGTTTTGTGTTATTTAATGAGTTACTTAGGATTGACATCAAGAAAACGAGTCGGTGTGCTCAAGAGACAGGCAGGCCTGGGCTGGACTTATGTCTCACTCTGGTGCATTCTCAGCCAGACAGATTTGAAAATTTGAAAATATTGACAAAATATTTCCTAGGAAATTAATTTTCCCTCTCTACTCTTCCTTTCCTCCCCTTCCTTTCCGCCTCCCTCCATTTCCTTTATTCCTCCCCGGCTCCTTTCCTCTCTTCCTTACTTCCATTTACCCCTATGCCTTTTCTTCGTCCAGAAATAGTTTTACAGAAACAGTACGTTTTTATTTTTTCAACTTTAGGGCTGTTGAAACCATCAGTAGCAAACGAGGCGCAACACATGTTGAGTTTGACTTGCTCTGTGATTTTCTTTTCTTTTTCCTCTTTCTTTCTTTCTTTTTTTTTTAAACGGGATATTTGGACGCCAGCCCAACCCTAAGCTCTCCAAATGCCTTCCCTCCACAACACCCCGACACCGAGCCCTGACCACGCCCCCAAAGAGACTCCACCTCTCCTCCAAATCCCGCCCCCGGCCGATTTTCCCTCTGTCGCAAAAAAACTCGGCGACGCTTTACGGGCTGGCGTCGTTTGACGGCTGGGACGCAACCTAGAAGAAGGAGGAAGCGGTGGCGGTAGCTGCCGGGGCGCCTGTGGCGGGCGTCGAGGTGGGCGCGGCGACGCGGGCCAGTGAGTGAGCGGCGGCGGCCGGGCGGGTGGGCTGGGCGGCGGGCCCGATGTGGCTGCAGCAGCGCCTGAAGGGGCTGCCAGGGCTGCTGTCGAGCAGCTGGGCCCGCCGCCTCCTCTGCCTGCTCGGCCTCCTGCTGCTGCTCCTGTGGTTCGGGAGCTCCGGAGCACGGAGGGCGGCGGGCGGCCTTCGCTTGCCGTCCTGGTCCCGCAGCGAGCCGGGCGCCGCGGAGCCGTCCGCCTGTCTGGAGGCGGCCACCCGCGCGTGGCGCGGCCTGCGTGATCGCGGCGAGGCGGTGCCGCTGGGCCCCGGGGTGCCAGCCCTGGTTGCCAACGGTTTTCTGGCCCTGGACGTCGCCTCCAATCGGCTGTGGGTGACGCCCGGGGAGCGGGAGCCTGCGGTGGCCCCGGACTTCGTGCCCTTCGTGCAGCTGCGCCCTCTGAATGTGCTGGCTGAGGCTGGAGAGGCGGTGCTGCTGCTACGGGAGGGTCTGCTGCGCCGAGTGCGCTGCCTGCAGCTGGGGACCCCAGGCTCAGGCCCTGCCGCTGGGGTCGGCGGACCCGCCTCGGCCTCCGGGCTCTCCGCGGGGTCAGGCCGTGACTGCGTGCTACTGCAGGAGGACTTCCTGGCACACCGAGGCCGACCCCATGTCTATCTGCAGCGCATCCAGCTCAGCAATCCCACGGAGCGTGTGGCCGCGTTGCAGACTGTGGGGCCTACCGCGGGCCCCCCTGCCAAGTCCTTCACCAGCACTCTGGAGAAGGTCGGGGATCATCAATTTCTTCTCTCCTCGGGCCACTCCTCAGTCAGTCCATCGGGGCCAGTGCACCTGGTCGTCGTGGCCTCTAAGAAGTTAGTGAACCGGCTCCAGGTGGCTCCCAAGACCCAGCTGGATGAGACGGTGCTGTGGGTGGTGCATGTCTCTGGTCCCATCCACCCTCAGGTACTCAAAAGCAAAGGAACCAAGGAGCTCAAGGCGCTGCAGGACTTGGCAAGGAAGGAAATGCTGGAGCTGTTGGAGATGCCAGCCTCGGAGCTGCTTCAGGATCACCAGCACCTCTGGGCCCAGCTATTCAGCCCAGGTGAGGCCTTGGTGGGGGCGCGGTGCCGTCTCCACTTGCACAGGTATCCCTGTGGTCCACGTTAGAGACATTCTCCGTGCCCAGCAGCGCTCACACCGAGGGTTGGAACTTGGGCTTGATGTGAAAGGGTTGAATCGCTCATGACCACTTTGAAGCTGTATGACCTCATTTCTGTGGTCTTAGCTTTCTGAGTAAAACAGTATATGTTATGGGGTTTTAATGAAAATCTGAGTGTTAAGGTTCACTTTTATTCTGTTCTAGGCCTTGAGATCTGACGTGAGCAGGTGGAGGGTTTTGTTTTGTATGGGAACGGGGTCAGTTTGTAAAGAATAAACCACCAGGGAGACCCCACTCCCCCAGACACTCTGCTTGGGCCCCCACAACCTGCCTGGACCTGGCCTCAGCTTCTAACCTTTGATCTTCATCTTGACATTGTGGCTGCAGCTATTACCAGAACGCTGGAGGCTTCTTCCAGCCGGCTGGAGTGTGTGTACTTAATGAGAACTTTCTTTCTTCCTTTCTTTTATTTTTTTTAAAGTCTTATTTGCGAATGAAACCCTTTCTTGTCATCTGTTAAAGAAAATGCAATCCTCAGCACTCAGGAGGCAGAGGCAGGTGGAGCTCTGTGAGTTCTAGGCCAGCCTGGTCTACAGAGCAAGTCCCAGGATAGTCAGAGCTACATAGAGGACCCCCCCCACACACAAAAAAAATATTGCTATCCATAGTACTGAGTTTTGGCTTATCAGCACCCATGTGTAAGATTGTGCAGAAAGAGTTTAGTTCATTCAACCGGTACTTTTGCCATAGGCTGTTGGACAAGTTAGCAAACGAATTCTTGTTTGCACAGTGTTCGCCTGGGTCAGGAGGAAGAGGGGACGGAACAGAACGTTTTGAGTAAGAACTAGACTGGAAAGTGCTGTGGGTGTGGAAGAGAGTGAGGAGCTGTGGGTGTGGAAGAGAGTGAGGAGCTGTGGGTGTGGAAGAGAGTGAGGAGCTGTGGGTGTGGAAGA
>NC_022016.1:84978794-84997028 GCF_000317375.1 Microtus ochrogaster | reverse complement strand
GTGGGTGTGGAAGAGAGTGAGGAGCTGTGGGTGTGGAAGAGAGTGAGGAGCTGGTGGGCGTCGAGTGCAGGCTGGGAGGGCTGCTCAGCTCCCCTGACATGGAGCCAGAGTTAAGCCCCATCATGTGACAGGGAAGTGGGCATTCAGCCTGGAAGCTGCCCGAAACAGGAGCAGGTTAAGCCTGGTGATGAGCAGGAGCAGGGTGGCGTGAGCTTGCAGCCGTGAGGAAGGACAAGAGGTCTGGTTCTGAGACAGAAAGGTGGGAGTCGTCAGAGTATAGACTGACAGGGCATGGGCACAGGTAAACAGTTCCTGGGGAGCCCGGGGGTGGGGGGGAGGAGGCCCCTGGGTTGTCACATGGAGATGGAAGTGGTGGACCTTGATATTTTGGGAGGTAGGGCTGTTGGGCCATGGTTTGGCTATGGGAAGAGAGATCTGGAGAGTAACTTCCTGATGTGTGGGTGTGAGCAGTTGCTTGGAGATAACTAGGGGAAGCTTTGGTTGGGGGTGAAAGTTCATACCAGATCACTTGTACCTGTCAGATATCCAGGTGGAGACGCTGAGGGTTTGATCAGCCCTGTGAGTCTAGAATCATTTAAATCGGAGCCACTGTACTAAACTAGATTAAGGTACTTTCAATCTACAGTCTCAGCACTCAGACTGTGAGGGAGAAGGAGGACGAGTTCAAGGCTAGCCTGTGCTACATAGAGAGACCCTGCTTCCAAGAGAAAAAATAAAATCAAATATTAAAATAGCTATAGGAGGAATTAAAGAAATAGCTCAGCTGCTCTTTCAGAGGACCTGCGTTTAATTCCCAGCATCCACATGGCAGCTCACAATGGACTATTAACTCCAGTTTCAAGGGTTCAAGGTCATCTTCTGCCCTCCAAGGGCTCTGCACATAAATTAAGCAGACATACATACATATATGCATATATACAATAATTTGTTGTGGGGGTTAGTTTTCAAGACAGGGTTTCTCTATGTAACCATCCTGGCTGTTCTGGAGCTCACTTTGTAGACAAGGCTGGCCTCAAACCCACTGAGATCGGCCTGCCTCTGCCTCCCAAGTGCTGGGATTAAAGGTGTGCGCCACCACCACCCGGCAATAATTTTTTTAAGCTATGTTTACCAGAGAGTGGTAGAAGAACCAGCTAGTATTGGCTAGGACACAAATGACATCTAGTTGGGGGTTCTAGACCATAGGTTTGAGAAGATCTGACCCGTGTATGTTGTTCTTAGCTCTGACAGGAGGTCCCACAGTCCCTAGTTGTTCATGTTAGATGCCTGTTACTTACCTCTGTTAATCACTGTCACAAAAGCAGCTTACTGAAGAAAGTTTATTTGGGCTTGTAGTTCAAAGAGGCGCAGCCCATCATAGTGGAAAGGCATGGTAGCAGGATCAGGAGGTGGCCAGTCACAGCCACACAGCATCTGCAACTCAGGAAATGGAGAGATGAATGCTGGTACTCAGCTTGCTGTTTTCTGAACCCCAGCCCATGGTACAGGACCCCCGACATTTAAGGTGGATCTTCCCACTTCAATCTAATGTAAAAACTCTTCCATAGATGTGCCCAGAAGTTTGTTTCTGTGGTAATTCTAAACCCCACCAAGTGGAGTGAAGATTTGCCATCTCAGGAATTCAGGATGGCTCTACCATACCCAGGGCACCCAACTGTTATCCTTTATTACTGGACCCAAAGCTCCACCGTCTGTAGCCCTGATCTTCTGTTTCTTTGCCCCCAACCAGGCCTTCTTCCCTAACGTGCAGCCTTTTTGGTGTTTCAGGTGTGGAGATGAAGAAGATCACAGATGCCCACACGCCGTCTGGCCTGACTGTGAACCTGACACTGTACTACATGCTCTCCTGCTCACCAGCCCCACTGCTCAGCCCTTCTCTGAGCCACAGGGAACGAGACCAAATGGAGGCAACACTCAACTATGAAGACCACTGTTTCAGTGGCCATGCCACCATGCATGCTGAGAACCTGTGGCCAGGCCAGCTCTCCTCAGTGCAGCAGATCCTGCAGCTGGCTGACCTGTGGAAGCTGACCCTCCAGAAGCGAGGCTGCAAGGGGCTGGTGAAGGTTGGCGCTCCGGGCATCCTACAAGGCATGGTGCTCAGCTTCGGCGGGCTACAGTTCACAGAAAACCACCTGCAGTTCCAGGCCGACCCTGAGGTGCTCCACAACAGCTACGCGCTGCGTGGAATACGCTACAAGAACGACCACATCAACCTGGCCGTGCTGGTGGACGCTGAGGGCAAGCCCTACCTGCACGTGTCTGTGGAGTCCCGAGGCCAACCTGTCAAGATCTACGCCTGTGAGGCAGGCTGCCTCCATGACCCTGTGGAACTGACCTCGGAGCCTGGAGGCCACACCTTCTCCGTCATGGTGACACAGCCCATCACACCCCTGCTGTACATCTCCACCGACCTCACACACCTGCAGGACCTGCGACACACGCTGCACCTTAAGGCCATCCTGGCCCACGATGAGCACATGGCCCAGCAAGATCCTGGCCTGCCCTTCCTCTTCTGGTTCAGTGTGGCCTCCCTCATCACCCTCTTCCACCTCTTCCTCTTCAAACTCATCTACAATGAGTACTGTGGGCCTGGAGCCAAGCCCCTCTTCAGGAGCAAGGTAAGTTCCCTCTACTCCTAGAGCCCCACGCTTCTGCCATTCTCTATCGTGTCCAGAAAGGGGGTGACAGCCTAGGCAATAATGGAATATCCTTCAGGCCAGTGCCCACAGTTCTCAATATCAGAGAGGAGTCCGTTTTGATAACAAGCTAGTTATGATAGTGTACTCCTGTTATCCCAGCATTGAAGATGCTAAAGCAGGAAGGTTGTCAGTTTGACACCAACATGAGCTGCATGGCAAAACAAAACAAACAAAAACCAAAAAACCCATTGCTCCCAGAGGTCAGGCTCTCAGTGTGGGTCTGGTACTGCAGTTATCTTGTCAGCCCACAGCAGCAGGAGAGCCAGGTCCTCCCTGCCCCTCTTCTCCCAAACCATGGAAGACCAGGTAGTGGATCTGGGCACAGCATCCCATGCAAGAGATGGGCCAGTCTCTGCCACCAAGAAACTGTGGCATTTGGATTAAGGCCAGGCTTGCAGGAAAAGTAGTGCTTGACCTTCAGGGCAAGGCAGCAGCAGATGGAAGCAGGTCTGAGTTCCTCACGATAGGGAGCAATGTGGAGAAGGCCTTCCCAGTAGCCAGCTTGGCCAGCTGTGATAGAAAAGGCAGGTTCTGTAGCAGACTCTTTCCCCTACTGGCCACTGGCCTCCTGCCCTTGTTCTTGCTTGGCATGTATGTTCTTATATGTTCAACATACAATTGGGAAGACAAACTGCCTCCCTGAGGAACTGCCCATGCCTGAGAAAGCCCCAGCCCACATGCCACATCAGCCCAAGGAGGTTCATGGGGCGCTACATAGTAATTGTAGCCTGGCCCTGGGCTGGGAACTGTCTATTTGTCTGAATCTGAGACATTGTCCCTGTGGTCTGTTCCTCTGCCAGTGTGTATATTTATCTACTTTGAGATGGCTTCACGTAGCCTAGGCTGGCCTTGAACTTGCTATGCAGTAGAAGCTGACTTGAACTCTCCTGTCTCTACTTCCCAAGTGCGGGAATCAGTAGTGTGCCCCACCATGCTTGACTTTCCCCGGCTGCTTCTGTAGCTGGGCTGTGGGTTGGTGCTGAGTCGTGACCTTCTTGTTTCATTGAGCAGGAAGATCCCAGTGTCTGAGTGAACCTCGAGCCCTGCTCTCGGCCACCGTTTGCACAAGACACCCAGCACTGAGCATCCTGCTGCTGCATGAACAGGGAGCCTTTGGAAGCACCAACCCTTTGTGCCTTGTGGGGGACAGTGACTCAGAAGCGCTTGTGGGTACAGAGTTTGCACTGGAGGGGAAAGAGGGCCGAGGACATGTGTAAGTTTTCCAGTCAATAAAACAAACCCGTAGGGAGAATACTTGAAGTTGAGCGCACTCCTTCCACTTCCCCGTCTTTTATCCCAGGAAATAGCTCCTCTGTAAGGACTGCTGAGGAAAACCCTGTTCTTTTCCTAATTTAATGTGTTCTTTCTTGAATGGATTTCTAATTTATTTTTGTTGAAATTTTGCTTGGGTGGCTTTTCCTCCACCTTAGATCAGGACTGTTGGTGGCAACAACGGATCCCTGCCACTTCATCGGCACCCAGAGGCCCCACACAGTCTGGAGGCGGGGCCTGAGCTCCAGGCGGCCACCCTGCCTGGGGAAGGTGTGCTTCCCCTGCCCTCCGCTGGTTTGCACATTGCCTCTTTCTTACCGTGAGCCAGTGGGATCTGTCCTTTTGTACTTTGGGTCCCTGGAAAAGGTGTTTAACTTTCTAGTGATGGATGATTGTTGGCTTTTGAAATACCAAAGCTTTTTTGTTCTTTTTTAAATAAATATCTTTTAAACTTCCATGACTGGTTTGTGTGTGGTTGAATCCCTGGACACATTCATCACACCCTCCCTCATCACTAGATTTTTGGGGTGGTCTTCAGTGCTATACCCCGCCTCAACTAGCTGTTTTCTTATGTGACTTTTGGCTGTGCTGCTGCAGGACCAAAGCATCTTCCCTACTGTGGTGCAGGCTCCTCCTCCCTTACCCATCTTCAGAGTCTGGACCCTCCCTCCCCGGGTTTTCTAGCTGGAGGGAAGAGGTGGCAGACAGTGTTGAGCCTTCTGCTCACTGTGGGGAGAAAGAGGGACAGAATGGGGACAGCCACCCTCTGCTGGGGGCTGTCATCCTTGGGGTTTAGTGGTTTCCCTGGCTTCCCTGACTTTGACTCACCAGAAAGCCTGGCCTGCTTGCCAAGGACCCATGTATCTGTTCCACCACAGCTGCTCGAGAGTAAACAAGAGGGTAGGGCTGTGATGTGGGCAGCCCTGGTTTTTACTGCTTCAGTCCACAGCACTGGGAGGTGCAGAGACACGGATATGGGCCAGCTCGCCTCTTCCAGAGAGGAGTGTCATTTACAGCGTGACAAGCCCTGCAGTTCCAGTAAAGTGGAAGCTGCTTGGAGCTAGGTGCAGTTTGCAGGCCTCTGTAGGCCTCGAATTCCAGGAGTTGAAGGTCATTCCTGACTACATAGTGAGTTTGAAGCCAGCCCTGCAGACCTCATGACTTGAGTTCAGTCCTACAATGGATGGAGAGAACCAACACTCTAAAGTTACCCTCTAATCTCACGTATGTACCGTGGACCATGTGAACTATTACATACACATAATACAAATGTTAAATGGCTTCAAATTAAACTAGTACCTGTAAATTACAGTTCTCGCTTACAAACTCTTACTCCAGGTATGGAGGCATATACCTGTAATCGCAGCACTGTGAAGATGCAGAGGCAGGAGGATTAAAGCAAGTTTGAAGCCAACCTCTGCTACATAACAAGTACTAGGAAGTACCAGGCCAGCCAGGGCTACAGAGCAAGATACTCTCAATGTCCCCACGTCCAAAGCCCTTCACTCTCTTAGGTATTTTATATCAGTATAGCTTCATGTGGGAGGAGCATGCTGGGGGGGGGTTAAGATCTCAAATGCAAACCAGGTATAGCAGTGTACACCCGTAGTCCTGGCACTGTGGATGGTAGTTCAAGACCAGTGTAGGCTACATAGCAAGATGGTCTCTATACTCAGTTGCAGCCTGCTGTACATAGCAAGTTCCAGGACAGCCAGGACTATATAAAAAGACACTTTCAAACAGCAAAAGCCCCTCAATTTCAGAGATGAGGAATTAGGCCCCAGAGAGCAAACATGCAAGTCCATGCAACTTTCTAGTGTCAGACTGGAAGCAAACTGAGGCTTTCTCTCGGCCCCTTCTCCCCACAGCACCCCCAGTGACTTCTGTGGGACGGCTGGCATGGTGTCTGCAGTGCACCTCTGACATGCTACTAAAGGAGCCATTCACTGAAGGGTCTCTGGGTGTGTGTGTGCGTGTGCGTGTGTAAGATAGAGAGAAACAGCGAGGCAGAGATGGGGAGGACACAGTGTCCCTAATATGTGCAGGTGCATACAGAGGCCAGAAGAGGGCACTGGATGCCCTCTCCATCACTCTGTTTCTCTCAGGCAGTGTCTCTTCCTAAACCTGGAGCTTGCATCTCAGGGAGGCTAGAAGCCAGCAAGCCCCTGTCTCTGCTGTCCTCAGAGCTAGGGTTACCTGTGGCTTCATAGCAAACACCCAACTTGTTACATCAGTGCTGGGGATCCAAACTCAAGTCCTCACGCTTGCATGCAAGTGCTTTGCCCAATGAGCCTTTCCTTGGGCCTTTTTGTTCGTTTGGTTGTTGTTTTTTTTTTTTGAGACAGGTTTCATATAGGCCAGCCTGGCCTTGGATGACTTGGGACTTCCCTGCTTCCACCTCCCAAGTGCTGAGACCGTAGGCATGTGCCATTATGCCTAAGTGTGGCTTGTGACTTTTACTATTTTTTCATTATTTTTAATTATATATATGTTTCTGTATGTAGATATGTGCCTGTAAGTACATGTGCCCTGAAGCTGGAGTTACTTAGCTTTTGTAGGTGCTGGGGATCAAACCTGGGTCCTTTGCAAAAGCAGTATATGCTTTCAACTGCTGAGTTGTCTTCTCTAGTCTGTGAGTTTTGTCTTTTCTTTCTTCTCTTTTTAAATTTTTTAACTTTTGTTTTTATTTTATGTGCACTAGTGTTCTGCCATGGGTGTCAGGTCCCCTGGAACTAGAATTACAGATAGATGTGAGCTGCCATGTGGGTGCTGGTAATTGAACCCAGGTCCTCTAGAAGAGCAACCAGTGCTCTTAAACACTGAACCGTCTCTCCAGCCCCGAGTTTTGATTTTGAGATTGTATTTCTCTGTAGCTCAGGCTAGCCTTCTACTCTTGATAATCCTCCTGCCTCAGCCTTCCGAGTGCCGATTATAGACATGAGCCACTATGCCTGAGTTTCCCAGGAGTCTCTCTCAGCATTAATTATAAAATTAATTATCCAGGTGCCTAAGGCAGGCTCTGACTCCTGCCGTTCCCATGATGTATTCTCTGTCCATTTGCCTTCCATCTCTGCTGCAGCGTTGCTGGCTCCTCACACATAACCCGGTCCTTCCCAACAGCTGGAAAATGGAAAGGATTCACCCACGATATGGCTTCTTGTACCCCATCCCTCACCCCACAGGCTGCCTTTGATCCTTGTCATTGCTGTGGCACAGGTGTAATCACCCCACAGCATCTGTTTTTGGAACTCTCATTTTCAGATGTAACTTAGAAGCTCTGCGAGGGTAACACTACTTGGGGGCAACATTTCACCTCTGAGAAATATTACGATGTGTTGTCCTGTTTCTGGGATGCACAGTTAGTGTCTCTCTCTCTCTCTCTCTCTCTCTCTCTCTCCTTTCTTAAAGAAACTCCTTTATCCTTTTATACATGTACTTGTGTGTATGTGTGTAGTATGTATCCCACAGCACACGTGTGAAAGTCAGAACAGCTTGTAGTTCCCTCGGTTCCCTCCTCTCACTATGCCGGTCCCTAGCCTCCTTGAAGGACCAGGGTGGATAAGAGGATGGAGAAGGATAAGACCTCGAGTTGGCACCCAAGTGTACCCATCCAGGGTAGGAATGGTGTGAGTATACTGTCAGATCCAGGGAAGGTTCAGGTACAAGGGAACAGAAAGAGCCACCAATCTGAAGTTGACGAGCCAGAAGCTGGGGTTTGCCTCCTCCACCATCGACCTCAGAGGGAGAGGGTTGGCTCTGGGGTTCCAATCGAGATACTAATCACCTCTGTCTTGATCACTGTCATAGTTTTAGTCAGTCTTCACAGTTCCCTGTAAAACCAAAGGAGAGAAGCCCCCACCCCCAATCCCACCTGCTGAAGACTGAGACCAAAGTTCACAGAGAGGTGTGAGGGAGCCTGGGCTGGCTGGGAGGCAAGCGCTTCCTAGCAGGTGCTTGTTAATGATTGCCTTGCCTTTCCCGAGAAGCACTATAAACCCTGACTCCTAGATACCCCCAGGAGCCACAGGAATCAACTTGACCACTGGGGTGACAGCAAACAGGACTGGCAAGTGGGTGGGAGAAGGGGCTGTGGCTTCTCACAATGAAACCCTCTGAGGGCACTAGGCTGCATCCCCAGGGAGCTGTGTGAAGAGTGGGCCATGAGTCCCACTCTTGGGGACTATGTAATTAGGTGACCTCATACCTATGACCTCACACTGTGAGTTAAGCTTTCATATCCCCATGTTAAAGGAGACTGCTCATTTGTTTCCCAGCCACCCAGACCCGAATAATCACACAGAAACTATATTAATTACAACACTGTTTGGCCAATAGCTTAGGTGTATTCCTAGCTAGCTCTTATATCTTAAATTAACCCATTCTAGTAATCTGTGTATCACCACGAGGCTGTGGCCAACGGGTAAGGTTCCAGTGTCTGTCTCCTTTGGTAGCTACATGGTGTCTCCCTGACCCTGCCTACTCTCTATATTCTGTTCAGATTTCCTGCCTGGCTTTACACTGCTAAGCCCTTGGCCGAAACAGTTTTATTCATCAGCCAATAAAAGCAACACATGTACAAAAGGACATCACACATCATCCTCACCTGTAAAAATGGGCTTAATAGTATCTTCCCACTTCACAGAATGCCTGGGAAGTGCCGATAAATAGACTACGGAGGACTGTATATGCTCTGTACATATGACCATTATTACCTACTGTGGGGGCGGGTCAGCCCTTCTTTACCCGAAAGCCAACTGTGAACTATCTGAAAACCATCTTTTGTTTTATTTATTAACTTCAAAATGAAAAAAAAAGAAAATTCAAAATGAAATTTAACATTTCCTCCTTTTCTTTATTTTATTATTACTTTTATTTTTGAGACAGGATCCCATGTATCCTAGGTTGGCTACAAACTCACTGCATAGCAAAAGGGGAGCTTGAAGTAAACAATTACTTTCTTATTTTTATTTTATGTACATGCCTGTGGAGCTGAGTATATGTTTGAGCACCACAGGCATGCAGGTGCCTGCAGAGACCAGAAGAGGGTGTTGGGTCCCCTGGATCTGAAGTTGCAGGCAGCTGAAAGCCACCTGACATGGATGCTGGGACCCAAACTCTAGCCCTCTGAAGGTGCTCTCAACCGCTAAGCTAGTTCCCCAGCCTCAGGAACTGTTCCCTGAGAGCTAGTGGCTTCTGCTTTTTCTTAAATAACTCTAAAATGGAATTTTTTTTTTTTAAGATCTGTGAATTTGAGTTCAGCCTAGCAAAACAAAGCAAAAACAGCACCCAGAATGCCCTAGAGACAATTTTATGGGCAGAAGGCAGTATTTGAACATGCAAGTACCAAGGCTTGAGAGTGGAGATTCTGAGCCACTGAAACAAATCCTGCCAAGAGGAAGCTTTCTGTAAGGCAAGGGTGTCTCAGATCTGGGAGCTGAGCAAGCCGTGAACAATCGTTTTCAGCACTGTGGACAGAACCTGATCTCCCACCCGGGGCGTCGTCCAAACAGTCCTCATCTGGAACATGCTGGACATGCTCTGCCAGTAGGCCACCTGCTTAGCCTCAGGCACCATATATGAATGAACTGGTTCAGGCTCATAAGCCCCAAAGGGAACTGTTGAGACGGGGTCACTGGCTCCACACCAGCCAATGTAGCTCCCAGAAAGAAGCATCTCAAAGGCTCTTGGGTTCTCTGTGACCCTGGATTATCCTGACTTCTGTTTCTATGTAGGATTCTAAGTGCCCAATAAGGCTCATTCATTCATTGATTCAAGAAATACATCCCTCATGTTGACTTCATTCTGACCCCTGAAGGATCTCCCCTTTCAGGAGTGGGTAGCATGTGCTTTCTCTTCTTCAAAGGTGGAGGGACTAGGGAAACATTCTGCCTCCTTGAGAGTAGGCACTCCAGTGTCCAGAGGACACCCTGGATGTTGTAGGTGACCAGTCCAAGCCCAGACTCTGTCTTTTCCACAGCACCCAGTGTTTTGTCGTCAAGTCAAGATAGGTGGCCAGGGACGCCCTAGAGGAAGGGTTAGAAGCTGCCACTGTGAAATGGGCTGAAGGTAGAGAGGTGTAGGAGCTGCCTTTGACACTGAGAAAAAGAGGCAAGCATGGCCACATCAATGTAAGACACATCCCAACCCTGGGCTGTGGGCAGGAAGGGGTGGTACCACTTATAGGCACCACGGTTCTAGTAAGAAGACCCCAGGTTAATGTGGCTCAAGCAGAAAAGAGGACAATTTAGCCCCTGCTTCTGAAAAATGCTATGCAACTCCACGTGTGGCTGGATCCAGGGTCTCAAATGCTGTCATTGGGAGAGCATGTCCCTCTCCATCATTTAAAAGTCCCTCCACCACAGAAGAAATGGCTTCCGGAGAGTCTGGGGTCCCACACATCCCAGAGGAAGTCAGAGAGCATCTAATGTTGTGGTGTGGAGGGGACCACACACTTAAACCACAGAGACAGGAACTGGGATGGAAGATGGGCTCCTTGGAGGAAAAGCAAAGGGCAGTTTTCTTTTTTAATTATTTATTTTATGTGTATGAGTGTTCTGCATGTATCTGTGCACAGCATGCATGCCTGGTAGCTGCGGAGTCCAGAAGAGGGTGTCAGACCCTGGGACTGGGGTTATGGATGGTTGAGTCATAACGTGGGTGCAGAGAATTGAACCCAAGTCTTCTGTATGACAGAAGGCCCCTGTCGTATGAAATGAGGAGCTGTACTTGACAGTTCAGGTACGAGGTAGGGTATGTTTGTTAGTTTAGTTTTGTCAGTTTTGTTAACCAAACTAACTTGACACAGCCTAGAATCACTTGGGAAACGAGTCTCGGTGAGGAATTGTTGTGATCAGGTTGGTCTGTAGGGGCCAGTTTTTTGTTTTTTGTCTGTTTGTTTGTTTTTTAGACAGGGTTTCTCTGTGTAGCCTTAGCTGTCCTGGAACTCACTTTGTAGACCAGGCTGGCCTCAAACTCACAGAGCTCCACCTGCCTCTGCCTCCCGAGTGCTGGGACTGAAGGCATGCACCACCGCCGGGTTGAAGGGAACGGTCTTGACTGTCTTTACCGATGTGGGAAGATGGAGCTCGGAAGGCAGCATCATTCCCTGGCGTGAGGCCCTGGACTGCACACGTGCAGAGAAAGGGAGCCGAGCACTAAGCGTGCGTGCTTCCTTGTCTCTCTGCCCTTCACTGTGCACGTGATAGAACCAGCTGGTTTCCCTTCCTTGACTTCCCAGTAACAATGGACTGTAAGCTGGAATTGTCAGCGAAGATGTGCTCTTTTGCCCCCACTTATCACAGCAACAGAAATGGAACTAGGACACAGGGCCTCCTGCACGCTGGGCAGACACTACCATCTGAGCTATATCTTCAGCCCCTAATAGTTTTTATAATAAAAAAAAATCTCTGGGGCTGGAGAGATGGCTCAGAGCTTAAGAGCATTGCCTGCTCTTCCAAAGGTCCTGAGTTCAATTCCCAGCAACCACGTGGTGGCTCACAACCATCTGTAATGAGGTCTGGTGCCCTCTTCTGGCCTGCAGGCATACACACAGACAGAACATTGTATACATAATAAATAAATAAAATATTAAAAAAAATTTACCAACATACTCAGAAAAGTCATGTGATCTATGTTTGTGTATGCTTCCACCAAAATCTTAAATTTTGTTATTAATTTATTTTATACTTATGGGTGTTTTGCCTTCATGTATGTCTGTGCACCTGATGCCCTCAAAGGCCAGAAGAGGGCATCTGATCCCTTGGGACTGGAATTGTAGACAGTGATGAGCCACCGTGTAGATACTGGGACTTGAGCTCAGGTCCTCTGGAAGAGCAGCCAGTTCGCCATATGGTGCCTCACAACTGTCCACAGCTCCAGGTTGAGGGAAGCCTACGTCCTCTCTGATCTCCACAGGCACTTGGCATGCTGATGATGCACAGACATATGCATGGGCAAAACACTCATATACATAAAAATAAGAATAAATGTAAAAAGTTGCTGCAACAAGCAAACAGTCCAGTCTCCAGATCAAGCTAACATTGTCTGCTATTTGATTCGTGATGACCGAGCGATATGACACCTCGGTCTGTGCTGTTACCACCAGCCCATACCACAGATGAAGAAACTAATCCATCCATGCCTCCATGCATTTATCCACCCACCCACCCTTGTAAGACCTCATGCTTTGAACTCCAGCTTCAGTTTCCTGGGGTTACTACAAGAAGAATGCTCATGCCTATTTACAGAGTCAAGTATAGGCCTCCAGAAAGGCCACTGTTCCCCTTCCTGTCCCTACTCACACATCTCGCCAGTTTCTCACAAGACATCCTCAGAAAATGTCCCTTATAGAACGCTGCTGCTGTATCTACAGCAGGTGGCGCTGAAGGCCTTTTCCTTACCTGGCAGGATGACACTGAACAGATTCCGCCCCAGCCCGTGGCTAAGTGGACAAAGGCTTTCTTTGGTTCCACTAGCTTCTTTTGGGGCCGACATTAAGAGGTCCGTTTGACTCACAGACAGGGTCTGCAGCAAGCCAGCTTACTGTCGAGGAAGGGAGGGAGCCAGTGGGAGACGGCTGGCTGCCCTTCCTTTGTGGGAGGTCCCATACCTCAGGACCCCAAGGGCAGGCAAGTTCCAGCGGTGAGATTATGGTCTGGGGGGTAAGGAAGCTCATGGATGGGGCAAGGGGCTACAGGAAGTTTGTGAATGGGGTGTAACCTCAGGGGAGGGGCAGTCTCCGCCTGGACACTGGAATCTGCTCATCATTGATGCCTGCTGACCATTCCTTTCTGCATTCCACAGTGGCCCCGCAGAGTGGGGGCATCAGCAGAGCTACAGAGATGTCTGTCACGTGCTCCATCTGCGCCTCAGTCACTTTATCTCCACGCTGAGCATTCTGAGGATGCTGAGAGCAGGGTGCAGGATGAAGGGGTGGCTCAGCACTCCTGGGAAAAGCAGGTTTGGTGCTGGAGGCCAACCTGCTCCTCCCCTCACCCCTGGCTTTGGCATGGCAGACTGGAGAGAGCGCCCCCTGTGGAATAACAGAAATCCTTAACTTAGATCTGAACTCTGCTGATGCTGCAGAATGCTTTCAACGTGCTTCACTTTAGCTGGGACTCAGTTTCCCCAGCTAGTTAGATGGGTGCAGCTAACCTGCCCAGGCAGGCTCACAAGGTCAGGGTGACAGGTTGGACAATATGCTTTCTTTTGGGGGAGGGCAAGTTCTTCTGCATACCGGTAAGACTGGTCTCAAATTCACTGTATAGTTGAGAATGACCTTGAACTTCTGGTTCTCCTGTTTCTGCTCACCAAATCATGGATTACAGGTGTACACCCCCACGCCTGGTTTATGTAGTGTTGGGACTAAACCCGGGGCTTCATGCATGCTAAACAAGCGCTCTACTAACTAGATCCCAAACCCAAGATAATGCACTTCTGTTTGTTCTGTTTTGTTTTCAAGACAGGGTCAGGCTGGCCTCGAACTCAGAGATCCACCTGCCTCTGCCTCCTAAGTGCTGGAATGAAAGGTGTGCTCCTCCACCGTCCAGTTGACAATGTACCTTTTTTTAAAATAATTTATTTTTATGTGCATTGGTGGTTTTGCCTGCATGGATGTCTGTGTGAGGGTGTCAGATCTTGGGAGATAAAGACAGTTGTGAGCTGCCATGTGGATGCTAGGAATTGAACCGTGGGCCTCTGGGAGAGCAGTCAGTGCTCTTAACTGCTGAGCCCTCTCCCCAGCCTGACAATGCACTTTTTAAACAAGAAAAGCATAGCTTTCATTTAGGCTGTCTCCCGTCCCTTGCCACAGCGGCAAACATGTTTTGTTTGGGAAATTTGACATTTTTGTTCTTGTTTTCATCTTCCCAGTGTTGGAGATGGAATCTGGGGCCGCATCTGTGCTGGGTAAGAGCTCTCCTGTGGAACCACACCCAGACGTCAGCCTTCTTAGTAACATCTCAAAATCAGATTTTTCGGTAAAACTGTTTTAAGTGTTCCGGTATATCTTTGTTCTACTTCCGTCTCTGGTAAAACGGGACCATTCTCCTAAGAGACAACTCCAGCACCTGGAGCTACTCACGTCAGGTCCCCAGTGTCCTGTTGTGCCTGCCATATCCCCAGCTGGCCATCAGATGCTGTTTGTCACTGGTTGGCATCACTGCAGGATCCCCGCAGGTGTGTTTGAGCCACAATCCCACAGAGTTAGGATTTTGCTCTGCCGTGGGTCCCAGGCCATCCTGTTCTGTTCCCTCTGTTCCTCTGCTTGCTCGCTCCCACCCTCCTGGCTCTCAGGAGACCCGAGCACTTGTGGAGCTGCTGGGCCCTGACTTCTTGCAGAGGAGCCATATCCACTCTGCTGATACATGGCAATGCATGGTCTGTCCCGGGAAGCAAAAGCCGCTAGGATGGGCCCATGGTGTGAAGAAGTTCCCCAAAGCCCCGAGTCATTCTCTTCTCTAAGTGAAGTGGAATAGCAGGGACAGGATACTGACCTTCCCTAGCCCTCCCCTCTCACCCTTTCTTCCCTGTTTTCCCCTACCCTCCCTATCATGGCCAGTAGTCAGATCTCCTGGGTGGCAAGGCAGCCGCCCTACTGGAGGGGGCCCAGGAGGGTGCTTCACTGCTCACTGTCTTCCTGGGAGCCCCTCCAATTGGGCTTTGGGCTCCGACCTCTAAGAGCTGTTCTTCTTTGTGATGTATCTATTGCTCAGAAGAACCTGGGTCCTGATGGGCTGTGCTTCTAGGAGCTGCTGAGCCATGTTTCCCCTGGTGCCAGTCACTCCACTAACTGGACTCCCTTTAGGGAGCTTTTCTTGGGCTACCTATATAGCTCAGTGGTAGAGCACTTGCCTAGCTTGCTCAAGGTGTCTGTTTTTATCCCCAGGACTGCAAAAGAGGGGTGGGGAGGTGGGGTTCTTGAGGCTGACCACCTAGGGAATGGGGCTGCTGGCCGGAAACGCCCCACCAGCCATCTCCTGGAAGCACCACCTCCTTTGCCTGGATGCGGCTGGTCTTGCACAGAACTGTCTCTCAGAGCTACCACTTCCTGGCTATGCCACAGCCTTCTTCTGGGAATGCCACCGGAGCTTAGAACTAACTGTGCAGCAGAGGGTCTGGGCTGTGGCCTCAGGCCACCCTTCTGGGCTGTTTTGTGCGGTAGACGAAGACTGCTGGAAGAAAATTATGAGGATTAAAAAAAAAACAACAACAACAAAACAGTTCCATGTGACCCCAAATGCCTGGGAGCCATATTTCCTGAATTCAGATTCCTGCTCAGCCCTTGGCTGCTGGGTGCCCTTGAGGACAATTCTAGGTGGTAGAGAGAACTGAATTAAATCAGTACAGGAAGCAATTGACACTCAAGCAAGGGCTCAGGCAGGGAAGCTACTGCATGGGTGATTAAAAAAAAAAAAAAACAAGAAAAAAGGGGGGAGGTCCCGTTTCCTTAGCTCAAGTGGCCCACTCACCCCAAATCCTATAGGTAGATATGGGTTCGTTTAGGCAGCCCTGATGTCTAAGGTTCGGGAATTTGTGTCTTGCCTATCCATAGCAGTTTGGCAGGCAGGAGGAGGGGGAGGGGAAAAACACTCAATTAGGCTAGGCCAAGATGGCCGAAGCAGGTCTTTTGATGGTGCCAGATGCTGCCCTTGGCCAAAGACAGGCCCTCTTCATTTCGCTACATAAACACAGCAGGACGGAGCCTGCTACACCGAAACCCATACAAGGCCTTGGGACTGCGCACCAACTCGGATCACGGGGATGTAGGGGGTTCACCTCCTCCAAGGAAGGGGCAGGTTTAGGAGCGAAACCAGGGAGCTATTTCGAGAAGGTGTCAAAGGCCGGAACACTAAAATTAGAGCCTTGGTTCCTAAAAAGACATTGGCGCCAACCAAGGTCTGAGAGGGGGGCTCTTCAGTGCGGAATGTGACCCCAGGAAGCGCTCTGGCGATCCTGGGCAATGAGGTCAGCCTGCAGGACCAATGGGACCAGCCACCACCCTTGGTCACGTGGTAGTCACGGGGACCTCGCCTCTGGCCAGCCCTGGGGCTGCTTCCAACCACTTTCCCTGTGTACCAAGCCCGGAGAGGCGAGGGGGCAGAGCTGCGGGTGCAGGACTGACCTTCCTGGCTGCGCTTTTCCTTTTTTGACTGTCCTTTGTGCTTTTTGTTCCATCCTGGGCGTAGGAGTCGGAGGGGCGCGTGCTTGGAAGAGGCAGCCATCTTGGAACCTGGTGTTTTGACCTGAGAGATGAACCAAGAGGGGTCCCCAGCCTGACTGGCCTTGGTTTTCACCTCTGTCACACAAGGGGCCTTCGTTCTTCTCTCCATTCAGGCCTGTGGCAGTGCCACCTCAGGGATCTGGCTGCAGAGGAGAAGTCCTTATGAAGCCACCTTCCAGGGTGAGACACCAACAGCTCTGAGTCTGGCAGAGCTCTTCTCAGCCTCCCCAGGGCCCAGAACCACAGGGAGTTCTGATTACCAGCCCACCTGTGACCAGGGCGTTCGCGTAGCTCTCCCGCTGCCCTCCTAAGCTGGATCATCCAACGTCACCCTCCTCCTCAAGGCCTGGACGGGTGGCTCAGTGGTTAAGAACACTTGTCTGCTCTTACAGAGGAAGTGGGTTTGGTTCCCAGTGCCCACATGGCAGTTGCTAACTGTCTGTCGCTCTAGTTTCATCCAGTTCCCGGCATCTGGTACCCTCTGCTGGCCTCTATGGCGACTGAATGCATGTGGTGTAGTCTTCCAGGCATGCAGATAAAACACACTACACATAAAGTAAATATATCATTTTAAAGTTCAAGTTTCTCTTTTTCTTTTTTTTTCTTTTTATTATTTATTTATTTATTTTGGTTTTTTTCGAGACAGGGTTTCTCTATAGCTTTGGAGCCTGTCCTGGAACTAGATCTTGTAGACCAGGCTGGCCTTGAACTCACAGAGATCCACCTGCCTCTGCCTCCCGAGTGCTGGGATTAAAGGCATGCGCCACCACTGCCCGACAAATTTCTTTCTTTCTTTTATTACAATAAATCGAAACCAGTTCTCTGCGGCTGGCTATCACTCTTCTAGACCTAACTTCAGGTTTTCTTCACTACCTACCCTGGGGCTTTTTACTTTACTGTTTTTGTTTGTTCCCCACCACTGGTTTCTGGGTTTGGGTGGTTAACTGTGAGCGCCAACCTTCACCATCAATGTAATAACAAAGCACCACCAACAAAATTTACTAGCCTTTTCTGTGTGTACGTGTGTGGGGTAGGGCGGGGAGACAGGGTCTGTGATCCACACCTGAACTCACTCAAGCTGGCCAACCATGGCTCTTCACTCTCGCGAGTGCGGGCATCACAGGCTTGAGCCACCATATCTGGTGGCCTTCAGAGACCTTTTCGGGTCACGTGGGTGTCAGCGGGTGTTTGCTGAGCTCCGCCCTGGGATCAGGAGTGAGCCCTTCTCTAGCATCCCCGGGGACCCTCATCCCAGTGACACTTTTTCCCTAGCAGGGCTGGCAATCACCCTTCCCATTACCCCACTTCCCACTTCTCACCCCCACTCCCCACTGGGGTCTTGGTAGACAGAAGAAGGCCCCAGGCTTGATGGGTGGTGTCTGCCTGGGCAAGGCACAGGAGAGTGGTGATACCCATACGTACACGTACCCGTCACCTGTGCTGGGCACTTTGCCCATTTTTTTTCTGCCTGCCCCGACTGTGGCCACAACTCTGGCTTTGGTCCAAGTACTTGCAGGTTCCTTCGGGTCCCACGTGGGCAGTGGGCTGAAGAATTCCAGGAATGTGTCACAGCTGCAGAGAGCTCTTCAGTCTCTGCCTGTGACCTCTCCTGTGACTGCCTCCAGAGCCCTGTGAAGAGGAGCCTTGTGGGTGGGCAGTCTGAAGACCCTGGGCTCCAGCGGTGGTCCTGAGAAGCAACGGGGGGGGGGGGCAGGTGGAAGCCAGATGGCTATCAGTAAGCCCCTCAGTCTCCCAGTGCCAGGGAAAGACACCAGCATTGCAATGCACTGTGGGACTTGAGTATGTCAGGAACTGCTCTGGGAAGTTCACAGGTTTCAGCTCTTTTAACCCTGACTTGGAGCTGGGAGCGTACCTCAGTGGGAAGAGCACTCCCCTAAAATGCCCAAGCTCTGGGTTCAATCCTCAGTGCCTCAGTGTAAAACTGGATGTGATGGTACACACCTGTAACCCCAATACTTAGGAGGTATTGGGACAGTAGGGTCAGAAGTTCAAGGTCAT
>NC_022016.1:84972433-84978579 GCF_000317375.1 Microtus ochrogaster | reverse complement strand
GTGCGCCACCATCGCCCGGCTGGCTACATGAAATCTTGTCTCAAAATAGAACCTAGGAAGTCATAACTTTTATTTCCATTTTACTAAGGGGGATGCTGGTGAAAAGAAGAGCCTGAGGGATCAATCCAAACTCAAACAGCTGGTGGTTGTTAGAGGCAGGACCTGAATCAGGGCTTGCTTAGAGTCTGGATCCTATCCCTAATCGTGTTCTTGCCAGCTTCTACCGATGCAGGGCCACACAAGTGGCCCCTTCCCCCAGCCTTGACAGGTGCCTGCTTCACTGGCCTGGCTTGCAGTTGAACAGATGTGTGTGGGTGCAAGAGGGAGCCCCCGCAAATGTACAGCAACCTTAGCAGGAAGCCACAGCCTTACCTGAAGGGACCTGCCAAATCTGGGGGCTCCTGCCTCAAATATGTAGGTGTGAGAGATGCCTGGGGAGCCTGAGAACCCGACAGATCTGGCTGTGCCCTGGGCCACCCTGGTCTGTTTGCCCCATGACGCCAGGCAGTTCTGCTCATGGGTGAATGCAGGTACTCTTGGGGTTCAGAAGGGGGTGAATCCCCTGGACCTGGAGTTACAGGTGGTTGTGAATCACCTGACCTGGGTACTGGGAACCAAACTGGGGTCCTCTTCAAAAAGAGACTAAAGCTAATGCCTGCAAATAGATAAAGATGTAAGTCCTAAGAAGAATAGTTGTCATGTGCCACAGATCTCTTGAAATGGCAGAAGCTAAGAGAATTTCAATGTATGCGGTAGGTGTCTTAGTGAGGGAGACACCAGGACCGTGGCAATTCTCATAAAGAAAACCTTTAATTGGGGTAACTGGCTTACAGTTTCAGAGGTTCAGTCCATTATCAGGGCAGGGAGCATGCGTGCACACAGGTAGAAGAGGTGCTGGATCTGAGAGTGCTGCCTCTTGACGCAGGGACAACAGGAAGTTGATGGACTGTCACACTGAGTGAAACTCAAGAAAAGATATCTTAAAGCCTTCCTCCCTCCAGTGACACCCTTCCTTCGACAAGGCCACACTTCCTTGGGCATTTTCGTTCAAATCACCACATTCCATGCTCACTTCCGTGGCTCTGATACCTCACCTTTGCCCTCACTGACACCGCTCTCCTTGTTTACTTGGATTTCTTCATGTCCAAACATCCCCTTTAAATTTATTTTTGTCTTTTCTAAATGGCCCTATTGTTTAAATATTTATTTATTTATTTGTATTAGATGTCAGGAGAGGGCAGTTCTGCTCATGGGTGAATGCAGGTACTCTTGGGGTTCAGAAGGGGGTGAATCCCCTGGACCTGGAATTACAGGTGGTTGTGAGTCACCTGACCTGGGTACTGGGAGCCAAACTGGGGTCCTCTTCAAAAACAGTATGTGAGCCAGACAGTGGTGCCATATGCCTTTAATCCCAACACTTAGGAGGCAGAGGCAGGTGGATCTCTTGAGTAGAGGCCAGCCTGGTCTATAAAGCAATTTCAGGACAGGCTCCAAAGCTACACAGAGAAACCCCATCTTGAAAAACCAAACCAACAGAACAGTATGTGCTTGTAAGCGCAGAGCAGCTGCTACAGCCTTACTCTTTGGGGTTTGGTTTGGTTTGTGGGGTTTTTGGTTTGTTTGTTGGTTGGTTTGTTTTTTTGAGACAGGGCTTCTTTGGGTAGCCTTGGCTGTCCTAGAACTCACTATAGACCAGACTGGCCTTGAACTCACAGAGATCCACCTGTCTCTGCCTCCTGAGTGCTGGGATTAAAGATGTGCACCACCACTGCCCAGTTTATTGTTTTATTTGGAGACAGAGTCTCACTGTGTAGCCCTAGCTGGCCTGGAACTCACCATGTAGATCAGACTGGTCTCAAACTCACAAAGATCCACCTGTCTCTGACTCCTGAATGTTGGATTAAGAATCTGTGCTGCTATGCCTGGTCTTGGTTTTGGTTTTTGTTTGTTTTTAAGTTTTATTTATTTTTATGTGTCTAAATGTTCTTCTTATATGTATGTCTGTATATTCTTCCTACATGTATGTCTGTGCATGTGCTTGATACCCTTGAAGGCCAGAAGAGGAAGGACATCATCAGATCCCCTGGGACTGGAGTTACAGACAGTTGTGTGCTGCCATGTGGGTGCTAGGTATTGAGTCTGGATCTGCTAGAAGAACAGCCAGGGCTCTTAACCACTTTCTCCTGTTCTGTGTTTGTGGGACAGGGTCTCATGTAGTGTGAGCTGGCCTCAAACTGCCCATGTTAGTCCCTACCAGCCCCGTCCCACCCTCACCCCATACCAGCCCCCCATGCCAGCCCCACCCCACTTGTGGATTGGCATCTCTAGCCCCTGTGTTCCAGCCCTGGGGTTTTCTGCTTGAGCACAGTGGAGAGTTGGGGCTGGATAGTTATAGTGAAAGGCCGCCCTGTCCTCAGCAGGTGTTCAGTAATTTCTCTGGCCTTCACCCACGAGATGTAGATAGTGCCCCCTTCTCGTTAGTGATAGGATTAATGTCTGGGCATGCTGCCCTCAACGGTCAGCAAGGGACCCGTTGAAAACAGAAATGAGTGGAGACAGGGGTTCTGGATACCCGGATGGCCACCACTGTGCTGAAGAAACCCTCCTTCTCTCCTTCTTGCTCATGTGTTACCTAGGGTCACCTCGAGGTGTCTAGTGGTGGCCATAAACAGGCAGTCTGGAGCCCAGGATGGACGGCAAGGGAGGCCGCAAAACCACAGCAGCTTGGACTTTTGCTGACAACTCGGACTTATCAGGGTGGGAGGCCCAGGCTCCAGACTTGCAGGCTGTGGGGCTTTATCAGCTGCCAGAGTGACAGAGTTCACAGCCATGCTGTGGCTTCCACAGGTGCTGACAGCCAGGAGCTCCGGGAAAACAACTTCTCCACATCGCCAGCTCCCAGCCACCAGGGAGGCAAGCTGAGCCAAGCCCAAGCAGGAGGGGCATACCCCAGGGACACTGAGGAGACGAGCTAGCATTCACGGAGGGGGAGTGGGGGGACAGAGGCTGTGATCATGAGCTGAGGGACTGATTTTTCTTTCTTTCTCCTTTCAGAGATGTTATAATATGTTCACAGTCCACAAAACTGCAGAATTTAAGCCCAGAAATGGTAGCACACTTCGGGGATCCCAGCCCTCGGGAGGTGGAAGCAGGAGGCTATCTTGGACTACATAGGGAGTTCAAAGCCAGCCTGGGCTAGATGAGACCCTTTGTCACAAGCAAACAAACAAACCAAAAAGGAGCGAGGAATGCTTGCTGGCAGCCGGAGAGCAGAGAAAAGAGGTGTGGCTAGACAGGTGAAGGAATAAAACTAACTCTGTCTGTCTGTCTGTCTGTCTGTCTGTCTGTCTCTCTCTCTCTCATACACACACACACACACACACACTCCTCACCGCCCTCCATCACTGTCCTGTCTACCTTCTGGATTAATGTCTTGTAGCTGCTATGACTAATTGCCCAAAATGTGGTGGTTTGAAGCATCACAAATATTCATTTATTTTGTGAGTATATCTATTTAGAGACAGTATCTCACTCTATTATCTCATTT
This sequence comes from Microtus ochrogaster, assembly GCF_000317375.1. Classification (NCBI taxonomy): domain Eukaryota; kingdom Metazoa; phylum Chordata; class Mammalia; order Rodentia; family Cricetidae; genus Microtus; species Microtus ochrogaster. The sequence goes on along the minus strand of NC_022016.1, from coordinate 84,975,032 downwards.
TTTAGCCTGGTTGGCCTTGAACCTGTTATGTAGTCCAGGCTGGCCTCAAACTTGCAGAGATCTTCTTGCCTCAGCATCCTGAGTGCTGGGATCGCAGGGCTATAGTTTTTGCCCCAGTTAACCAGAGAGAAGGGCTTCTTTTCCTTCCATGGCTCTTCAGTCCTTCCTCTCTCTATCCTGTCTCAACATGGCCGTTTATTATTATGAAGATAGCTCTTACATGCTAGAAGGATCTCACAGCCAAGTTAATAGCACACCTGGAGGCCCCTTAGGACTCAAGACTTGATAATCCTGTTGTGTATTTAGCCTGTTAATTCAATCTGCCTTTAATCCCAGCACTCGGGAAGCAGAGGCAGGCGGATCTCTGTGAGTTCGAGACCAGCCTGGTCTACAGAGCTAGTTCCAGGACAGGCTCCAAAGCCACAGAGAAACCCTGTCTAGGAAAAAAAAAAAAACCAAAAAACAATGTAACAGCCAACCTTACTTGCCTTGGTTTCCCCATGCAATCAGCTTTTACGACCTGAGCTAATGCATAGCTTTAATCTTCAGTTCGACACTCCTCCATGCCCTGACCCAGAGTAATGCTTGTGTGTGGATGTGTGGATGCCAATAATTTCCTGAAGACATCACACAAGTGGAAAGCAACCTTGTAAAATAAATATCCATGACGACATGAAAGCAGCGTGGAGCTGGTGTGTCTGCAGGACTGTTTGTCTGTCATCCGGGTCAGCTGGAGTCGCTAAGTTTCATCCCTCCTAATACTGTTAAAGATTTCTATAAAGCATCCCCATTTCTTCCCTGTGTGATGTTTTCTGTGCTGTTCAATGAAAATAGAGAGTAAAGTCCTCCATTAGGGACAGAGAGCATACAGTTGAGATGGCAATCAGGAAGGCACAGTTAAAGACTCCTACAACACACGGTAGATGATGTAAACATATGATCCAAACAAACAGAAAACACAGGGAGAGACGTGGTTCTTTGGGAACTGGTGGGTGGGAGAGAAATCTCCAGTTATAGCCCACTCTCAGTGATGTCCCTCCTCAAACAGGTCTATACCTCCTAATCTTTCCTGAACAGTTCCGCTAACTTCAAACCAAGCATTCAAACATTTGGGCCTTTGAGGGCCTTTCTCATTCAAACCACTGTATTCCACTCCCTGACTCTCACAGGCATGTAGCTACATCATAATGTGAAATGTATTTGGTCCAACTTCAGAACTCCGCATAGTCTTTCAGGACGGTTTAAAAGTCAGTTCAAAGTCTCTTCCAAGACTTAAAACCATCTCACCCCCACCCCTCTTTTTTTCTTTCTTTCTTTCTGAGACAGGGTCTCTCTACATGGTCCTGGCTTTCTTGGAATTCACTACGTAGACCAGGCTGGTCTTGAACTCAATGGAGATCCACCTACCTCTGCCTTCTGAGTGCTAAAATTAAAGTCATGAGCTACCATGTCTGTCTCAAGGCAATCTCTTTAAAGTAAAATCAAAAAGCAGATTACATACTTCCAACATACAGTGGCACAGAATATACATTACCATTCTGTGAATGAGGAAGGGAGCAAAGTGAGAAAATACTGAACCAAAGCAAGATCAAAGCCCAGGAGGGGAAACTTCAAATCCTTTAACTCCATGTCTGATGTCAAAGTGCACTTTAGATCTCCAACTCCATTTGGCTTTGTTGATTGCAACATGTTTCTCTCTCTTGGGCTGGTTCCACTTCCTTTAGCCGCTCTCCTCAGCAGCTATGCCATGACTGATATCTCCGACATCTTGGGGTCTCCGAGGCAGTCCAGGCTTCACCTTCACAGCTCCATTCAAGTCTTTTGAAGTCTTTGATGCAAGGATGGCCTCAGCATCTGTAACCAAAACCCCCCTCCTCTTGTGTCTTTCATGGCTCTGAAAGCAGACTATAAATGAAGCTGCCAAGGCCTCTGCCTGTTGGGAGGGAACCTGACCCTTTCCTCCACTCACATTTGCTTAAGCTTTGCTTTCTCAACACTTTCCCTTCGTTGGCTAAGTTTTCTTTTGTTTTAGGAGCAAAAGACACCTTAAGCATGTCCTTTCTGCAAGTGGGAAACTTGAGATCCCGTGTTGAGGGCCCCACTCCCTTATTCCTTTCACAGTAGGCTTTGCTTTAAATTTCTCATCTCTTTGAGCACAAGATTTGTCTCCCACACAGAATCTCCTGGTGCTTTTTTTCCTCCCCGAGCTGTCCATTTTATGGTTCTTTTTCCTCCGCTTGCTCATCGTAGCCCAGCATGAGAGTGGTGACTAATGACCACAAGACAGAGTCACCCTGGAGCTGGTTTTGAAATCTCCTCTGTCAATGAGTTTAGTCCCAAACTCTAATTTAGCTCCAGGCAGATTCTTAGGACAAGGACAAAAATCAGCCACATTCTTTCCCAAAATGTCACGAGAATGGTCTCTAACCCAACGTCAAATGTTGTTCTGCTAGGAAATGTCCTAAGCTGGGACTCCATAGCACATTGCTGTCAGCGCCATGGTCTTTCAAGATGGCCCATTGGTCCCCACTTACGGCAATCAATGGTTTCCCAGACTCCCAGAGTTGTCTACATTTCTTCAAAAAACAGCAGTATAGCC
>NC_022016.1:84964019-84965096 GCF_000317375.1 Microtus ochrogaster | reverse complement strand
TTGCTAGTTGCTTTGTGTTCTTGTACAGCCTGAATGGCTGGTGACCTTTGTGTATAGTACCTTATACTATCCTTCCCAGAATTATGAGTTTCTGGGACAGCAGGGATGTTAATCTGGGTATTTCATTGCTGCAACAGGTCACAACCCTGTAAATTCACTGCAATATTAGCCACATATGGCCTCAGCCTTCCTCTCTGTCCTTCTGGCCCTATGCATTCAATCCATCTTGTGCTTTGTTTCACTTGATATAGGTTCCAATTCCTAGTATTTGAACATCTGCATCTTGAAGAGGCCAATTTGGATGCCAAGATTCTGGAGTAATGATACTTATATCTGCACCTGTGTCTATCAAACCCACAATTACAATGCCATTTATATGCCCTTCTTAGTTTTGGTCTTTGATCATTTATAGAAGTCTGCCAGACTATATGTTTTCTATTTCCTGTTGGAGTTTTTTTGATTTATCCTCCATGTTTATGCCATCATCCATAACAGTATGGTTTTTTTACAGAAGGCTCTGGATTTTTTTCCTGGTGTGACATGTCCTCCATAGTGACTGGGAATGACTGGACCATTTTTGACTTGGGGACCTGTGAGAGCCCCCCACAGGAGTTTCCTGATTGTATTAGGTTGCTTTGTCTATCTTTTGTTGATCTGCATTCATTGGTACAATGTAGACTTTTGCCACACCTTCTTCATATACCTAAAGGTTGGTCTTCCTATTCTTGCCATTCCCAGAAGAGATATAATTCCTAGGAATTCCTTGTCTACAATTCCTTCTTAGATGTCCTATTTTACTACATTTGGCATTTTGATGCCTCATCATACCTTTGGAAATTGCTTCTCCTCCCCAAGATTCAGTATGATAGTCAAATATCTCAATGTTCATTGTATGCAGGATCCATTCATCCATTGGTACTAATTAAACTTTAAAGGCCCCAGTATCTTTTTGCATTCTAAGTTGGTATTTTCAAAAGCCAGAGATTCAATAAGTACTCATCTAGCATCTGGATGTGTTACTCCTATTGTACAGCCTTAGTTAATCTTTGTAAAAAATCATTAAAGTGTTTTCTCTGG
>NC_022016.1:84961138-84963159 GCF_000317375.1 Microtus ochrogaster | reverse complement strand
GAGCATCCAAACAGACTAGGCTCCCACAAAGCCATTACATGCAGTAGGATCAAAACCCAGAGCCATTGTCCTTGGCTTCTCAGTCCTCCTTGTCAGCCATGTGAAGGGAGTCCGGTTTGATCACATGCTCCATCAATCCCAGTTCAGCTGGCCTTGGTGAACTCCCATTAGATCAGCCCCACCGTCTCAGTGGGTGGGTGTACCCCTTGCGGTCCTGACTTCCTTGCTCATGTTCTCCCTCCTTCTGCTCCTCATTTGGACCTTAGGAGCTTGGTCCAGTGTTCCAGTGTGGGTCTCTGTCTCTAGCTTCATCCATTGCCAGATGAAGTTTCTATAGTGATATGCAAGATATTCATCAGTATGGCTATAGGATAGGGCCATTTCAGGCTCCCTCTTCTCAGCTGCCCAAGGATTTAGCTGGGGACATCTCCATGGACACCTGGGAACACCGCTAGAGTCAAGTCTCTCGCCGACCCTAAAATGGCTCCCTTAATTAAGATATATACTTCCCTACTCCCATATCCACCTTGCCTCCCTCCCAACTGTCCCATTCCCCCAAGCTCTCCCCATCCTCCCCTTCTCACTTTTTTCTCCCCATTTCTCCTTACCCCCACCCATCCCCACCCGGTATTACAATTTTAAAAGATGTGTCCAGTGAAGCAGTCACAAGGAATAATTATCATAATCATCTGGCACAAGAAAACACAAAATCAATCAGGTATTACATTTCCTAAACAGTGAGTTCAAAGAATCAATATAAATAGAACAGATAACATCATAATCACTAAACAGAATAAAATACAAAAAAATCACTTATAGTTAATGGCAAACTTTCAGGAGCTAGTTCAAAAAGTCTTCAAGGGCACTTGGTTATGACCCCTAGGTCCTGATCAAGTTAATAAATTTCCATGAGTAATTCTTATCTAACATCTAGCTTTTGTCTTATTAAAAATCCTCAAAGTTCAATTTAAAACTATACTTAAACAATGCTTTCTATACCACAATGTAAGAGCCAACCTCATCTACACATCCATAGCCATACAAGTTCATATATTGTTGGGAAGATATTCTATCAAAGTATTATTTTGTAATTATGTAAATGATTATGAAGCAAAGCATTGAATCTCTCAGAGAAAAGGTCATGGCCGGTGACCCCATTTCAAGGGGTGGCTTCTTATCCAATTTTCTCGCTTAAAATCTTGGCCCAGGCTATCAGGAACATCTCGTAGATATAGAAGAGGAATAGAAGAAGATAAAGCAGACAACCTGCCGTGAGAACTACGGCTCAATATTTTTCTCTGGCTAGAGAGTTCCACAACCAGTTCCAGGAAATCTCCTCCCTTTGGAGTCTAATGCCTTGGCCTGTGGAACTTGTCACACAGAATCTACTGAGATTGGTGTGGCATCAGTTGAGGCCCATCATCCATGATTGCTGAAACTAACTGAAGTCAGTCATGTGGTGTCACCTTAATGCTAGAAGCCCATGTCTTTATCATCTCCCTAACAAATGCAGAATGCAATCCATAAGCTACTACTGCTTGCTTAATTTCTTTTAGATCATTCATTCCTATAGGTATCCATCTACCTTCTTTGGATCCTTTTGGGCCCTTAGAACTTGATGCTTTGTCAGAGTAAATTACAGGGTAGGAAGCTAAAACCCTGGGTAAGTCATCTCTGACAGCTACTAGTGATGTTAAATCCTGTCCTTGTGCCCCTTTCCCTGCTCATCAGCTCCAATAATTTCAATTGTTTCAAATCTTTTTACTATTGTCTTTTGTAAAGCCTGAATCTCCTGGCCTGTATATATTTCTAGTGATTTCATTGAGGCACTTAGCCTCTGATCCTCATTCTGCACACGTGATTCCAAGGTCTGAAGTTTTTCTTTAAAGGTAACACCTCATCCTTGGACATTATTTGGATAGTCAGCAGATTGCCTTCCTGGAGAGATACTCTATCTGCTAACCTATCATAACTTTTTTTTTTTTATTTTCGAGACAGGGTTTCTCTGTAACTTTGGTGCC
>NC_022016.1:84957398-84960908 GCF_000317375.1 Microtus ochrogaster | reverse complement strand
TGCTGGGATTAAAGGCATGCGCAACCACCGCCCGGCTCCTATCATAACTTTTTGACAAATTTTGATTGTCAAATTCAACAGTATGAATTATTTCAGATAATTTCTCAGTACTCTTTGACATCGATTCAATTTTTTCTGTCCAAGTAATGTGACCCTTTTCAACAGTATTAATTTTTTCAAGTAATTTTTGATGGTATTAATCCTGTCAGCTAGCTGTTCATTATTAGTCTGTAAAGACTGTATCATTTCTAAAAGTGCCTCATTCTTGGCTCTGTTATCAAATCATTTTCTTAGGGATATAATATGAAGAAAAAAACTCAGTCCCAACATCCAATAAATGGATGTATCACAATAACAATATAAGCCTTGCAGAATACAATCCATAGTATTAGCAAAAAAGTTACTCAAATTCTCTCTGGTAATATTGTCTACCATTATATCACTTTAATAAAATACTTACCTGGTATGAGGTCTGGTAAATTGTTTTAGGTATAATAATCTTTTTTTGTTTGTTTGTTTTTTTCTAGACAGGGTTTCTCTGTAGCTTTGGAGTCTGTCCTGGAACTAGCTCTTTTAGACCAGGCTGGCCTCAAACTTACAAAGATCCTCCTGCCTCTGCCTCCCGAGTGCTGGGATTAAAGGCGTGTGCCACCACAGCCCAGCTATAATAATCTTTATTGTCCAGCAGGTGTCATGGTTGCAGAGTCGCGACTATTAGAGGTGCAAGTGGTGGCCATATGAACAGTCCTGAGCCACTTTGGTTTCCCCACCTTGGTGCTGGTTAAATACTGAGAAATAGGCTTTGCTTGACAAATTAAAAGCAATTACATCAATTCCATACATGGAGCAAGATGCCCAGAACTCAGGAGCCCGGAGTACAAAACGGTAGCTGCACAAGTCACTATGCGGCAGATGCGGCAGAGAATGCAGCAGTGGGGGGTATGCGCAAGCTTGGGCAATTTCCAAGTTGCCAATGCAGTTAACTTCACTGTGGTGGGGGTTTTACAAAAAAAAAAAACCCACCACCACCACCACCACAACAACAAACCACTTAGTAGGTAAAAGCAAGCCAAACGGGCAGGGGTGGGAAACTTTCAGGGTTGTGGACCCGTTAGGCCTTTAAGCAGGTTCATCCAGTCAGTACGGAGTTTGGATCCACGTGGGGCACCAAATGAAGATGCTTAAAGGAATTCCCACACCAGCTAAGAACTGAGTATAATAGAGGGTTATTTATTTAGGGATAGAATCAGAGATTACAGTCCTCTGCTCGAAGGGAGAACAGCAATTGAATCCCGTAGCTGGAAGAGAGGCCGGACGCACACTTTACATTGGCATATATAGTGTAAGAGGCCACGGCCAAGTGAGCGGGTAACTTAAAGGCTACTGGTTATAGGAATCCCTACAGCAAGGATCACTCACATTCAGTGGGACTTCACCTTCCCTAATGGCAGAGATCCAGTTTCTGAGCAAGGATGGATTCTGAGATTCTGGGTGGCCATGATGGGAGTCATCACTTTTCTTTGTATGATGCCCCTTTTTTCTTCTAATCACATTCATTTATCTTGTGTGCATGTCACATGTAGGACTCAGAGGACAGCCGTGGCAGCCATTTCTCTCCTTCCTCCATGTGAGCCCTGGGGATCAAACTTTGGTTGTTAGGTTTGGCAGCAAGCTTCTTTACCCCCTCAACCATCTCACCAGCCCTACGCATTCCTGGTCTTATGTCTTACCTTGCTTTCCCAGACCCTTACGTTGCCCTGTGTGACCCTTTAAATAGGGAGAGGGCCAGTCTAGATATCAACTGTCCTGGAAGATTCAGCCAGCTTGATAAGGGAGGCTCAAAGTCTGAGTCTGAGCCATGATTGCTGCCTTCACTGGGGAGTAAGGTTATGGGAGAAGAGCCGGCTAAAAGGCTTTTGGAGCCCTTCCAAGACCTCCCCTTCCCGTGATGGGGCTGTCACAGGATTCCTTCCGGTATGTCATCCCTCTCCAGCACAGTGTGTCCTCCCTCCGAGGACCTCTATTAATATCCCCATGTGTGCGCCACTCACCTTCTCTGTCCTCACATGTGCCCCCTATTCCAAGCGATTCGTGAATGTGGCCACTCCCAGGGTGACCAGCACTCTCCTTCTCTCCTGTACCCCCTTCTTTGCTTTTCTATCCCCCAACACCCATGGTTGACTGGCCATCATGGGGCTCACACTTGCAATAAGGGGTAGCCTCCAAAGAGATACAGTCGTGTCTTAGCTGATGGAACTTGACCATGGGAGTGTGTCTGAAAGAAATGTTCTTGCATAAGCAGTGAAATAAAAACATCACAAAGTAAGGTCCCCTAGATCCCAATGGAGATTGTCTTTTTATTTTCCTTTTCACTGAGACAAGACTTTATATAACCCAGGCTTCATTGTGTAGTCAAAGATGACCTTGAACCCTGATTGCCCTGTCTCTACACCCCCAAGTACTGGGTAACAGGTGTGTGCTACCACTCCCAGGATTTGCTCACTAGAGACCAAATCCAGTGCTTCAGGCCCTTAGCAAGCACTGTGCCAGCAAAGCTACAGCCCCAGCCCTTATGGGGAAAGGGGGTTGAGAGAGTTTTATTAAGTAGACCAGGCTGATCTCGAACTGGCTTTGTGGCCCATGTTGGCCTCAGACTTGCAGCCATCTCCCCGCCTCAGCCTCCTTAGTGTTGAAACCGTGGGCATCAGTCTCTATACCTAGCTCAATGACACAGAGAATGCTGCATGGAGACAGAAATGGGGGTGAGCTGTCTACAAGTCGGAAAAGGCATGGAAGTGTTCCCCACAGCTGGAGAGGTGGTGACAGCTGGCCTACACCTTGACTTCGGGTTTCAGGTACAGAGCAGGGCCTTTGCACTGGCCACTCCCTCTGCCTGCAATACTCTTTCCTCATTGGCAGAGCCTCAACTGATGCCTGGTCTTCCTGTTCCCGTCACCACAGTCCCCAGCAGCTTCACTTTTTCTCTTAGAGGCATCATTTCTAATCGCTGAACCAACTTCAGCATTTGGCTAATTGCTGTCTCCTTGCTCCTGGAATGTAAGTATCTTTTAGGATTGGGATTTGGGGCTGGAGAGATGGCTCAGCCGTTAAGAGCACTGGCTGCTGCTCCAGAGGACCAAGGTTCAATTCCCAGCACCCACATGGCAGCTCGCCACTGTCTGTGACTCCAGCTCCAGTGAATCTGGCACATTTACACTGACATACATGAGAGCAAAGTACCAATGCACATAAAAATAAATAAAATCTCAAGTCAGGTGGTGGTGGCTCACACCTTTAATCCCAGCACTCAGGAGGCAGACAGGTGGATCTCTGTGAATTCAAGGCCAACCTGGTCTACAGAATGAGTTCCAGGATGGACAGGCTCCAAAGTTACAGGGAAACCCTGTCTTAAACCCCCCCCCAATAATAATAATAATAATAATCAAACAAATAATAACAGCAACAAAAATATCTGAGAGCTCAAATTAATTGACTTCACCCACAATTTAA
>NC_022016.1:84894902-84957298 GCF_000317375.1 Microtus ochrogaster | reverse complement strand
CCAGTATACATTAAATAAATAATCAAACAAATAAATAAATATATTTTTAAAAAGACAGGGATGTCATCTCTTGTCCACTGCTGTCTCCACGGCCCCAACAGCAGAGCATGTTTTGATACATGTTTATTAATGGATAAATGAGAGACTTTCTCATATAAGTGCAGTTACTACAGAGACTCACTTCTGGGTGACCATGTCCACTTTCCCTGTCCCTGTAGGGGCACAAGCTGCTAGAGTTTCCAACTGGAAAGACCTGGAGGCTAACCAGTCACTTCCTGACCCCTGTCCTTTTTAGAGCCTCCAGTCCCCTCTGAGCTATCAGGCGGGAATGGGTCATGGGCTCTTCATAGCCTGACCCAGTGCCACAGTGAGACTCTGCAGGCCAGGAACAAGGGCTGAAGACAGTCATCTGTGAGTCATCCCTTCTGCTCAGGGCTGGTACATCCTAGTGCCCTGCTCAGAGATAGTAGCTGAGGGTGTGTGACAAGCCAAACGGACAGGACGTCCTAAAATAAGTCGCTAGCAGGGTCATGTGACTTCCCTAGCAGGGTCATGTGACTGCCTTGGCTCCTTCTTGTCCCATTTCCGTTCTCTGAAGCCCTTTTATCTTCTCCATGTGAAGGGACAGCTCAGCTACTCGGTCCCAGGGCAATGAGAGAGTGGTCTCAGGGGCAGTCATGAGGGCCATTGAAACTCAGAAGTGGGAAGGGTCTCTCAAAGATGTGGCTCAGTTGGCAGAATGCTTGCTTAGCGTGCGGGCAACCACTCTATTAACTACAGCCCTTGACGGAGTGCCAGATGCAGGATCTCACAGCAGCTACACAAGCACACTGACAGGGAACTGTTCCCCTGGCCTTTCCACTGAGATTTGTTTTTACATGTGCAGAGGCAGACCAAACGCCATGGCTGGGGGATACACTTGGAAGATTGGTACCATAAGCCACCGTGCTTTGGGTGACTTTTTATGCAGAAGACAGTCATCCAAGCAACTTAAGAGTGGGAGCGTGCCTCCTGAACAGAGCTCAAGGTACAGAGCCTGCCTAGGATGCTGGAAGCCCTGCGGTCAATCTCCAGCCAGCATGACACAGGCCTGGTGGTGTGCGGAAACAGGAAGATCTGACATGTTAGGCCAGCCTGGGCTAACCTGTTTCATATACTCCTTTAATAACGACACTCTGGGAGCAGACACAGGTAGATCTCTGTGAGTTCAAGGTCATCCTTGTCTACAAAGTGAGTTCCAGGTCCACTAAGGACTCACAATCAGACCTTGTCTCAAACAAACAACAACAAAATAAATGGGGGCTAAAAGAGGTGTCAGATCCCCTGGAGCTGGAGTTACAAGTGGTTGTGGGCCACCATGTGGGTGCTGGAAACTGAACCTTGGTCCTCTGGAAGAGCAGCCAGTGCTCCAAACCACCCCAGCCACCTCTCCAGCCCTGGAGATTATTTTTACTGTGTTAACTGAGATGAGAAGACCCTACCCACTGTGGGTGGCACAATCCCATGGATGAGATCCTGGACTATGTAAATGGAGAGAGAACACATGAATTCACTGTTTGCTTCTTCCTGGTTGTGCTTCAAGCACCTGCCACTGAAACATGATTAAATGAAGCATGATTAATAAAAACTTAGGGCCAGAAATTGGGGTTCAACCTGAAGATCTAAAAAGCAAAACAGGCAGCCACTGGCTCTTACCTCGACCTCAGTCTGAAATGGCGATTCTGCCTCCAGGAATCTCAGAATGAGACTGTGTGTTTGAGAACTATCCCCCCCCCATTTTATACTACTCTCTAGGGCTGGGATTAAAGGTATGCACCACCATCATTAAAGGCATGCACCGCCCAGTTTCTATGGCAACTAGTGTGGCTACTGAGATTAAAGGTGTGTGTTACCATAATCTGGTCTGTAAGGCTGACCAGCGGGACTGCTTTACTCTCAGATCTTCAGGCAGTCTTTATTTATTAAAATACAATTGAAATGCCGCTACATGCCGCCATGATTTCCCTGTCATGGCACAAACTGAGTGACAAGAATGCTGACTGAAATGACATAAGAAGCCGTCTCAGAGAGGAGCATGGGCTGGAGGCCATTTGTATAATATTTTAGCTAAGAATCTGGCTTCATTCTGCCTGTGTCCTGAGAACTTAATGAAGCTGGATTTGGGGGATGTGGGCTAATTGTTTCTCCGAGGCAAAGTGTGTGAGAAAGATTAGGGACCCAGCGCTCTGCACTGGGACAGTAGCAGGGGATGCCTTGAGGTTAAAGGCTTCAACTCATGAAAATACAAGATCGCGTACAAGGAGAAAGCCTGGGCTGAGACTGGGTCTGAGCGGAGTCTCTGCCCCTCAAAAGCAGCTCTAGGTGGCTGTTTCCCTAGGTTCAGAACACAAGAGCTCCTGCAAACTTCCTCCAAGGCTCCCAGACTCCAGCCCAGGCTTGCAGAAAAACCTGATAGTTTTCTCCAAATGTTACTGGTTTTGGAGTCAGAAGCTTCTTTTTTGTTTGTTTTGTTTTGTTTTTTCAGGACAGGGTCTCTTTGTGTAGCCCTGGCTGTCCTGGCACTCACTCTGTAGACCAGGCTGGTTTTGAACTCACAGAGATCCACCTGTCTCTCCCTCCTGAGTGCAGGGATTAAAGGCGTGCGCCACCACCTCGCGGCAAGTCATGAGCTTCTATCACCTTTCCCCATCTCTGCCGTAATCCACTGCCGCTCCTGGACTTCATCCTTCATCACCCTGACACACGTTGACACAGATTCTGCAGAAGGGGTGGTGACATTGGTCACACACACACTTGGAAGGTGTAGACCCAGGGCCTCCGTTCCTCGGAATCTCATTTCTCATCTGAGGTGGGAAGCTGGTGTGTTAGGGAAGCGTCATTCATGGGTGATCAGATAAGAACATGGGGGAGAGGCCCTTCCCACACCTCTAGTGTCTAGGCACCCTTTCTCTCCCACTCATGGTGGGGGAGGAGACTTTGGCACCTGGAGATGCCCCAGAAGGCATTTCTACATGACCTCATCTCTGGGCCCAGACTCTCAAAATTCTATCCTAATCAGTTCTCCTCATTAAGGGCGGAAAGAGGGCCGGAATTCCAGAAGTTTCTTGTCACGTCTCAGTTTTTAGTCAGTTGATGCTGGAGAGTGAGCATCCTTGACCAGAAAGCTTCACTGGGTTTGGGGGGGGGGGTATTAGAGAGTGAGGCGGGTATCTATCAGCGGTGTGTGAGCTGCCTCACGTAGATCCTTCTGGCCCCGTTGAGGAGAGAAAGAGCGCGAGTGTGTGCAGCTCACTGGAGGCGATCAGAACCAAGGACAGCTACCAGGGTGCAGAAAAGGTGCAGCCCAGCCGTCCAGCCTGGAAGCCAGGCAGGGCAGGTTCTGAGGACACTCTCCCCGGAAGGCTGGTGATGGTGGGTGTTGTCTGGGAGTGTATTCAATGAGTCACCCATAAGCCCCACACTCGCCGCAGGCTGGGGAAGCTGGGGCTCTCCCTGCCATTTCCAATAGGGGTGGGGCAGGATGGCTGTAAAAGGCCCTCAGATTGTTGCAGGAAAGGAGGGAGCAGGAAAACAGGGACGTGCTACTGTCCCCCGCACACTCCCGCCCTAGCCCGGCCCATTTCTATACAAGGCCTGCTCTCCTCAGCCTCCACCCACTACAAATACTCCACACAGGCACAGAGGGGGGAATTCTCAGGCCCTGAGATCAGCAGGCAGGAATGTGGCTGATAAATCAGAGATAAACCCACCCCCACTCCGTGAGAGGGCTGGCTGGACACCCAATCCTGGGGATAAAAGGCAGAGCCACTCGCAGCTGAAGAAACCAGAATACAATCTGCTTGAGCAGGTGGGACAAGAGAGAGAGAACAACCCGCTTCTGCAGCAGCCTGGCCCATCACTTCTGTGGCATGGATCTCCAGAAGGTGCTGTCCAGAACGGTTCTGTTCCTGCTTTTTCTTTATCTGTCACCGCTAGGAGGTCGTTCTCACCCTCTGGGCAGTCCTAGCCAGTCTCCGGAACTAGTCAAAATGCAGGTGAGCACTGAGGGTCTGCATAGACAGGTAGGGTTGGCCCAGAGGGTTTGGGCAGCAGCAACAAAGAGGCCTCCTGTCCTTTGAGAGCTAGACTTGTGAGGCTCAGAAGCAGCAAGATTGGGTAACAGGACCTTTAACCCATGGGCACCATGGAGGAGAGGGAGAGCCAGGTGTGTTTCTGAGGCATGGGTTCCCCATCTCATCACAGACGCTGCTGGACCTGCTGAGGGAAAAGGCACAGGAGATGGCCCAGGGGCAGCTCCGGAAGGACCAAGATCCCACAAAAGCCCCTCCCAAAAGCACCCTTGCATCTCAAGACAGCACCCTCCAGGACCTGCAGAGACTTCGAAACACCAAGAAGATGCATAATTCGGGCTGCTTTGGGCACAAGATAGACCGGATCGGCTCCGTCAGTCGTCTGGGCTGCAATGGTGAGCTCCTACCTTGCCGCTTCACTGCAAGCTGCACCCCAGCACCCCCACCCCCCCATCCGCATGCACGCCGCCAGCAGAGGCCCCTAGGTTTGTTACCTGGAGTCCTTGCACAGCCTTCCACTTTACTGGCAGATTTCAGAACCAAGGCAGCAGCCTGTCAGGAAATGTCACATGGGAGTTTCATAACGTTCTCCCAGGTGACCACCTTCCATCCCAGGGGTCAGATGCTCCTCAGGTGCAGTCTGCCTGTTGGTTGACCACCCCTTCACAGGGCGAAAGGAGCTCTGAGCATTTCCCGTAGCTCCCACCCCCCTCTCTCCAAACTGAACTGTCAACGGCAAAGAGCACAATCGACCTCCTTCACAGTAGAAACTGAGTCCCAACGAGGTAGCTTTTTTCCACAACCGTAATTGTCGACACCCTCTGGGGACTGCAGGTGGAGGTGGTGTGTGGTAGGGGAAGCTCAGCCTCTGCCTCAGTTTCACTCCCATGCCTGACATCGCCTGTCTCTTCTCTTCTCTCCACAGTGCTGAAGCGGTATTAGGAAGACTCCCGGCTGCAGATACCTGCTTTCTGACTCCACCTGGGGCTCTTCCCCCAACTCTGGGACCCCTTTTTGAAGTGATCCTATTTATTTATTTATTTTTATTTATTTATTTGGTTGTTTTCTACAAGACTGTTTCTTACCTTTGAGCACAAGCTTTCCATGGCGCAATAAACACAGCATTTCTTGCTTTTGAAAAGGATTTGTCTCTCCGCGTTTTAGTCTCTTGTCCTTTTTAGTTTGTGGGGTTTTTTTTTTGTGTGTGTGGTTTGTATGTTTGTTCATCCATCTGTTCGTTTTGACATGGGGTCTCTCTACAAAGACCTGGCTCTCCTGGAGCTCACTCTGTAGACCAGACTGGACCTGAACTCACAGAGATCCGCCTGTCTCTGCCTCCCGAGTGCTGGGATTAAAGTCGTGCACCACCAGGCCTGACTCCAGTCTCTCATCTTAACAAGAAAAGAAACAAACCCCCAAAATATGCATTTTCTGCAAGGTCCCAGGGCATCTTAATGGCAGGCTGAGAACACAACTCGGGCCGGGCCAGGGAGATGCCCGGGCTTCCCTCTTCTTCCCGGTTTTTACCATTGTGAGACATCAATCCATACCAGAAACCCTTGGCTCTTTGCAGAATCTGTTTCTCAAAGTGTGTGTTTGATTCCTGGGCACAGACCAATGGGAGGACAGGCATCACAGTGCTTGCCCCCCTCCCTTGCCTGGAATTCCTTCATCAAACACTCTGACAAGTCACTGTTCTTTCTAGAAAACCCAACAAAGATGCCAGAGTTGAGGGTTGTATGTGTGTGTACATACATGTGTGTGCTCAAGGGCTTATGTTTGTGTATCTGTGTGCATGTGTGTGTACATGCATGTATGTGTACAAATATGTGTGTGATGCTAGCTCACAGCCTTCCTGATGGAAGTGAACCCTTCATCCTACCCTAAATCTCAGCATCAAACCTCCAGTTCCTGATGATGTCATCTGAGAAAAAAAAGCTTCCTAAGTCTGAACCCAAAGGTCCAGGGGCCTGACAGGGGCCCAGCCTTTTGGATGCTCCTCTCCTGAAGTCACACTGTCTCTTCTCTGTCACCCTAGAGAGAGGAGCCGACCCTCAGAATTCTAATGTGTGAACTGGGTTGAAGTTGTGCCCTGGCTGGCACATGCTAGTAATCCCAGCGCTTGGGAGGCAGAGAAAGGAGGGACCAGGGGTTCAAGGTGATCCTCAGCTACATAGTGAGTTTGAAGCTAGGCTGGGATACATGAGATCCTGTCTCAATTCCTCCCCTCACCCCAAAGAATCCTAGTGTGTGGTCTTACTTGGCAGGGGCAATGCTGTAATAAGTGAACATTTGTGTGCAGGTTTTATTTGGAGATGCACCTGCCCCGTTCCCTCGGTACTGGGATTAAAAGCACGCACACTGTGCCCCCAGCTCCTCCCAAACCTTCTCTTCCTCTTCTTTTTGTCAGTTCTCACAATCCTCCTCCCCGTACTCCTGGAGCTGAGGACTGAACCCAGGCGGGCCCCTTTTACCCCTGAGATAAATCCCCAACCCCATCCTCCTCTTCTTTTTAGATTACCTTTTTTTATTGGAGTGGGAGAGGTGCAAGCTACGCATGCGCCATAGCGTGTGTGTAGAGGTTAAAGGACAACATGCAAGAGTTGGTGCTCTCCTTCCACAAGTGGGCTCCAGGCTTCTAACGCAGGTCCTCAGTCTGGCGGGCAGGCATCTCCACCTGCTGGCCTCGGTGTCACCTTTTCTATGTGTCCTGTGCCTCCATCGTATGTACTGGAACCTTGTCCTTTGAATGCCACCTATCATCTGAGCTCAGCTAAGGGTCAAAAGTCCTTGTGGCCAGTATTGCCATGATTGTCATCACCCCACCCCCATTTTCCGGGTGAGAAAACTGAGACTCAGAAAAGCCAGGTGCCTTGAGACATGAGGGGACAGCTGCATTGTTGCCACACCTGCCTGGCCTTCAGCAGAGCTCTGGAGATTAGGGTGACAGAGGGCTGAGAGGCGGCTCTTTGTGTGATCTCTTGCTTTGATCCTGCAAGCACTCAAGGCTATGGATGTCTAATGAGAGCAGTTAGGATTTTTTTATAGTGAGGTTTTTGAGTAACTTATTTTTCAAGAATCCATGAGTCACCACTGTCTTCTAAAGTTTGAGATGCAGAGAGACAGCGACTAGTTGGAACAGTTGGTGTGGATAAAGGCCTCGTTAACAAGGCATGCACAGTTCCATCCACTGGGACAGTCTTCATGACTCTGAGAAGAAGCTGGGCGCCCCTCCTCTGGCAGGCAGGGAAACCAAGGCACAGAGAGGTTGTGCGATTTGCTCAGGGTCATGAAGCTCGAGAGGAGCGGAGTCAGCTTCTGACCCAGGCTCTAACCACTGCCTGAGCACTCTTTTCCAAGCCAGGGACCTCAGCTTGCTGGCAGGATGGATGCACCCATCTATCCACCCATATGCAAGGCATCCTACAGATCCACATTCTGGCCTTTGCCTGCTGGCAGCCTACTCCCCTGCTCACCCATTCTAGAATCTTCACTCCTCAACACAGCTGGGACTTCTGAGTGTCTCCAGGAAACTGGGCCCGTCTGTGAACAGGAGTCAGTTGGTTGGGTGTGGGTCATGCTCTCTTTTCCCAAGCAAAGGTCCTGGAAAAGGGCCCCCAGAAGGACATGTCGCTGAGCTCGCAGGAGGACAATGCTAATACTAAGCACTGCAACGCGCATCTCCTGGCTGGGGTGAGGCTCAG
Source organism: Microtus ochrogaster (assembly GCF_000317375.1). Classification (NCBI taxonomy): domain Eukaryota; kingdom Metazoa; phylum Chordata; class Mammalia; order Rodentia; family Cricetidae; genus Microtus; species Microtus ochrogaster. The sequence continues at coordinate 84,949,524 of NC_022016.1, read as the reverse complement.
CCACTGAGTGCTTGCCTTGCAAGGGTTTAACTTGCATGCCCAGCACTCCCCTCTCTCCTGCTAATAACACAAAATACATTTTAAAAAAAGTTTTAGAAAGGACCTGGCAGTGGTGGCACATGCCTTTAATCAATCCCAACATTCAGAAGGCAGAGGCAGGTGGCCTAAATTTCAGGCCAGCTTGATTTACAGAGGGAATTCAAGGACAGCTAAGGCTACACAGAGAAACCCTGTCCAAAAAAAACAAAAACCAAATGATAATAATAATAGAAGTCAGAGAGAGGCGGAAGAGATAGCTCAGGTGGTAAAGTGTCTGTCATATTGCATAAGGACCTGAGTTTGGATCCTCAGCATCCACACGAAAGCTGGACTTGGAAGCATGTGTCTGGAGTTCCAACTCTGGAGGGCAGAAACAGGAGGGCTCATTTCTGTCCAGCCTAGCTCCAGGTTCAGTGGGAAACTCTGTCTCAAAAACTACAGGAGACAGCACTCAAGGAAGGTACCTAACATTGACCTCTGGGCTTCACGCACGTGCACATACATGCCAACACACCAGCACATGCACAAACATGTCCACATACACGCACCACACACTCATAAAAATAATAAGCAAAGCCAGGCAGTGGTGGCGCGCGCCTTTAATCCCAGCACTCAGGAGGCAGAGGCAGCGGATCTTTGTGAGTTCGAGGCCAGCCTGGTCTACAAGAGCTGGTTCCAGGACAGGCTCCAAAGCTACAGAGAAACCCTGTCTCGAAAAACAAAAATGAAAACAAAAGAAAAAAAATGCAAGCAAATAATTGGAGCAGGGCCTGGGAATGTAGCTCTTGCTGAAATGCTCGCCTAGTGAGCAGAAACCGAGTTCAATCCCGGGTGTCCCGTAAGCCTTGTTTGCTACATTTGCCTATAATTCCAGAAGTCGGGAGGTGGAGGGTCAGAAGTTCTAGGCCTTCCACAGTTATACAGCAAGGATGCTGGTTAGGATTTTTTGTCAGCTTGACATTGGTTTTCTGGGAAGAAGGACCTCAGCTGCGGAGATGCCTCCATCGGATTGGCTTACAGGCAAATCTGTGGAGCATTTATTTTCTTGATTATTAATTGATGTGGGAGGGCCTACCTCACTGAGGGCAGTGCCAGCCCTGGGCAAGGTCCTGGGTGCTGTAAGAAAGCAGACTGCAGCCGGGCGGTGGTGGCGCACGCCTTTAATCCCAGCACTCGGGAGGCAGAGGCAGGCGGATCTTTGTGAGTTCGAGACCAGCCTGGTCTACAAGAGCTAGTTCCAGGACAGGCTCCAAAACCACAGAGAAACCCTGTCTCGAAAAACTAAAAAAAAAAAAAAAAAAAAAAAAAAAAAAAAAAACCCCAAAGGGAGTTCACAAACCAAGAGGGCGAAAAAACCCATGAAGAGCAAGCAAGCCAGTAAGCAGCATTTCTTCATGGTCTCAGTTCCTGCCTCCAGATTCTGCCTTGCTTAAGTTCTTGCTTTGGCTTCCCTCAAAGATGGGCTATGATTGGGATGGGATGTGGAGGCCAAATAAACTCTTCCCTCTCCAAGTTGCTTTGGACATAGTGTTTTATTGTAGCAGTAGAAAGCAAACTAAGACAACTAGTTCAAGGCCAGCTGAAAGTCCTGACCCTTCCTCAAAAATGAATAATAAGAAAAAGAACACGCAGATAAAAAGCTTCCTAATCAGGGACACACTGAAATTACACACATGCACATGGGCACACACACACACCACACGTACACAATATGCATGCACACACACAAACACACAGGCACATATACAGGCACACATACACATCCCTGTGCGTGTGGGCAAGCACACACATACCACGCATGCACACACACAAAGAAGCATACTTACACACACCACACATACATACACACACAGAGGTGTGTATGTACACACAAACACACATAGACAGGCATGCACGCAAGTGCACACACATACACACACAGGCACACACACACACACACCTCCGCTGCCTTCCTTTTCCTTTTTTTTTTTTTTTTGTAAGTTTTTCGATACAGGGTTTCTCTATAACTTTGAACCCTGTCCTGGAACTAGCTCTTGTAGACCAGGTTGGTCTCAAACTCACTAAGATCTGTCTGCCTCTGCCTCCTGAGTGCTGGGATTAAAGGCGTGCACCACCACTGCCTGACTCTGATGCTTCTTGAAGACTCACCAGCCCTCAGTTTCCCTGGCTGCTTTCCATCAACCTGTTCCCTTCAAAAAGCCGCCATGCTCTCCGTTTCCACAAAAACTCATCATTCAAATCTTTCTAGAAAAGCATGATCTGTGGAACAGAGCAGAGGAGGCTCAGCCCACAGCTTCGGAGCTAATGACCCCTTAGAGAACGGGGAGGGCAGGCCAGCTCTGCCCAGCCTTGAGTGTTAAAGGTACAGAGCACCCACGGTAACACGGTGACTGGTCATGTCAGTCACTCTGCATTTGTGATGCTCCGGGAGTCCCTGTCTGCATCCCCCTGTGGCAGTTTCATCTGGGGATGAAGTATGGCAAGGGAAACGTAACGTGTTTCTCTCCTCAGCGATCAGATCGACACCAGCGACGTGGCCTCTGGTCTCCGTTCATGGCAGAACTCTCCATTTCTGATTTCTAGGGCTTTCTGTCTACTGCCTTACCTTAGCCGCATTTTCACCCGCTAGAGGCTGACCGTCCTGTGGAGCTGAGTGTCGGAAACGCCTACAAGCAGATCAAGATCTGTGTGCACCAGTGGGCAGTGGTTCCCTCTCTCCTCTCTGTGTCAATGCTATGTGTGCCAGATGCTGGCCCTGAGCTTGCGTGTGTGGGGTGTGTGTGTGTATGTGGTATGTATGTGTAGGGTGCATGTGGGATGTGTGTGTGTGTGTGGGGGGTGTGTGTGGGGGGTGTGTGCGTGTGTGTGTGTGTGTGTGTAGTGTAGGCCAGCGGTCAATGTCAGGTGTTTCTTCTATCACTTAATTCTGATTTTGGAGACAGATCTGTTGTTGAACTAAAAGTGTGCTGATGTGGTTAGACGGGCTGGCTGGATTCCTGGAAATCCTCCTGTCTCCATTTCATCCCCGGGACTGTTCCAATTTTTGTTTGTGGTTGTTTTTAAAGATTTAAGATTAAAGATTTAATTGTTTTATTTGTGTGTTTTTGCCTGCAGGTGTAGACACTTAGTACATGCGTGCCTGGTGCCCACAGAGTCAAAGGAAGGCACCAGGTCCTCTAATACTGAAACTATGGATGGTTATGAGCCAGTAAGGGGCACTGGAACAGAACCCAGTTTCTCTGCAAGTGCTCATAACTCCTGAGCCATCTTTCTAGCCCTGCACCTGTTTTTTAATGTGGGTGCAGCAGCTCAAACTTAGATCCTCAGGCTTGTGCCGCGAACACTTTTCCAACGGAGGTACTGTCCCAGCCTCATGGGGGGTGGGGGTGGCGGTTTACAGGCTGGTCTCGAACTCCCTATGTAGCTGAGGATGATTTTGAGTTTCCTGCCTCCATCTCTGAGTGCTGCGATTCTAGGCGTGAGCTGCCATGCCTGGTCTGTGCTGCACTTGGGATCGAGCCAGGATGAGCCACATCTCTACCCGGCCTTGTACTTTTGGCCGGAGGATTCCCCTGGTGTTCGGAGCGTGTAGCATACGTGACTCCCCAGCTTCAGCCGGGACCAGGGAAGTGACATCAACTAGACGCTGAGTTCAGGTGACCAGCTGCTTCTCATCATAGGCAGCACAGGTTTTGCTAGGGTCTAGAGTTGGGGGAGGGGGAGGGGGCGGAGCCACTGCTGTCCACAGTGGTTCTGACTTTGCTCTAGCCCTCCATCACATCCCTCCTCCCCTGTTGCCGTTGCCTGTAATCATCTCCAAAATAAACCACTAGTGTTTGAGTCGTTTCCTGTTTAGGAAAGCCTAGAGCGAGATACTCCCTAGTGATTAAGCTTTCGTCCAGGACCACACCCTTGATGAGACAGCCTTTAGAATCCTTGGCTGGACCACCCAAGCAGGTACCGTTCCCACTGGCTGACTCTCTCCTTCCTCCTTTCACTTCTGGTCCTGGTTTAGGCCCTAGGACCGTTTGGCTGTACCCGTTTCTGACATGTCTCTGCCCTCCCCAGGATCTCTCATCTGTTACTTCCGTCGTCAGGGGAAGTTGACAACTTTCACACTTCAGCCAGATTGCCTCTAAGGAGGCATTTGGGTTTACACGGGGTGGGGGCTGGGTAGGGGAGTTAAACAGAGCAAACAGTCATTCAGAAAGCATTTTTTAAAAGAATCAGTGTGTATACACTGTGTACTCGGTGCTAGGACACAGTGGAGTCTTGAAGCTGACTCCCACCTGCTCCGCCTGCCCAGCCTCTGGTTTTCTAGCAAACGCTGTGGCTGCTATGGCACTCGGGTTGCTATCACACCGCCCACATACCAAAAAGGCCCCTCGGTTGACCTTGTCTGATGAGGAGAAATTGACGAGTTAGCTCACAGAAAGACCAGACCCAGCCAACCCCTCAATAGCACAGACTCGGATACGGGAAAGTCCATGGCCGTGGGTAGATATGAGGCTTACACCAGCGAGAGACGAAGACAGGCCGGGCCCTGCTTATACAGCTCCCATTAGAAGTTAACTACCCCCCAAAAGAATATGAAAAGCTTCATACTCTGAGCCTCTGAGTGTGGCCATAATAGGCAAAGGGCTCACTCTAGTATAACTAGTGGCATAAGGTGGGGGTCCCAGTATTCTGACTGGTTTCTGGCTGAGGATGTATCCAGAAGGTAGATTGCTTGCCTAACATGCAGGAAGCCTTGGGTTCCATTCCCAGCACCAAATAAACTGAGCAGGGTGACAAAAGTCTGTGACTTAAGACTGGGGTGGTAGAGGCAAGAGGACGTGGAGTTTAGGAGTTGAAGGTCACCCTTATCTACACAACGAGCTCAAAGGCCAGCCTGGGCTACAAGAAGCCTTATACCCTTTACATGCACACACACACACACACACACACACACACACACACACACACACTCCCGCGCATGATTGCACTGATGACTTTGTAAGAGGAAGAAGACACAGAGGGAAGATGACAGTGTCAGAGGATGGCGCAATGCAGCCAGAAACCAAGCTCAGCTGGCATCTGGAAGAGGTGTGTTTCTCTTACAGGTTCCAGAGGGAGCCTGGCCCTTGTGGCACCTTCGTCTCAGGCCCCCAGCCTCCGTAACAGAGTCAAGAGGTTTCTGAAGTGGTTTCCAGCTCCATGCTTTATGAAGCTCTCTTGGTTCAGCCTGGGGAAACTGAGGCAGCACTGGTCTCCCACTCTCTCCCAGGGGACTCCTTCAGGTGCAGCTCTCTGTGGATTCAGGAGATGCCCAGCATGTTTGCCCAGACACAAAGGAGATTTTGCAAGGCTGTGGCCATCGGGTCACATGTCATTTGACATTTATTCTTCCTTCTTTTTCCCTGAGGTGTGCCCCTTCCCCAGGACCCTTCAGCTCCTGAGACTCAGACTTTGCTGCAGTTCCTCTTCTTGTAGACCCCAGGCAGGGCCTAGAGATGTCAACGGAATAGAGCACAAGGTGAAAAGATGCCACTTCTAACAGGAGGCTACAAAGGAGTTGTGTCTTCCATGACTCTTCTCTCTCCCATTGTTTCTCTCTCTTGCTTGACTCGAAGGGACCCCATTGCTTCTGGACAGAGAGGCCCAGGGAAGAGGGAGCTGATGTCTGTCTCCAGGCCACTACCAGAGGACAGCAAGGACCTGAGGCCTCAAAGGCCACAGGCCAGAGTTTGAGAAGAGACATTCCCCTAGCAGGCTTGCAATGACAGCAGCCTGAGTCAGCATCTCCATTCGTTGCAGCTGTGGGAGTACTAAGCCATGGACATGCAGCCACGCAGAGCAGACTCTGCTCCTTCATGCAAAGGCTTGTTACGTAACCATGGTGAACTAGATTGCTATCCACTTCCTCCCTGCTAACTTTTGCTTCATGGAAATAGTAATACTATAAAGTTGTCCCAGGTCAACTCCTGCCTTGGGAACTTGTCCCCACTGCCAACTTCTAGTTACCTGAATATTCTAACGTAGAAATGAAATATTGCCTGCCTGCCTTCCTTTCTTTCCTTTGTAAACACAGGATAAACCTCTTTCTTTTTTAAAAAAGATTTCTTTATTTTATGTACATGCGTGCTCTACTTGCATGTATGTCTGCATGACAGAAGAGGGCATCAGATCCCATTATAAATCATTGTGAGTCACTGTGTGGTTGCTGGGAATTGAACTCAGGACCTCTGGAAGAGCAGCCAGTGCTCTTAACCCCTGAGCCTTCTCAACAGCCCCCTTCCTTCCTTCCTCTGTGTGTGTGCATGTGCTCATGTGGGTGGTGGGCAGAGGTTGACTTGACTACTGGCAATGTTTTGTATTTTTAATTATTCCTGTACCTGGGCATGGTGGTGAGTACCCTTCCCCTTTTTCTTCTTCCTTCGTTCGTTCCTTCCTTCCTTCCTTTGTTCCTTCCTTCCTTCCTTCCTTCCTTCCTTCCTTCCTTCCCTTTTTTCTTTCTTTTTCTTTTGGTATTTTTGAGACAGGGTTTCACTATATATCTCTGACTGTCCTAGAACTCACTACATAAACCAGACTGGCTTTGAACTCACAGAGACCCACCTGCCTTTGCCTCTTGAGTGCTGGGTTTAAAGGTACATGCCATGATGTCCCACCGATGGTGGGAGTGTGTACCTTTAATTCCAGTACTTGGGAGGCCGAGGCAGGCAGATAGATCTCTGTGGGTTCGGGTCCAACCTGGTCTACATAAGAGTGTTTCAGACTAACCAGGACAACTCCGGGAACACAGTTCTCTCCTTCCACCTTTGCATGGTCTCCAGGGACCACACTCAGGTGACCAGGCCTGTGTGGCAGGCACATTTACCTGCTTTCATGTTTGAGAGAAGGTCTCTCAATGAGCCTGACTTTTACGTGGGTGCTGGGACCCACCCAAACTCAAGTCCTCAAACTTTCAAGGCAGACATTTCACTGACTGAGATACCACTCTAGCTCTGGCCTTGTTATTTTGGAGACAGAATTTCATATAGCCTGGGTTGGCCTTGAACTTGGTATGTAGCTGACCATGGCCTTGAGCTCCCGACCCTGACGTCTCAGCCTCAAGGTGCGGGTATCACAGGTGTGCACCACAAGGCCCAGCAAAACCATTGATTCCTCGTTAGCAACAGCCATCCATAAAGCACAGGGAGGCCAGAGGAGGACATGAAGTGCCCTGTTCTAAAACTCTGTCATAGTCTCATAAGGCAGCGGTTCTCAGCCTGTGGGTCACAGCACCTCGGGGTGGAACAACCCTTTCACAGGGGTCACAGATCAGATATCCTGCACATCAGATATTTACATTACAATTCATAACAGTAGCAAAATTACAGTTATGACAAAGCAATGAATTTTTTTTGGAGACAGGGTTTCTCTGTGTAGCCCTGACTGTCCTGGAACACCCTCTGTAGGTCAGGCTGGCCTGGAACTCAAAGATCCATCTGTCTCTGCCTCCCAAGTGCTGGGATTAGAGGCATGTATCACCACACTGATGGCAATGGAATAATTTTATGGTTGGGGTCCCCACAACATGAGAAACTGTATTAAAGGGTTGTAGTGTTAAGAATGCCGAGAACCACTGCCATAAGTCAGGGTCTCTCACTGAACCCAAAGTTGAGATTTTGGTTTTGATGTTTTTTTTCTTGGCTAGGCTGGCAGTCAGTAGGTTCCAGGGAGCCCCATGTCTCCATCTCTCAGCCCTAGGGGAACAGGTGCAGGGAGCCGTGCTCAGCTCTGTGAATAGCTGAGGATTCAGCTTCAGGTCCTCACAATTGCACAACCAAGCATCTCTCTAGCCCCTAGCCCCACACATTTCTTTTTATCATTACTAGAACTAAGGCTGGATGGCTTCTGGACACCCCAAAGTGGAGTAGGGCCAGAAATATGGAAAGAAACGTCGCATTGAGTTGCCTTCCATTTGGGGCTCAAATCAAAGCCTTAAGGATTGGGTCAAGTGAGTGCTGGGCTCCTCTGCCTGACAGACACAGAGTACACACAGTGTGGAATATGGCAGCACAGAGGTATGGAGAGCGCTCAGAGCATCCTTCATCCCTGCCCCTTAATGGAACCGACAACACAGAAACCCAGAGGATGACACTCATGTCCTCTCCGGTTCCACTCTGGAAAACTGACTTTAACCAAAGAAGATGGGCAGAACTTGAAACTGCCATCCTGGAGCGCTGTCGGAACTTCAGCTCTCCTAGGGCCGCCTATGGACTTCAGATACGGCACAGGACAGGAAAGCGGCAACGGTCCTCAGGGTCCACCTACCACAGCCGCTCCTCAAGCCTGATTCAAAGGGCATTTCCAGGAGAGGAGCCCGAGTTCCCCCAGAAGGGATGCTTGCTGAGTCTTCTTTGCTAATAATAATTCACGGCCACACAATTAATCATGAGCACATCCCAGGGGCTCATCAGGAGGGACAGTTTGGACTGAGCTCCTACGTAGGCTTGCACTGACTTCAAATTTCAAATAGAGGGCTGGAGAGATGGCTCAGAGGTTAAGAGCACTGACTGCTCTTCCAGAGGTCCTGAGTTCAATTCCCAGCAACCACATGGTGGCTCACAACCATCTGTAATGAGATCTGGTGCCCTCTCCTGGCCTGCAAGCATACATACTGACAGATAATAAATAAATAAATCCTTGAAAAAAACATTTCAAATAGAGATTGGCCAACCCAAATTGGTACTCTCCAACCTCCAGCTTTCTCGAAGGGCTCGCTCGCTCTTTCTTCTGGCTTAGACAATTCACCACACACACACCCGGCTATGGTGGCCACATGACAACTTTACCAGGCAGGCATGGGGTTGGCACGGCTGGGGATGGAACTAGCCAGTCTGAAGACAGCCATCCAATCCGTGAATGCCATTATACACTTCACACTCCAAGTCAGAGCTTTTGAAACCAGCGAGGCCGAGAAAGAAAACACGTGGATTGGAAACACGTGGGGATGGAACTCAGATGTGCTGTTGCCCCAGGCAGTCAGAAAGGAGAGAGTAGCTGAAACGCATGTGCTTGTCAGACACACAAAACACACACAGTGTTGAATTGTGGTAACATTGAAGCAGAGAGAGCAATAAAGACCGCCTATTCATGCTCCAGAGGAGGCCAGAGGAATCAAGGCCTTCATGGCTCACTTCCTTGGCCTCGGAGGTTGTGAAGGACGTTATGGAGAACCGTGTAAGCCCCTTCAATCCCTTCACCTTCCCACCCTCCCCCCTCTATTTCCTGGGAAGATGGGACCATTATACACTTCACACTCCAAGTCAGAGCTTTTGAAACCAGCGAGGCTGAGAAAGAAAAGTGGTGGCATCCTTCGAGCCTGTCTGTCCCCTTACACCTTGGACGCAGTCTCGGGAGACAGGAGCAATGAGCTTCAGAGGAAGCAAGCTCTTCTGACATCCCTTGGTGTTTACACTCCAGCTGCATTCTTGGGGCCTGTATCATGTTGGCTTCCTGGCTGACTTCAGACTCTAAAATAAAACCACTCTTTCACCTGCCGGCTAGCAGGGACATCTAGGGTGGGGGAGGGCTGTCTGGGGCCAGAGGTCCACCCACGAGGCCGATGAATCAGGTGTGAAGCTAGCTCCAGCATGTGTACTCCCTAGCCGTCTCGCTGGCCTCCCAGCTGCCTGTCATGTCCTCCCCTCCCGCCCTTATTTGGAGCCCCTGACAGCTGAGCTGCAAGAAGGGGGAGCTGGGTGCAGGCCAGCCATCACCCTCTGCTTCCCTGCATGGGTCCTGTTGCCAGGGAGAAAGAATCCTGAGGCGCGCGCACGGGAAGATAACCAAGGACTCTTTTCTGCTCTTCTCACACCTTTGAAGTGGGAGCCTCTTGAGGCAAATCAGCAAGAATGTGGCTCTTGCAGCCGAGGGTCCGGGGGTGGGGGGGCATTGGAACTGCTCAAGGCGAAGGGGCTGTGACCAGCTCTGCTGAACTGATAACTTTAAAAGGGCATCTTCTGCTAGCTCCTCACTCTCCATCGCTTTATCGCTGCAAGTGACAGAATGGGGAGGGTTCCAGCCTTCCTGCGTTCTCAGAGAGCTGGGGGGCTATAAAAACGGGAGGCACTGGGCAGCTGGGAGACAGTGACGGGCAAAGGCTGAGAGAGAACAAGGAGAGGAGTGAGCAGAAGCGACAAGCATCAGATCGTGCGACCCACAGCAGCATGGGCTCCTTCTCCATCACCACAGGCTTCTTCTTCTTTCTTGCCTTTTGGCTTCCAGGCCATATTGGAGCAAACCCTGTGTACAGTGCAGTATCCAACACAGATCTGATGGATTTCAAGGTAGGGTCAGGAAGTGGGGTACAGACTGGGTCTCTTTGGTACCTAGTCCATTCCTCTGAGACATTACCCTTTCCCTGTGTTTGTTCTATCCTTTGTAAAGAACCTGCTAGACCATCTGGAAGAGAAGATGCCATTAGAAGATGAGGTCGTGCTCCCACAGACCCCGAGTGAGCAGAACGATGAAGCAGGGGCCGCGCTTAGCTCTCTCCCTGAGATACCTCCCTGGACAGGGGAGGTCAACCCACCTCAGAGAGATGGGAGTACCCTCGGGCGCAGTCCCTGGGACCCCTCCGATAGAGCTGCTCTCTTGAAAAGCAAACTGAGGGCTCTGCTCGCTGCCCCTCGGAGCCTACGGAGATCCAGCTGCTTTGGGGGTAGGATCGACAGGATTGGAGCCCAGAGCGGACTAGGATGCAACAGCTTCCGGGTAAGAGGAGCTGTGGATGGAGATGAGATGCGGGTCGGGTGGGGTCGGCAAACTATGATCTTGCTAAGGCTCAAACCTTGCCAAGGGATACTAGCAGGGAGCATCTCTGGTAACCAAGACCAGTGCCAGTGTTGATTCCTTCTGAGAGTTCTGCCCCACCATGGTGGACGCTCCAGAAGTTTCGAGACAATACCACAGCTGCTACAGTTGCTGAGCCACAAGCCGGGAAATCAGAACACAAGGCCAAGTACCTTTGCAATGCCAACTAACCGGCAGCTAGTGTTCTTCCCACAGCTGTAGGAGCCTGGCGGATTTAAACAGGATGGACTAAGACTTGTTTGCCAGTTTATGACATTGTGGCTGGTGGGAAATAGCTCGTCACTATCAAGCTGAACGGTTTAGCATGGTAAAGCCAGATCATCAGACCAACATATTTTTCTCTTTGTAGTACCGAAGATAACAGCCAGGGAGAAAAACCAGCCAGATTCGCTGGGGCAGAGTGCAGAAGACCCTAAGCCCCTGCGGTGTGTCTGTCACGCAGCTTGGTCTCATTGTCACTGAGGTGTGGCGAGCACCCTGCTGGAGCGGCTGCTTCCTGTCTTCATCCTTCACGACTGATGCTAAATGTAGATCAGTGGTTCAAGGGGGGCCTTCCCCCTCCCACCCCACATATTAAGGTAGAGCCTCACCCCTTTCGGGAAAGCAGCTGGAAAATTTTTTTTGAATAAACTTCAGCACCAAGGACAGAAGCCAAGGTCCGGGTGCTTTCTTTCCGTTGTCTGTCCCCAGTCCCTGGTTTCCCCCTTACCCTGTCCTGTCATCTCTCCCTCCCTGACTCTTCTTGGTGAGTCGGGGGACCTCAAGACGCAGTGCTCACTGTGCTCAGCCGCTCACTCTAGCCCAGTCACGGGAGGCAGAAAAGGCCGCCCAGACTGAAGGTCATTTATTTTCAATTCCTGAAAAAGAACACACACTCGCCTTTTCCTGATGACACTTGTGCTCAGGGGACACTTTTCTTGCACCCATCTCACTTTTTGGTTGCAGCCTGGGTGGTTTTAGGGAGCATTGAGAGGACCAGGGACTGCTCAGATCTCCCCTGAACACGAGCTGCCGCAGCCCCATGAACTACACTATCAGTTCGGGTGAGAGTTGAGTGGAGGGCGGGTTGCAAAGCTGAGCACAGTGAAGGACGGGTTACAGGTTCAAATGCCTTGTGAACTACTATACCAGGGTGTGTAGATCCATCATCTGTGTCCATCAGTGCCAGAGATCAAACTCAGGAAGCTAAATGCATTTATAAAACAGCCATGGCCTCCCTACCCAGGGACTGTGGTGCTTGGATCGTACACTGCACGCAGGTGATAGCCACCAGGAGACAGCTTATTAATGTACTCATTTTTGGTCTCACTATGTAGCCTTGGCTGGCCTCAAACTCAGGGAGCTCTGCTTGCCTCTGCCTGGCTGCATTAGGACAGGACACCAGGTTTCTTTTCAACAAGGGAGGACTGTTATTTTCTCACCCGTTTCCCTGGGCACACACCTCAGATTCCCACACCGACACCCCCTTCACCCACACACCTCCAACCCGGGATACCACCCTCCGGTGCTCCCTGCATCCTACCCATTCAAGGCTAAGTGGGGACACTGCTTCCTCCCTGAAGTCCCAGGAAACAAGTGACATCACAGGTGCACCTTCTAACTGCAATAAGACACAGTTTGCTGTGTGTGTGGCTGTGTGCTTGTGTCCCAGTCAGTGCTGGGCACATTGTACAGAAATGGGGAGAGGAAGGCAAGTAGTAAGTGCACACATGTGGCGGGGAGGCAAGGCCAGAAGCAAACAGTAACGGGCTGCAGGGGAAGGAAGAACTCCAACCGCTCCCAACCAAAATGATCTTGGCCCAGTTCTGTGGTGTGCACACCTTTAATCCCAGCACTCTCGAGGTGGGTAGGCAGGTATCTGTGAGTTCAAGGCCAGCCTGGTCTACAAATTGAGTTCCAGGACAGCCAGGGCTGTTACACAAAGAAACACCATCTCAGAAAAATCAACTAACCAAACAAGTAAACAGAATTAAAAAAAAAACAAAACAAAAACCTCTTATCTGGATCTCAAATCAGTAGATGAAAAACAACAACAAAACCAACCAACTAACAAGAAACAGTCGGTGGGGAACAATTTACAAGAACCAGCGTGAGACAGGGGAAAGCATCAGCCTGCACTTGGGAGTCCCAGTGCTAGGGAAAAGGAATGGGCTGCTGGGGGTGCCCTCCAGTGTTATGGTAACACAGGGTTGCCACCGAGTGGAAGGGACACAAAGGAACACATAGGTACAAAGTGCCCTGGTGAAAGCCGAGGCAGGAGGGGCCTGGTGGGCGCTGTCTGTGACTGGAGGCAATGACAACACAGCCACAGCCACGGCGAGTGGTATTTCTTGTAAAATAAGAGACAAGTGGACAAAGAGCAGACAGATGCGGGAACGTGCGCATGTGTACGTGCATTTGGACACACACACACACACACACACACACACACACACACACGAGGGTGGTGAGGGCTTCCCCTCTTCCAGCTCCTGGCTGTGGGCTGAGTCGTAAAGCAGGCAGGCAGAACAGACTTGCCCTGGTGCGCTGGCAGAGAGAGAAAACCAACAGAGCAAAGGGCCAGTGTTCACAGGTGGATCAAACCACAGTAGTGGCAGGTGCCGCGCAAGAGCCTCGACAGGTACGGGAACAGGAAGTTACAGGGTGGGGCCAGCAGATTACCTTCTGGCTGGGCACCAAGGCACACATCCCTAATCCCACACTTGGGAAGTAGAAGACAGCTCATCCTTCGTGACGGGCAGTCTGAGGCTAGCCTGGGTTACACAGGCTCTGTCTCACAGAGACTGCCTTCCAGCGCCCTAACTCTTTCCTACCTGAAAGGGGGAGGGAAAGCGAAAGCCTAGGAAGAAAGAGCGCGGTGGAGACAAGGTCTATGGAGAAGGTGCAGACATTTTATTCTGACTTCGTAAAGTTACCACAGAACTTCCTCCTTCCAAAGGGTCAAATAAAAATAGAGTTTTACAAATTAAAAAAGATACAGTTCATCTCCACAGTGGACCCAGCTAATGTCACCACATAAACAGTGCAAACAGAAAGGCGGAAGCTGCAACTGGACAATCACCGAGGTCCATGGGAGCCAGGGCACCACTGCGTGTCAACACTGCGGGGCCGGAAGCTTTCTTGTCACCAAGGTCTGCATCAAACTGTCACACGGCTGGCTGAATCAAGCTAATGTCCATTCCAGCTGGAACTGCTTAACCAAGGTCACATGCAGACAGCTCATACAACACCAAACCCCCACAGCAGGACCAGAGAGCCACGCAATGCCCAGGTGCAGAAGGCAGGAAAACTGCCTCGATCCAACCTCAGGTGGTCCCTCAGTGGAGCTGTTGTGACAAGGTGCTGTGGCACTGGGGGGCCACTGAACTGTGGCAGGTGAGATACTGTACTACTGGTTCCATGGGGCAGCTGTGGGGGAGGGGTCCAAGGCTTACAGCTCTAGTTCACGGGTGGAGAAGCTGTTGTCTTTGGGCTTTTCTGGATAGGCAGGTTGTGGGGAGGGACACAGGGGCTGAGTGTCCTAGAGGGGCAAAGGGGCAGAGGGGCACGGGCTCCAGCTCCCAGGGTAGATGCATCCGCACCTCTATTCTGGGCTACACTGGCGGTGACTCATCACACAAGGGGGGGAGGGGGGACACAGAATGCAGTGGGTCACCAGGGCTGCCTCAGAGGCAAGTTTTGGACTCAGGTCCTCTGCAGGCTGCTATTCTGCAAACCCACAGGCTGGGAAGACGATTCTGTAGTGTGTCAAGCTTTTCTCTTGGTGTGGGCAACTGGTTTCCTTCCCGATGGAGGATATAGCAAGGCAGACACCCAAGTCAGTTGTAAAATGAAGCTGGCAGCTGGCCAGACAGATCCCTGCTTAGAAGGGCTATTTTCCCAATTAGTTTCAATCCCCAGCCCCATCTCACAGGCCAGAATCTGGAAAACAGATTGTTCTGGTAAAAAGATAAGTAAATGGGGAAAACGGAGGGCCAGGGTCACAATCAGACGACGAGACCCAATGTAAGCCCCGACTGAGGTCATGGAACAATTCCTCACATTGATCAGAAGACTCTGCCAGGCCCAGAGACCCTGATGCTAGAAGCCAGACCCTGGCACAAATGCCCTCCAGCAACTTCCATGATTTAAAAAGTATCTTAATGCAACAGGTAGTGGTCGTGCACACCTTTATCCCAGCATTCAGAGGCAGAGGCCGGGGGATCTCTGAGTTTGAGGCCAGTCTGGTCTACAGAGTGAGTTCCAGACAGCCAGGACTACACAGAGGAACCCTGTCTCAACAAACCAAAAAAGAGAAAAAAAAACAGTATCTAATGCAAATGAAAGTCCCCTGGTATCCAAGGACAGCCACCACAGGAGGCCGAGGGTGCAGGAAAGTGAGTTCTGATGTTCCCTGAGGAACCCAGAGAGAACCAGCAGCCGTGAGGCACAAGGGGCAGGAGCACCCACTCCTTCCCCAGGCCTGAGCCCAGCAGCTGCAAAAGCTCCTCTCCAAGTCCTCAGGAAGAGGGCTGAGCAGGGAGTGGCGTGGGAGGAGAGGAGTGAGCAGTGACCAAGAGAGGAGCCACCAGCTTCCTCCTAAGGCCGTACCTTTGATTGGCCCTGGCTCAGAGCCGCCTATTTGCCAAATCCTCTAGGGCTTGGGGTAGCGGTTCTGTCGAGGGGGTTCCTCAATTTTGGTTAACTTTGGGAATGAGTCCAAGACACAGCTGGGGCTGCACCACCAGAAAGACACAGACAAAGGGTTGGAAAGTCCAGTGGTTGGGGGAGGGATGGACTGAGAGTGGGCAGCGCGCGGGACTGGGAGACCGGGTGGACCTGGTGCTGGGGGAGAAGGCGCTGTCCCCATGATGGGATTGAACAGTTCAAAGGCTGTTAGCTAGGGTTTTAGTGCTTCATGGGTCTGATGAGAACTGATTCTAAGGAGACCAAGCCACAGGGCGAGCACATGCCCACTCCCAGGAAACAGAATGAGAAGAAGGGCCAAAGGAGAGGCAGAGAGCTCTAGAGGATCTGAGGTCCCGGGCTTGATCCTATGCTTCCCTGAACATGGGGAACTGTTCTCAGGCCCAATTCCTGAACTCAGTAATGAACATGATATGCAAATAACACCCCCGATGTTTGCTTCTGCCCACCCTTCCTAGAAGGGTCTGGGCAACAGCTGGGTTCTCTGAGAAACAGCAACAGAGAAGAACCAAGTGCCTACCCAGGACCCAGCCTGACTTCTCCCTGATGTCTCTCCACGGGAGCCTGGGGAAGGAAAAACGGAAAATTCTTGCTGAGAAGTTAGTAAAACTCCAACTTTCTGCTCAACACATCACTGAAACCTCTGACCCCAATCTTCCAGGACTCCAGGCAAGTGGGTGACCAGGAGCCTTCATGCCAGCTATGGGGGCCAGTGTGTGAGCAGGCCACCTGCAGAGGCATCTCTGGAAGAGTGGGCTGGTGGCAGCCAAGCTCAACTGTCAGAGGGTCTGGTAATGCTGCCGAAGCCGGGCCTGCAGGAACTCATACGTCAAGTTGTGTCGAGTGATGATCCCCACAATCTAGGGAAGAAGAACACACCCGAGTCACCAGAGCGTACACCCCACATAAGGACATGCGTGAACAGAATGGTCTCTCAATGTACCCCAGGATGTAGACACAGAAAGAGAACTGGGGCAGGACAGGGTTAGTGTGTCCATGGCACAGACCTCCTACTCTCAGAAGGCATGGGGACAGATAGAACTGCACGAAAGGAACCAGTGAGGCCCTGCAAGGGGAGTGAAGTGGGAGCAGAGAAAGAAGGGGTGACTAAAAGGGGACCCTGTCCCTTTGGAAGGGCCATCTGCTTTCTCTCAGCACAGATCTATGTGTGGTTCAGACCTTCTTCTATTGTTTTTGGCTTGGGTGGAGACAGTTTCATTTACAACATAGCCCAGGCTGACTTGAACTTACCATCTTCCTATGTGCTGTGCTGGGATTACAGGTGTGTGTTACAATGCCTGGCAGAACTAGCCATGTTTTATTTTGTATACTTGTTTATGAATAATTCTAGGCACATGCTCTATCACTGGGCTGCACCCCAAGGTTTGCCATGTCCTGTCTTAGGGTTTCTATTGCTGTGACAGAACACCATGGCCAAATTGGGGAGGAAAAGTTTATTTTAGCTACATCATTATAGTCCGTCACTGAGCACAGTCAAGACAGGAAGTCACACAGGGTAGGGACTTGGAGGCAGAAACTGATGCAGAGAACATGAGGATTGCTCTTTACTGGCTTGCTCCTCCTGACTCACTCAGCCTGTTCTGTGATAGCACACAGGACCACTAGCCCAGGGATGGCACCATCTATAATGGGCTGGGCCCTCTCACATCAACCACTAATAAAATGTACTACGGTTTTGTCTACAGACCACTATTATGGAGGCATTTTCTCAATTCAGAGTCCCTATTCCCAAATGATTCTAGCTTTCCTCAAGTCGACCTAAAACTGGCTGGCGTATATCCTTAACCAGGGCACATGCCTATAACAGCACACGACAGGCTGTGTCAGGAGGACTGCCTCAAGTTCAAGGCTAGCATGGGATGGAAGGGAAGGATGGAGAGAAGGCAGGAGGTCCCATAAAGAGGCACCACTTCCTTACAGGGTCATTCTGGTGACATGTACTGAAACTCAACTGGAAGAGGAGGACATGGGCCACACAGCCATAAGGCCTGACTGTTGCACAGGTGGGTGGAGCATTGTGGCTCAATGGTAGAATAACCGCCTAGCATGCCCAAGACAAAACAACAGGCAGCAGAGCCGAGCACCTACGGAAAACCCTCGGTGAGTACCTCTAGGCACAGAGAACCCGCACACAGGGAAGGTGACAGGGCAGCAACCTCAGCAGGGCAGGGGGCAGGGCTTATTTTTATTTGTTTTCTTATTTTGCTACAATATAGTATGATAATGTAACAATAGCTATGTAATTTAAAAAAATTAAGTTAGGGACTAGAGAGATGGCTCAGAGGTTAAGAGCACTGGCTGCTCTTCCAGAGGACCTGAGTTTGATTTCCAGCAACTATGTGGTGGCTCACAACCATCTGTAATGAGATCTGGTGCCCTCTTCTGGCCTGCAGGCATACAAGCAGGCAGAACACTGCACACATAATAAATAAATAAATAAATAAATACAATCTTTTTAAGAAGAAAAAACGTTAAGTTGGGCTGACAAGCTGGCTCAGAGGGAAAATACGCTCACCACGCAAGCCTGGTGACCAGAGTTCGATTCCCAGCCACTGAAGGTGGAAGGAGAGAACCAGCTCCACAAAGCTGGGCTCACATACACCACAAATACAATTAACTCGGAAAAGAAATGATGGGAGCCCACGAGAATAATCACTGGGTGTGCTACTTTTTAAAACCCTCTGAGAATTTCGCCTTAAATTCTATTAATGCTACAGAAGCCCGGAAGAGGTAGGAGCAAGGAACACAGACTAGGGGGAGGTAAGAAGCCCTTGAGCTGAGACAAGAGCAGGCAATGGAGGAATGGAAGGTAGATCACAGGGCGCCCCCTGCTGGACTGATGCAACAGACAAGAGACAGGGTGGGTGGACAGAGCAGAGGCAGTCAGGGACACTGGTCTCCACCCAGATCACTCACCTCTCCCACGGCATTCACCACAGGCAGGTGGCGCAGGCCCATGGTTCTAAACAGGTTGAAAACTTGGGAAACATGGGTGTTGGGGGAGACAGTGAATGGTGAAGGGTTCATATATGGGGTGACATCCTGCAGAAAAGAAAGCAAGAATCACCCACAGCCTGGGATAAGCATGGGCATAGCACGTGGGACAGCCCCAAGGGACAGCCCTCCTCACCACAATCATCCGGGGATTCAGCAATGTGAGATCCAGGTCATGTATGTCCGGATACCGCGGGTAGTCCTCGGCCATCTCCGCATAAGAAAGGCGTGGCTGGCTGGCACTCTGCAATTCCAACCAAGACACACAGCAGCCTTGCAACACAACAGCCGCCAGGAGGGCCACTCTGACAGTCCCTCCCCAGTTCTGCTAGCTAGTGTCTTCCAGTAACAGGGGCCACAGCGGGTGCTAAGGACAGAGACAGCCTGATAGCAAAGCAGGTCCTAACAGATGAGAAAACTGCTAATAGGGGTTGTGGGCTGAAATGTATCCCCACAGAGACAACCTATAAACCTATCAGCTGCCTTTACTGGAAAGTTTCTGCCGATGTGCTTACAATGAGTTCACGCTGGACTAGGGTGAATTCCAGCATCAGGTGTCCCTACAGAATGGGGAGAGGAAGAGAGGGAGGAAGAGGGAGCCCCGCACATGCACAGAAGTCAAACTAAAGTGGTGTTTGCAGGCAGCAAGGCCAGGAGTTGACGCACCACAGGGACTGGAGGAGGCCAGGAAGGCCCCTCTCCTAATGCCTTCAGAGAGCTGCGCCACACGCTCTCAATCTGGTACTTATGGTCTTGAACTAAGATAAATCCTGCTTCGAGCTACCAGGCTGATGGCAGTTGGATGCAGAGGCTACAGTAGGGTCCCATGGGGTGCTATCACCACCCCTCGATCTCACTGCTGCTGTCACAGGGCAGGGAGGTCAGGGCGAGGGCTCACAGGACAGCACAGGAGCCACAGTGCTGGCTGGCTATTGTCCTCAGTGGGCCCCGCTCCCTAACTCCACTCTGTCTTCACCTGGCTCATAGCTGGCTCCACTGCGGGGGAGTCCCAGAATCTATCTGCTCTAGTAGCCAGGCAAAGCACTTCAGGACCCAAGCTTGGTTGCCACTCCAACTTCCTTGTCTCTAAGGTCCCCATGGTTTTCTCTACCCACGCCAACCAGGCTGGTCACCCACACTCCACCCAGGCCCCTGCACCAGGGTAACAGCTCTTCTGTAGGCTTAGCGGACCATAGAGGGGTTCAGGTGGCTACATGGTAGAAACCCCAACTCCCAACATCAGCAGAGTCACTCTGGAAGCCAGGACTCTGGGGGACTTGCTCAGCCTCCTGCTGAAAAGGTGTGAGGGGTATGGACTTGGGTGCCATGGGGACACCCTAAAAACCAAATGAAAGCAAGAAGGTGGCTACAGCAGGGCTGGCGGGGGGAGGAGGTGTCCGTCTTCCACTAGGAAAGCGGGACAACAGGAATCAACTAGTTCTCACCTCCCTCTCACCTGGGGGCTCACGCAGACCACCTCTCCCTCAACAACAGGGCCTGCCCGTCACCTTCCTGCCTTGCAGGACACCAGGGCCCAGACTTACAGACTGACTTTCCGAATAACACACTCCTCGGACAAGCAGGGTGACGAGCTGCGAGCGCAGGACGAGCCCATGGAAGGTCAGCGGGCGGAAGCGCTCCTCCATGGTCCAGTCTTCACTCGGGGACTGGTCAGGGTATAGGTTGGGGTAGGGAGTGTATCTGTTACACAAAAACCAGATGCTGCCTCGTATCCCTCAGCAGGGTCACGTCTGCCACAGCCTCGTCACCTTCCCATGATCTCCAGACGCTCAAGGGCTCACTCTCACCCATGGATGCAGAGTGCTCCACCCCGAGGCTGCAGAGTGCAAGGACCTCACCTCCTCTCCAGCATCTGCTGCAGCAGATCCTCCTTCTCTGCGGGCTCCTCCGAGGCTACATGCTCATCACACACATTTCGAAGCTCGCTGGAAGGGTAGGACTTCATGGACTGGCCCCGCTTGCGTTGCTCACCGGCACGAGTTAGGATACTGGATTTCTGTGGATGGGGTGTGGAGACAATGAGTCCTTACAGGAGAGGGATGGTGGTGCTGGGCACACAAACACAGGAGCACCCACAGGGCTGTGATGTGGAAAGAGCACTTTCCACGGAGCTCAGCAAGTCTTTCAGAGGTGCAGGTCAGCCAGTCCTTGGATTGAATACAAAGCTGATAGGGAAGCCTCTACCACTGCACTACAGTCCCAACTCTGCCCAGCCCAAGTGTGTCAGCTGATCTTGATGGTCAGTCTGACCAGGGTGTAGTGATATGGAAGCAGCCTCTGGGTGTCTGTTTCCATAGGACCAGACCCCGAGGGCTTTGACCTCACAGACGGATGAAGAGGAGAAGCTGGGGTCTGGCTGGGGGACGTAGGGTCACATATATATGCATGCATGTCTGTCTGGTTCTCGGGGCCATATCTTGCCCTGCCCCTTCCTGTACTCGTCTGTCTGCTTCCTCCCCACCATGCTGCTGCTATTTCCCCTGCACATCTTCCTGACCCTGACGGACAGAAAGACACCTCAAAAGGAGTCCTTCGAAGTGGTTTATTTTTTGTTTTGTTTTTTTTTGAGACAGGGTTTCTCTGTGTAGTCCTGATTGTTCAGGAACTTGCTCTGTAGACCAGGCTGGCCTTGAACTCAGAGATTTGCCTGCCTCTGCCTCCCGTGTGCTGGGATCGCAGGCATGTGCCACCACCGCCCAGTCTTTCTAGTGGTTTTATGCCACACATTTTGTCACAGTAATGCAAAGTTATCTACTGTACCCAACCTCATGGCTTTGCTGGCCTAAGACTCCACCTTCTCTCATTTGGAGAGGCACCCCTCAATTCTGCAGAGGGAAAACAACTTTTCTCTTATGGCCTCTTGGAGGGACTGTCAATGTGTGTCTGCCCTTCCCAAAGACAGCAAAGGCAACGAAGGTCACATAGTCTGCATGAGGGATGGGCCTGGCCTGTGAGCTCAAGCTACCCAAGGGCAGAGACCAGCCACTTGCCCATTCCTCTGGGTACACAAATGGCATTAGGAGGCCAGTATCTGCATCCCTAGAGCCCAAAGCTATGTCTACAGCTTCTAGTCAATTTCTTTCTCATTCTGTCTGTGGTTTATTGAGACAGGGTTTCTCTAGGTATCCCAGGCTAGCCTGGAGCTCTCAAGGATCCTTCCGCCTAGGCCCCCATTTTCCTAATTAGGTCAGAGTCCATTTGTGTCAGCAACTCTAGAACCCTCCCAGATGCTTGCATATGGTAAATAATTAACACCAAGCCTACTGGCTTTAAAAGGGGGCCCACCCACCTGCTTCCTGCTGCCTACTGGGTCATACAGGAGGGTGCTACAGACTTTCCCTAGACTGACAGAGTCCACCTCCACTACAGCTTCAGAGGCAGCATTACATAGTATGAGTGTTAGGCCAGATGGTCCTTCCTCACTGGCCTTCCCTTTGGGGCCATTTTTTTTTTTTTTTTTGGTTTTTTGAGACAGGGTTTCTCTGTGGCTTTGGAGCCTGTCCTGGAACTAGCTCTGTAGACCAGGCTGGTCTCGAACTCACAGAGATCCGCCTGCCTCTGCCTCCCAAGTGCTGGGATTAAAGGCGTGCGCCACCATCGCCTGGCCCATTTTTTTTTTTTACCTTGAACTTAATGTTGTTGCTGATGAGCTGATTGCCCTTCATGAACTCCTTCTCGTTGCCCCGGTTCTCCGTGACCACTGGGAAGGCGTGGTGGACGGTGGTGCGCAGGATGCTCACCAGAGACTGGATACGTGTGTGTGGGTAGACATACGTCAGGTTGGGCTCCATGATGTCACTGGCTCTCAGCCTGTACAGGAGGAAGCTGTAACAGCCTCAAACAGGGACAGGCTGGACGGGGCAGTGCTGCTTCTCCATCTGCGCCTGGACCATTGGGGCCTGTCTTCCTCCAATTTCCACCACCATGCCTACTACACTGCTCCCCACTGTGTCATGCTACGGGGTCACTGTTACCTCTCCATGAAGCCCTTCCGCTTTCCCAAGGGTTGGCCAGCCACTCCTTGAAAAGCCACATCACATGCCACGTATCACTGCTAGTATCTAATCATCTTGAAAGTTATAGGACAGTTCTGGAGTCCTTGTTTAGACTAGGATGACAAGCCAGAGCCCATGGTTGTAGTGACAGCACTGTGGGGCTGACAGGCTCACAATGCTGAAAATGCTTGCTGCAGGAAAGGCTGCTGACCTGCATTAGCTCATGAGGCCTGCCCGATACCCAGATAAGTGGTCGGAAACACCTGTGGATGTCCTAGTCGAGACACTGTGGTGCTTGGTTGGGTGTGTGGGTAAGCTGGTGTCACTGCCAGGACTTTGACAGTCTCAGTGTGAACATCTAGCCAAGTAAAAGCTTGATCCTGTTCTCACAATTTACTTGGCCAGGACACTAAGGAGCCAAAAACTCACAAAGCAGCCTTGCCTCCAGGTCCCACCACGTTACCCAGCCTGCTCTCCAGACTCCTAACCAACTCAAGCTGCTCAATGTGCCCAAACACACAGGGGACGTGAATGTGCCTTCTTCTAATCTGAGCAATGTGAGCTACCGTTTCCCACCCCGGAAGGCTCTATAGCCCTGAGCTTAGAGACTCTGGTGCAAAGATGGATGAAGTGGCCAGCTCTTACTTGTCCATCTCCACCTCTGTCTCCCACTCCAGAAGAGGCACGCCACGCAGGCCCACGTGGATGTCATAAATGCCCTTATTGAAAAAGTCCCCCGTCCACTTGGCCACCTGGAACACAAAGCAGACTCCTGAAGACAGCCCTTGAGCTGAGCCTGGCCTGCAGCCCGCCAGCAGCTGGGGGAAGTGCTCACCATCAGAGTGATCATAATGGGAAGCCCGTATGTGATCTCATTGGTAGACTCGATCAGGATGACTGTGAGACTGATGGTCATTCTCACAACCCCACCCAAGAAAGCTGCTGCACCAATTAGGGCAAAGGTCCCAGAATAGATGTGGCCCAGTCCAATGTAGCTGGTGAAGAGAAAAACAGAACCAGACTTAGACTCACACTGGTGGTGTGGGACCACACTTGTAAATGTGGGCATACATATACACATTACCACACTACCTTTTCAGGATGTTGGCAACTAAACGTCCAAAAGCTGCTCCACACAGCAGGGAAGGCACGAAGAGGCCGCTGGGGACAGAAGTGCCGAAAGTCCAGCATGCCAGCAGGAAATAGAGGGTGAAGAACAAGGCCAAGGTGATGGGGCTGAAAGTCCCTGCAGGGGAGAGCAGACCGAGTCATACTAGCAGATGCCTGCACAGGCCCAGAAGTCTGCAGTGGGCCCCCCCCCCCCAGGTCCTTTGTACCCCAGCCTAGTCACACCATCCAACACTGGGCTGCCACTACAGAGGAAAGCCCTGCATGGGAGCTGACACCTACGGGTGGGGGGGTGTAAGTGACAGGGGGCGGGGCAGCACCTGTCACTCACCGTCCTGATGGAAGAGCTGCAGGATGGCAGACTCCTGGGAGTTGAAGAAGAGTGTGGCCATGTCATTGTAGGTATCATTGGGACAGAAAAATGTCTTGATGGTAGAATTCACATCTTCTGATGTGGCCTAAAGAGAGGGATCAAAAAGTCAATAAAAGGCACCTGACCGGGACATACAAGTCTTCAGTGCCATCTCCTAAGAAGTCAAGATGTCGGGCTGGAGAAATGGCTCAGAGGCTAAGAGCACAAGCTGCTCTTCCAGAGGTTGAGTTCAATTCCCAGCAATCACATGGTGACTGGACAGCTCTGCCTCCGGGAGGAGCTGGGGTCTAGCCGGAGGAGGTAGGTACCCATCTATGCATGGACGCTGGATGGCTACTACGAGGCTCGGCTCGTGTACTCTGAACGTGGAGTGAAATAAGCAGGGTGAGGGTGAAGGCCTTGCTCATCCACACCTTTTTTTTTTTTTTTTTGATTTTGAGACAGGGTTTCTATGTGTAGTCCTGGCTGTCTTTGAACTCAATACGTAGACCAGACTGGCCTTGAACTCAGAGATCCACCTGCCTCTGTCTCTCGAGTGCTGGGTTTAAAGACGTGTGCCACTACTGCCCAACAACACTTTTTAAAAAGTATTTGTGTATGTCTGTGTCTGTGTGAATGTAGGTGGAGGTCACATGACATTGAGCTGGGGTCTCTTATTCTGCGCTGCACATGCCTGATGCCCCCACTTCCTGTCCACACCTCCCGTCTTGCTGGAGCAGCACTAGCACTGCAGACACCAGCTGCATAAAGCTTTTCTATGGTCATGGGGATCTGAACCCAGGGCCCTGAACTACCCGCTCAGCCACCTCCTCGGCCTCATCCACACGTGCCACTAAGCACAATAACTACATCAGGGGTCACCACAGACTTGGTTTCCTCCTTAGTGCAGATTCTGAAGTGACAGCTAAGAGCTCTGAATGAAAGCCCCAGGGACTGTGGGGTGTTGATGCAGATGAGAGAAACGTGGCTGGCCAGGTCGTTACTCGACTTAAAGCCCCAACTTTGGTTCCAAATAAAGAAAAAAAAATGCTTTATTCTGGATTTTCTGCAAAAGAAACCAACTGCAACATGCAGCCTGGCAGCAACACCATGATCCTGGCCACCTTCCCTCCAGTGCCACTAAGAGAACACAACCAAACAAGGAAGAAAAAGACTCTTTCCTAATGTCGCAGGCTTCACATTCTTGACAACCTGTGTCAGCATGGCATCTAGTGCCACCTGCCTTAGGAGCAGAGGCAGGGCATCTGCAGACGGACGGTCCTGATTTCTGGTTGGTGCCGAGCAGTGGCTGGGCTTCCCCTCACTGCTATCCCTGTGGACATGGACATTAAGGATACAGGATCACCGAATTCTACTCCACTACTAATGCTGCAGAGATGCGTGTCAACACTGTAGCACTGGAGAATGGTGTCTATAATCCTAGCAGGTGAACCCAGCCAGGCAATACAGCAGGATGTGGACTATACTAGGAGGTAGAACAGCGCCCCCTGTTGGCAGAGAGGCATGAGTGGAAGGGAACAGTGGACACTTTTGGCTATGACTTTAACGGACACATTCAGGGTTTCCCAAACCATATCTGGAGGGATGCCAGTCCCAGAGGTTCTCTGGAAAAGACATGAGATCAGCTGCACTGCTGAGAGACCACCTGCCGACCAGCAGAGAACAGACCACAAGACCAGATTGCTTCAACACTAACTGCCACTCTCTAAAGATCCTGGGGAGGTCTTTTACTTTGGAAACTTAGCTTTTCCTCATCTATAAAATGAAATAATACCTTCCCCTTCATGCTGTATGTTACCAGCTGAGGGATATTGGTCAAGACCTCACTTTGCCTCTGTTTTCTCACCTGAAAAACGGGGATACTATCACCAGCCAGCACAGTGAACAAGAATAAGGGCGAGAGTGCTGTCAGGACACGTGGAGACCCGAGACACGGAGCACGAGCTTCGCTAGCGCTTGCTGACCCGCCACGGGCCCCGGGAGTCCTCCAGTCAAGAAAGACACTTCACTCTAGGGCAGCCACCCGCTTCTCGGTTCATCTCGCTTGAGCACAGAACGTCTTTTGTTTGTCTTATTATTAGCATTCTATAACAAAATACATTTTGAGAAGCTTGGTCTCATAAATAAAATGTCAGCCCACTTCCTCTACGCTGCCAATCACAGAAGCCCGTGTGCTGCCTTTCGTCCCAGGCATCTGAAAGGTCACCCTTTGCCTGGGTGCTGCTGCCAGGGCCAGATGAGACCCTTGCCTATCGTGGGCCTCTCATCTAAAACATCCTCGGGCTTCACAGACTGCTTCCTGGGGACTGAAGAGTCAGCCTTCCCAGACAGGCTCCCGGGGGCTCCGAGAGCTCTGGGCTGCGACTGAGAAACAAAAAGAAAGAGTTCACAGATGTTCAGCAGCTTCCGCCTTGGTGACCAGGCCACACGCTGCCTCCTGGATCATCAGAGTGGACCAAAACACGCAAGTAGCGTGCACTCCCATGACCCCTGAAGGTTGAAGGTTGCAAAGGGCAAGTGCAGAGTGGGACAGATGCCAAGGAAAGCAGCCACGCAAGAGCCAGATGCCGGGAGGGAGGTGTCAGCATCACCACACAAGTGACTCTCGTGTCACCGAGGCAAGTGGTGGGTGTCATGGCCCTAGGCCAGGTTCCTGCAGGCCTGAAGAGGGATGAGCGGAAAAGGGTCTGTAGAAGTAAAGAGTTAGCCACCGAGCAAACTTCCCATGAGTGTGGTTCCCTAGAGAGTGGCCAGAATTTTTGACAATGTAGAAAAGACAAGGCAATTGTGCACATCCTCCCAGCTAAAGGACCACAGCACATTCAGCTGCGGGCATGGAACAGCATGGCTCTAAAGAGACACACATTTCTGGATAGAGGATAAAGGCACCAAGTTTGCAGGGGTTACCTGTAGCTGAAACGAGCCATTACCAGTTTGACTCGCAGAAGACAACTGTCGGCATTCTCCTAATACCATGGAGGCCACAAACACCACCACAGTGGTCACCAGGGACACCAACAGGCTCTCTAAGACTCTGGAAAGTAGAGCACAGCTGTCACAATTCAATCAAAAGATGTCTAGGCTTGAGCACGCACAACCACCCTATCCGCCCCAACACCCCTCTCCCAACAGGGCAAGCCTGGCAGCCCTAGGTGAGGGCACATGCATCCAGAATTCACTCCAGACTTGCTCCATCTAGCTAGCTGCAATAAAGGGCAGGCAGCAGAAGCAGGGAGCTGTTGCACACACATCACTTCTCTCTAAGGAGCTAAATGGCTTCTCTTCTCTAAGTCCAGGGCAAGGGTGACCCACGGCAGACAGGTCCACAGCAGGCTTGCTGACCCTCCTGACCATGTGTTAGCAGCAGGTCAGAAGAGGGTGAGTCACCCAGTAACTGAGATGTAAACTTGGCCGCAGCTTCTCTGGCCTTCATAGGGCATATAGGGCATATTTATGAGCCTGTTTATAGGCTTAGTCTGGGAGGAGAAACCGAAATGGGTGTGAGAAGCAAGGACTGTTCACAGGACCATTTCCTTGGGAGAGATGGCCTGCCCACAAGGGGCTCACTGTAGGTACCTGACGAGCTTAGGTTTCGGGTGCACGTTGCGCATACGGTACTTTGCAAGCCTCTTGTTCAGACAGTTGAATGTGGCTCCCAGCAGGCCCCCAATGACCCCCATCACGACGAAGAAACCCAAATCCATAGCTGTCCAGAGGTGACATTTTTTATCAGAGTCAGAGCACTGAGAGAAGGGGGAAGGGAGGGAGAAAGAAAAACCAGAGTGGCCATGAGAACAGGAAGGGAGAGGAACAGAGACAGGAACAAGAGCAGAAGGCCTCGCTTCCCTGCTGAGGGTTCAGGCTGCCCGGGCACACTGCTCATGGGAGCAGTTACGTGTGGGAACCATAGCCGTTCCAGGGGCCACCTACCCCTCTGATGTTTACTCAAGAGCAATTTTTATGGGTCACGTAAAGCATCCTGGGAGGAAGGATAAGCCATACCTTAAATTCACCAAAGTTCAGCAACCCGGGCAGCTGGAAAGAGCCCCAGCTTCCAAACTGAATCCCAGAACGGAAGAAGTTGAGGGTGAAGGCGGCAGACATGGAACAGAAGAGCTAAAGGAAGGGTAACAAAAAATTGAGAACACTGGTGACATCACCCTCTCTCCTCGACAGTCATCTTACACGTATCTGCGTATGTGGCAGTCAGTCCTCTCCTTCCATCATGGGAGTCCCAACACCAGCCTGGTGCAGTAGCAAGTGCCTCTACCCAATGAGACATCTTGCCAGCCAGGGAGTCCTTTAAAACCCGTCACTCCCCTTAAAGGGCAGAGATCTCTGTGAACCAGCATCAATCTACTGTCTGAGGCTGAGTGCTCCCTACAGAACAGGCCCTACGCCCAAGAGGAAAGAGGCCACAACAGGTGACAAGATCAAGTCACAATCCTGCCATTCCTCCCTCCCCAACAGAGACTTGCATATTCTCACGGCAGAAGTTCACAAAGACAGAATAGCAGCTGTCTGGCATGCAGTGTACAGTTGCGGGCGGGGTGGGCTCGCAGCAAGAGCACAAAAGCCCACTATTTGGAGGCTGTGGCTGCTACGACAGGGAAGTCCACAGAGTCAGCCTGCCAGCTCCAACAAAAGCACAGTTACATGCTCCAAGTGATGTCCAGGTACACTCTGGACTAGTGCTTGCGTCCACAGACAGGCTCCTTACCACTTTCCACGTGAGCCCCTGATTCCAGAAGGACGAGCCCTCCTCCAGACTGAACAAGGTGCCCCCTATAGGGGCCCCAAAAGCTGCAGCAACTCCAGCAGCTGCCCCCGCTGATACAAAGTCCCGCTTGTCTCTATGAGGAAGAGGAGGGGAGGGGGAGAGAATGTGCCTGTTTATTTAAGAAAGAGCCTTCAGAACATGTCTTTACCCATGAACCTTCTCCCCCACAGTCCATGTCAGAATCACAAAAGAGAAGGTCCTGGGCAGGCAGTCATAGATGTCTGTGAGTCAAACACACCCCACAGGCTTGAGCTTGAAGGTGAGAAACTCTCCAGTGTGTTCAAGGCCTTAACCCTGAGGCACTGTTGGAAGGTGGTAGAGTCTGAGAAACAGAAGTCTAGTAGGAGGAAGTTAGGTCAATTGGAATATACCAAGAGGATATTGTGGCGTAACCACCCCAAGCCACAAGATGAAGGACACTAAAACCTTCAAAACTGAGTAGAGAGTAAGTCTTTCACCCCAGGGACTTGAGGTCAAAACACTCACCCCATGCTTTCAGGGCTAACCTCTTCACCTGAGACCAGGAGCTCCCTGACCTGACCATCTTTAGGAACACGGAACAGGGATCCTGGTTCAGGGAAGAGGATAGGACATCCAATGGATGCTACTGAACCACGTTTCTCCACCAAAGGCAGAGCCCTGTGAGAACAGGCATGCCTTGTGGGAATATACAAATGAAGGTGTTCCATAATGCTACGAGGGGAGCAGGGCAGGACAGTGACACACAGACCCACAGGGCTAAGGAGTCTATCTGGCAGGTGCCCTTCCTGGTCTGGGTTTTCAGTCTTGGGCCATCATCTTTGCCTGAGCATGGTCCTTTGGTTTCTCATTCTCAGGAGAAAAGCAGAGCTCTTCCTTTTCTGAGTCACAGTGAGCCAGGAGTCACAGTGAACCAGGCTAGCATGGCGTGAGGGCGTGCTGCGCCTCCCAGAGCTTACCTGTCACTGCGAAAGTAGGGGAAGTTGAGCTGGATCTTCCGTAAGGAGATGCTCTGAAACTGAAATGGGGGAAACAAAGTCAGAGAGGCCATGAGGGCAGAGCACAGGAACCCATGGTCCCCAAGGAGGCCCGTGGGTTTGCACAATTGCACAGGTGTGGTCCCCAGGGAGGCCTGCCTGTCTGCACAACTGCACAGGTGTGGTCCCCAGGGAGGCCCGCGTGTCTGCACAACTGTACAGGAGTGCTGCAACAAGAAGCATCCAGGACAGTAAGCTGCAATACAAGGAAGTCACCTAGGGTGTGGGAGCGTCAGGATATGCCCTGTGCACTGTCAACAAATCAGGAAAAGGGGGACAGCAGAGCTGGGGGCTGGGAGGGACCTAGACTTGCTGCACATGATGGCACTAGCTCTTTCAGGTAATGACACTGGCGACCTAGATTCTCACACAGGCCCCCAAGCCATGTTTGGCTTCTTCCCACTTCCAGGCTCATTTCTGAGAGGCCTGGTACTTGGAGCAAGACAGCAAACAAAATGACAGATGGGCCCTGGAGTGAAGGGCCTTTGTCCTTCCCCCACAGCTCTCCCACAGCAGGGAGCAAAAGGGTCCACAAGCAATGGTCCTCAAGGGGCTGAGACTTCTCAGACAAAAGCCCAGGTATCTAAAAAGCCCTTACAAATATGAGCTTTGACCAGGTGTGATGGCCTACAAGTAGGAGGCTGAGCAAGAGGGTCTTGAGTTCAAAGCCAGTCTATACCTAGTGAGACCCTATCTCAACCAATCAATGAATGAAACCTAGTTTTTCAAAGGAGATATTGAGTCCTGAGCTAGCCCTTCAGCCTCCTCATCTACACTTAGGGGACTAATCAGTTATGTAACTACAGGGAAGAAAGGAATTGGGACCCACAGCCCAGTGCACAGGTGACACCTGCCTGGCCCTGAGACTAGGGGTTGCATCACTGTGTAGAACGAGCAAGGTGAGCCTGAGATGGTGTCAGTCTACTTTTCCAGCCACACACACTTGTAGCGTGTAAACCCACCAGTCACCTGCTCAGTTCTTCCTCTCCTTCCTGTTTCTGTCCCCAGACCTGGAGCGGCATTGCTATACTTTGAAGAGAAACAGGTGCTTTGCTGGGACAGGCCACATAGTTTTCCCCTCAACTCCAAAAGGCAACAGGTTCTGAAATCGCACCTGCTGGGCTTACCCAGGAGGCCCATTCTGAGAGATGCATACCCTGGCCCACCAACCCTTACCTGAGGGAGGCCGGCTCCTACCACAGCACCACTGTGGATCATGGGGCCTTCCTTGCCCACGAAGAGCCCTGGGAATGGGGAGAAAGGAAGGGCACAGTCAGCAGAGGGCCTCTGGCCTGGACTTTGCTATGTAAACCTTCCTCTCAGAAACTAGAAAACACAGGCAAGCATATGACTGACTCTAAGGCAAAAGCAGAGCCAGGGAGGAGACAGTTCAGTCAGTGAAGTACTTCCTGTACAAGCTTAAGAACCCAACAGAAAAACCCAGAAACAACATCTGTGCATCTGGCCTCCAGCACTGGGGCACTGAAGGCAGGACCCCCAGGGCTCCCTGGTCAGCAAGCCTAGCTTAGCCTAACTGGAAAGTTCCAGGTCACTGAAGAGATCTTGTCTCAGGGTAAACTCCTCAAGGCCAACATCTAAGGTTGTCATTTTGTGGTTGCTGTTGTTTACTCCGAGCTCCACCTCTGTCCCACACACCTGGGCCAAGTCAAATTCCCTTCAAACAAAGGATAATAGTTCTTATCTTTAAATTCCAGTGCCAGGAAACCACAGTCTGTGGGTGAGGCCCACCCTACCTGCTAACTCCCTCACTATTTACTGATGGTGCTGTCAATCAAACCCACAGCTTTGGTATCCTGGGCAAGTGTTCTACCAGAGTTCTCTATCTGCTAACTTCTGGTTTTTGAAGTACATCTTACTATGCAGCCATGGTTGGCCTGGAACCTGCTATGTAAAACCAGCCGGGCTCAAACTTGAAGCAAGTCTGCTACCTTTGCCCCAGGAGTACTGGGATTACAGTTATGTGCCACTGTAAGGCATGGTTTAGTTTGATTTTTACATAGGGTCTCAGTATATCACCAAGGCTGTCCTTGAACTCACTCTGTCTCCTAAGCAAGCACTGAGTTCACTCTGTTCTTGAATGTTGTGAGATATTTTGACTGCACTCTGACATTCCTAAGACTGCCCAAAAGTTTACCTTGAATCAGAGGGTGGAGCCAGCTACTTGCTGACCAGTATTAGCCATAGAGGTTTTGGAAAACTGAGGACATATAGAGATGTAAGAAGTAGTAGAGATAGCTTCATGAGAGACTTGTGGCATTACTTAGATTAATAGAAATGGGTTAACTTAAATGTAAGAGCTAGCTTGTAATAAGCCTGAGCCATCAGCCGAGCATTTATAATATGAAGCCTCAGGAACTGGCAGGCAGGAGAGAAATGTCTAGTTATACTTAAAGGTGGCCCTTCAAAGTTTAATCCAGCCTGGCTCCTGCTTCCTGATGCCCACAACATACTCCCTCTAACATGAACTGCCCATGTCTTTCCAGATATGATGGACTGAAATCCTTCTGAAACTGATCAAAACCAACCCCTCCTCCTTTGAAGTTGCTTCTGTCATGTACTGGGTCACAGAGACAAGCAACTAACACACACAGTAAGTACAGGTACCAGGTGAGGAGCAGCCATGAGCCCACATCCAATCAATGCACAAGATGGCAAGAGTAGAAAGCCTCTCCTCACCTCCAGCCACACTGAACAGCACCCCAAACACTTTGCAGAGCAGGGTCCGGAGCCGGACGATTCCTGGCACCTTCACGCCATTCAGATAGCACTTGATCTCAGGGATTCCAGAACCCGCTGCCACTGGCTGTCGGGGAAGGAAGCACACACACAAATGAAAACCCCACTCTGCTGCTTATACCCAACAAGCCAGGAAACTGAGCAGGGACCCACTGTCGTCCTCTCAGCGCCCGCTCCTGAGGACTTGTTCAACCACAGACCTCGACTGCAGCCTGACCTCTGCCTCAGCGTTTTAACAGGTTCCTGCATGTGGCTCTAACCACGTGGGACCTTCCAACAAAACTGCAGAACCACTCCCCAGATTCTGATCTACACACCAGTAAACTGCTCTCTAGGGGATTTCATGGTGATGAGGATGAAAAACAACTTTACTATCCATGCATTCCTCATTAAACTCACCAAGAACCAGAGGCTTTACTTCTAGAAAGACCTCTAGGGGAACAATAGAAAATTTCTGCAAAAACCTACAAGCCAACCTGTTTCCCAGCATGTGGCTGAAGAACATTAAGTGCACAGATCCAGCCAGCCTGGTCTACAGAGTGAGTTTCAGGACAGCAGGGCTACACAGAGAAACCCTGTCTCCAAAACAACAACAGCAAAAGTACATATAATGCTCACAGTCAATTTCCAAACCACCTCACCTCTATCAGGACGAGAAGGCTCGCCAGGAAGACAAAGGTCAAGTTAAAACCCAGGAGTTCAAGGAGGGACAGGGCAAGGCAGCCTTTCTGACTGCACTCCTCCACCGCTAGAGGCTGGTCAAGGAAAAGGCTCTTGGACACGTGCCCACAGAGGCGGGGCAGCCAGACAGCTGCTCAGTGCATATCTCCCTGTGCCCCACATACAACTTTTAAACATTTACATGTGTGTGTGCGCGCGCGCACGCATGGGTGTGTTAAAATAGGTGTATATGCACTTGTGCGCGGGTGCCCAATGAGGCCAGAAGAAGGTGTTGGATCCTGGGAGCTGGACTTACAGGTGATAGTGAGCTTGTGAGGTGGTTGTGAGGTTATGGGTACTGGGCACGAAACTCTCGTCCTCTGGAAGAGCAGCAAGTGTTCCTGAGTGCTGGGCCATCTTTCCAGCCCCTATAACAACCACTTTAGCTGGGTGCAGCATCGTGCATCATTACCCTAAGCAGAGGCCGGGTCTCATGAGTCCAAGGTCAGCAAGGTCTACGTAGGCACATTCCAGGACAGTAAGGGTTAAACAAGACTCTATCCCAAAACAAACTAAGAATAGTCACATTTTAGGGGCTGGTAAAATAGCCCTGTGGGTAAAGGTGCTTGCTGCTGGGCCTGACAGCCTGTTTGATTCGAGACATACATGTTCCTGAGATGACAGCTGTCCTCTGCCATACACAGCACCATGTATACATCCAACCCCATACACAAAATAAATTAAAAACTTTAACATGATGGAATTCTCCACCCCAAACATTAAAAAAGTGACCAACCCACCCCCAAGCCCAATTTGAACAAACCTCAACATGATACCCTTTATGGCTTTGGCTATCACTAAAAGTAAAGCCATACCCCTCAAAGCTTCCTCTTCCTCCCTCCCACTCAGGACGCCGCTAACCTGAAACTACTGTGCCCCACTTGCTGAGTGCCTCGTGTGCCCACAGCTCTCCACTGTCCCATCACACAGTGTCTCTCAGTGCGACACTGCCTGGGAACCAGCCATGTTGGTACACACAGCTGTGGCTTGTTTAGTTTAACTTCCGCATACAATTACAGTGTATGAATGAACCATAATTTCTCCTTCCCTCATCTGGTGACACAAACTTCTGCTGTCACGAAAGCTGTCTTTAATGAATCTAAAGTCCACATCGGAGAAGGGATTTAAAAGCCACAACAAAGGGATGCGAAAGCTCCTGATCCTTGCCAGTTTTCTGGCTCTTTCATGGCTTCCTCTGGACACTCCTGGGGGGGTGGGGGGGTGATTTTGTTCTGATATGATGTAGGCATTCTTCTAGATGTGTGGAGAGGAACTGTCTGCCTGTCTCTCTTGTGTGTAAGCCGGGCGGTGGTGGCGTGCGCCTTTAATCCCAGTAGTCGGGGCAGAGGCAGGTGGATCTTTGTGAGTTCGAGGCCAGCCTGGTCTATAAGAGCTAGTTCCAGGACAGGCACCAAAGCTACAGAGAAACCCTGTCTTGAAAAACGAAAAAACAAACAAACAACAAAAAAAAAAGAAGGCTCTGTCCATGCTATACACAAGAGCTCTCCCACTGTTAAATCCCTAGCCCTCTGTTCTGCTTTTCATTTTGAGACATGGTCTATACTGCCCACGCTGGCCTGGGATTTGCTTTGTAGCCCAGGCTGGCCTTGAACTTGCACAGCTCCTGCCTCAGCCTACCCGGTAGCTAAGATTACAATGCACACCAAGAGGCTTAGCTCTGCTTCTTAATGCAGGGAAAACCTACCCCAGGCTGTGAACTTGGGTTTTCATTGATCTACAGCATTTTCTTGTTGTTTGGGAGTTTCTTATTAGATCCATAGATCGAGTATTTACTTTAAGTTAAATGGAATATTTACTTTAATGTGGTCAAGCTTTAAGATCAAGGAAGATGAGGTCTTTGTCTCCGACCTGTGCCTCTCAAGTTTTTTTTTTTGTTTTTTTTTTAAATATTTTATTTATTTATTATGTATACAGCATCTGCCTGCATGTATCCCTGCAGCCAGAAGAGGGCACCAGACCCCATTACAGATGGTTGTGAGCCACCATGTGGTTGCTGGGAATTGAACTCAGGACCTTTGGAAGAGCAGGCAATGCTCTTAACCACTGAGCCATCTCTCCAGCCCGCCTCTCAAGTTTTTAAGAACTTAAACCTGCCATCAATTAAGTCTCTTGCTTTGCTCTTTTACATCTCCAACCCAAAACCAGGACAGGTGGTGCAGACCTGTAACGTAATCCCAGCATTTGGGAGGCTGAGGCAGGTCTATCAGGAGTTTCAAGCCAGGTTCTGCCATACAATGAGTTTGAGGCCAGCCTGGGCTACAAGAGACCCTGTTTCAAAAACACAACTAAACTAGAAGACAACACTGCCCTCAATCTATCTGGAATTGAGCTTTATGAACAGGGATCTACAATCTTCCATGCGGACAATGACTACCAAGGCCCAGCATCCTGTATTGAGCACCCAGGCCTTCCCCCGCTGCTAACCTTGACTCTAGGTTTCTACACTTCAACCTGCGTGGACTGCGCCCTGCTTCTCCAGCTGGTGTTCCTATACCAACAGGCAATGTTTTGTTGAGCTCTGTTGTCCTGCTGGTAGTAGGGCCGCAGGCCTGCTTGTTATTCAAACTAACTCAATGACTTTGGCTTCTTTCAGAGGGCTGTAAAAAGAGCAGGGCTGAGTCCTGTAAAGAATTCTCAGGAATTCTGATTAGAACACTGAACGCATACAGGGCCTCGGGAGCAAAGACTTCTCTGGGCATTTATGTCTTACCCACCTAGAACATCAATACACTTATTAAAGTCTTCCTTTCCTAAGCTGGACATGGTAGCGCACACCTTTAACTCCAGTACCTGGAAGACAGAGGCAATGGCAAAGACAGAGGCAGGTGGATCTAAGAGTTTGAGGCCAACCTGGTCTACATAACAAGTTCCAGGACAACCAGGACATGAAATTCTGTCTCAAAAAGGCCATGCTCTCCTGTCCTTTAGTGAGAATTAAAAACCTCTTGGCTGAATAGCTAACAGTCTTTCAAATACCACATTCACTGTTAAAGTGAGTCTCAGGAAGCCATGGGCCTGAAACAGTGGAGCCGTGGAAAGGATACAGGTTTGAACCACTCCGAACTTGAGCTGGGTGAAGAGTCGCACAGAGAAGTCCACAAAGAGACCCACCTGTGAAGAGGAAGAGACAGTCACAGTCGGGTAAGAGCCTCACCTTCCCTCACGGCACTCCCAGCGGCTGCTCACCGCACCAACAGCAGGGGGTGAGCTCTCTGCTTGTCCCAGGTCTGCCCCAGTCTGAGCCCACTGCCTCTCCAAAGAAAAGAGGAAGAGGAACAGAGTAAAAGAAGAAGGCACAGAAAGGATGGGAAGAGTCACACGGGGAGCCAGTCACTCAGCAATGTTGGGAGGATTCAAAAAAAAAATAGCCACAATGTCTTCAGTGGTGCCTAGCTGGACAAGCACATCGCTTTGAATGCTACTTAAAGGACTTGGGCATAGGTGGCTTGGTATTCTTATTTTCTAAGTCATTATTTTGACTGAGAATCAGTATCAGTCACTGGCTACCTGAAAACCTATACGCTACTGTTCCACTGCACAGTTTAAGGGAGGCCCAGGAACCTTCTAACTTGGGAGAGTGGGAATCAAAGGCTTCTTGCTTAAACTCTGTCCTCCCTCCAGCTAACGCCTAGAAGGAGAAAGTGGAGACAGATCAAATGGTGAGGGAAGGGCTAGGGCTGCAGTGGCTACAGAATAGAGAAGGCTGCCTTCTTAGCACCTTTGGGGATAAGGATATTGAAGAGGCAGTCAAAAGCCTAGGACAGTCACAGGAAAAACTAACATCTGCATGCAAATGATGCCACAACTAGAAATACACAGGACAGGTGCTTTTGTTCAAGTCCCCACCCCCACCATGCACGCTGATATTATATAAAACAATTAAACCAACCCAATTCCATCCCCCATGATACCCTTAGAATATTAGCAAACAGGCCTCCCGACTGTTGCTGCCACTAGATGGTCCTTGTGAGTTCACAACAGTAAAAATATCATGGGTACCACGTGAATGGAAGCTGACTGTCCCTTAGGACTGTGCGACATGAAACATGTATCCATTACCTAGGTGTGTCATGGAGAGTTAAGCCCAAAACTTGTGGCCAAGACCTGAGAAAGGCAGTAACAAGGCTGAGCCCCTCTCTGCCATTTTCCTGACAGACTTGGCATGCGTCTTCCCGCTGGATGTTGACTTTCCCAGCTTCTCTTCTTTGGTTTTAGTGATGTTTTAAGTCCATAGTCACGGCCCCAGATGTAACTGCTACCATTATCTTGGTGATATGCACAGCTTTCCTGTCTGTGATCCATCTGTAAACCTGGGGAATCCAGGAGCCCTGTTCATCCTGCCATACCCCTTCACCTACCACGGCCAGCACAATTGTGAGCAGGACAGTGCGACCTCAACATCACTGGGCTCTATCTGCTATGTGCTACCTGCCACCGCCTCACTTAGCCAGGCTGGGTCGTGCTCTATAACCGTATCATCGACAATAAGCTCTGACCAAGCAAGCCTTGAGTGCTTTGATAGCCCGGTGCCTGTGACTCACT
Organism: Microtus ochrogaster; assembly: GCF_000317375.1. Lineage (NCBI taxonomy): Eukaryota > Metazoa > Chordata > Mammalia > Rodentia > Cricetidae > Microtus > Microtus ochrogaster. The sequence continues at coordinate 84,911,589 of NC_022016.1, read as the reverse complement.
TTTGTAGCCCAAAGCAAAAAGTAATATGAAAAACCAGAAGGAAAATTAATCTTCAAAAGAACAAGGAAAAAGGAAAGGCAGTCCACCAGGGTGACAATTGTCCCAGTGCTACAAATGTCACAGTGACAGATGGCAAGGGTATTCACCAGACAAGGCTTTCCCTCCAATCCCCCAACCCGCCCAGCTTGCCATCTCCCCACATCCCACTGCTCACCAGCCCAGTGCAGACGCCAATGGCAAACACCACCATCCATTTCACCGCCTCATATCTTCGCGCTTTCTGTTCACAAGGGAAAAGAACGGGTCCATTAGTGACAGGAAAAGGATGCATCTTGGCTAACCAACTCTCTAGATTTAGTCTACTAAATCTACAGAGACAGCAAGCTTGGTGAGGAAGGACAACCTCAGGTGCCTCACAGTGACACTGATGAGTCCCACAGGGCTGCATATACTGACTGGAGGAACACTGGATGGCAAGAGGAAGTCTAGGGATTTTGGATATATGTGTGGGACACACAAGTGCCACCACTGTGTTTGTGACCACCTGGGTCCTGGAGATCAAATGCAGGTTGTCAGGCCTGGCAGCAGGAGCCTTTTCCTGCTGAGACATCTCAGCAGCGGGGTCTAGGCATTTAAATGCCCCTCTTTCACAAGAAGACTTAAAGGAGAAAGAGAAAGGACACTTACTGGGTCCCAGGAGGACAGAAAAGAAGCTGTAAAGACCTCTCAGCCCTAAGAGACCAAGAGTTGTGGGCTCACCTTATTATCCATGGTCTCCAACACCTCCAGGTAGGGGTCATTGATGCAGCGGTCATAGTCCAGACTCTGAAATTACAGAATGATAATGGCACACACGAAGAAGCGACATAACCTAACACTAGAAACGCTCCGCTTTCCTCCTGCAGCATCTGCAGTGCCAGGGAGGGCTCAGTGGAAATGCAGGCTCTGCCCCTGTGGCAGGCGGCGGGATCTCCGCATGACTGGGATCCCCAGGTGAGGCACATGTACAGTGAGACTCAGCACACTGCTTCTGGAGAGCACCTCACGCTCCGGAGAAAGCTTGCTGTGGCACAGCTCTAGGGCCTGGGAGGTCATGCCCAGTGGTAGGATAGGGTACATGAGGCCGTGTGCCATCCCAGCACTGGGGAAAAAAAAAAAAGGCAGACTTCCCTACTTCTACAAAACAGTTAAAGATATTCAGCTATCACCAGGCTTGTCCAACTTATTCCTTAAGTATGAACAAACTTTCAATTAACCAGAACCAAGTTAACCCAGACAAACTAATTCTAATTCTCTTTATAGGTGGCTTCCATGAAAACAAGGCTAGCCACAAGGCAGACCCAGACAGGCTATCTTTAAAGCAACCTTCAGTTATGTCAGAAGAGGCCCAGCTTCAGCCCAGCTCCTCCAGTTTCTACACCTAAGGCAGCAGTCCTTCAGCCATGCTCCAGAGACCAGACATCTCAGACCATGAGCACCTGCGCTAAGGACAGCCTGAGCGACATCCAGAGGGAAGGATGACTTCATTTCTAGGTACCACAAGAGAAGCGGCGGTCTGTCAACAAAGAAAAAGCCCAGTTGTGCTCTCCCCGGCCCTCAACCACCTCCATGGCCACATCAGCTAATAAACAAGTGGACGCTGGCCTGGGGCCTTTCTCCCAGGCACGAGTTCTAGGTCAGGCAAATACAGGAGTGATGTGTAATAATTTAATCCATCCGTGACTGCTGGGAGCAAGTCCAAATGCCTTTGTTTTTTTTGTTTTGTTTTTCCCAGACAGGGTTTCTCTGTAGCTTTGGAGCTTGTTCTGAAATTCCCTCTATAGACCAGACTGGCCTTGAACTCACAGGATCTGCCTATCTCTGCCTCCCAAGTGCTGGGATTAAAAGCAAGCGCCACCGCCACACACACACCCAAATTCCTTTTTTATAAGTTATAGAGTAACAACAGATAACTAGTAAATCAGTTATCATACATCTCAAGATTGGTAGCAATCAAACCATTAAAACAAAGTCATTATCACCAGATATGGAAAATGTTCAGACTCATTAAGGGGAAAAGAAGTGATTAAAAAAAAGGCAAGGTGTAGAGGCTGGAGAGATGGCTCAGCAGTTAAGAGCACTTGCTGTTCTTGAGGCCTGAGGTCAACTCCCAGCATCTACATCAGCAGCTCACAACACCCCCAGCAGACACTACTCTTAGGTACACAAATCTATACCTATACACATAACTTTTAAAAATTTTTTTAGATTTACTTTATGTATATGAGTACTTTGCCTGTGCATATAAATACACATAGATATACACACATGTATGTATATGTATGTGTGTGTTGTACCCATGCACAGGCCTGGTGTCCTTAGATGTCAGAAGTGTTGGATCCCCTGGAACTAGAGTTTCAAATGGTTGTGAACCATCATGAGGGTGCTGAGAACAGAACTCATACCTTCTGTAAGAACAACCACCAAGCCAACTCTCCAGCACTATATATATAATTAAAAATTTTTCTTTAACGCAAGAAAAAAACGGGTGTGGTGGCACATGTATTTAATCCCAACACTTGAGAGACAGAGACAGGCCTCTGAGTTCAAAGCCAGCCTGGTTTACATTGTGAGTTCTAGTCTAGTTTGGGCTACATAGTGAGACCCTCTCAAAAAAACCGAACAAAAAAGCAATATGCAGAATAAAATGTAAAATCAAGGCCAGGGATGTAGCCTAGGGAGGTACATAGAGAGTTGGTTATTCAGTACCATGAAAACAAATCTAAAATGTATGACATAACCGTATTTTGATTTAACAGAATTAGGCATAGGGAATGGGAAAACATCTCAATAGAGGGTTTTGGACATTCACATCTGGGTACAGAAATTCTCTTTTGGTGTGTGCTTTTTTTCTTAAGACAGGATCTCATGTAGCTCAGGATGGCCAAGGATGACCTTGAACTTCTGCCCCTCCTGCCTCTTTCTGCCAAGGGCTGAGATGACAGGTGTGCGCCAGCATGTCTGGTTTGTGCAGTGCTGGGATGGAGTCCAGGACTTTATGTATGGCCACTCAATCATTCTATCTTGTAAACTCTAGGCTGATGAGTTTTATATCAAAAAAGATCACTGGGATTCAGAGAGATGCTTCAGCAGTTCAGTGCACTGGCTGCTCTTCCAGAAGACTCCAGTTTAGTTCTCAGCATCCGTTTAGTGGCTCATAACTGCTAGTAACTCCAGTTCTAGGGGACTTGACGCTCTCTTCTGGACTCAGCAAGCACCTGCATTTGTGTGTACCTACCCACACACATTAAAAAATCTTTATAAAGTAATCCTTTTCTGATTAAAAAACAAGAACAACACAAGAAGAAAATCTGCAAGGGAAGTGGATTCATTCAGGAGAGACTAAATGTATATACAGACTTACAAAAACACATACAAACTGTCTTAGGGCTTCTCTTGCTGTGAAGAGACATCATGACTACAACTCTTATAAAGGAAAACATTTAATTGGGGTGGCTCACTTATAGTTCAGAGGTTCAGTCCGTTATCATCATGCTGGGACATGGTGGCATGCAGGCAGACATGGTGCTGGAGAAGCAGGTTAGAGTCTTACATCTTAGAGGCAACAGGAAGTAGTCTGAGACACTTAGCATGGCTTGAGCATAGGAGACCTCAAAGCCTACCTTCACAATGACACGCTTCCTCCAACAAGGCCAGACCTACTCCAACAAAGTCACACCTCCCAATAGTGCCATTCCCTAAACACACACTCTAAGAAAGTCTATTAGAGTAACTACTTTCTAGGAACAAACAGGAAAATTAGGATGTTGTAACCTATCAGTCTCTTTTCATGCTACAGTGAAATGCGAAAGTGGTCTTCAGACCTTGGATCTCCAGTATGTGAAGAGTGCCTTCTGGATGCTACTGCAATGACTGAGCTAAGAGCTGGGCCCCTAAAGAGAACCAGGATGTGGCTGGTCACCACAGAGACTGAGACATGATTACAAAGTTCAACTTTCTCTTTTCTTTTCTTTTTCTTTTTTTTTTTTTTTTGGTTTTTCGAGACAGGGTTTCTCTGTAGCATTGGTGCCCATCCCTGAACTAGCTCTTGTAGACCAGGCTGGCCTCAAACTCCCAGAGATCCACCTGCCTCTGCCTCCCGAGTGCTGGGATTAAAGGTGTGCGCCACCACCGCACGGCTAAAGTTCAACTTTCATACAGGTACATACCTGCAATACAGCAGAACAGTTTAAGGCCAGCCTGGGCTACAAGGCAAGACCTAGTCTTGCTTAGCTTTCTATTTTTCTCCTTATCCTTCCTCCTCCATTTGTTGTACTGGGATCAAACCCAGGACTTTGCTCATGTTAGGAAAGTATTCTCCCTCTGAGATATATTCCTAGGCTCTGTGACACTGTATCTCAAAGAGAAAAGAGAAGGAGGGGAGAGAAAGTTTCATTTCTAACCGCTGACCTCCGGGAGAAGAGCTGAAGACTAAGCTGCTCACCAAGGATGCCACCAGTCAACTTATGTCATGCTCGAAGGGTGGCTCCCCAGGAGAGAGGATGAAAGCTCCTCACACCTCACCTGCATACCATACCCTCTACCTGCCTATATGTCTATACCTTTTATTATCTCCCTTGTTAATAAACAAGTTGATCAAAACCACAATATCCCTAAGTTCTATGAGTGGCTCTACCAAAATACCAGATTGGGGCAGAGGGACAATCTGTCTCTCTCTCTTTTTCTTTGTTTTTTGAGACAAGATGTAACTCTGGCTATTCTGAAGCTCACTCTGTAGACCAAGCTGGCCTCAAACTCACAGAGACCCACCTGGCTCTGCCTCCCGAGTGCTGAGAATCCTACCACTTCCAAAGGACATCTGAAGGGAGGCAGTCGTGTGGGCTCCTCAACCTGTGGCAACTGTTGCTACCTCCAGTCAGTCACTGTCTGCTGGGGAACTCCTTGGTGTGCTGTGTTTAAGACTCGTGTATCCGGTGTCAAGACAGGGTTAGGTGAGAGTAAGAGGAAGCGCTTTCTCTGAAGCCTCTGTCTACCAAGGGCAGGATGCGCCACAGGCAGTCAAATGCTGGGAATCCCTCTCCAGAACTGTCAACAGGGGAAGATGACGGAGCCTTAGTCATAAGGCAAGATGAAGACCTAGTAGATAGCCCAACTTTGTCCCAAAGTTTGTCTGTTCTTCAAACTCAGTCATCTGTCTTGTCTCACCTGATATTCATGTGCAAGCCAACAGAGATGCCTCTATTTTAAATGTCAATTAAAAAAACTAAAATCAAATACTCTCTTCTGAAGGTGCCTATCCATCCTCCCTCTCCCCTGAGGAGAAGGCTATCTTATCTACTTTTCAGCTGTGCCTAGCTCCTTTTAATCCAGCCGTGACCAATTTATTTCCCTTCAGGGAGGAAAGGGAATGGTCTTTGTCCCATACCAGGGCACCACAAATAAGTTTCAGTTGTCTAGAAGAAGCAAATCTACTGAGGCAGAAAGATTAATGGCTACTTAAGCTAGGTGTGGTGCTAATACTAATAGATTGCTGGGCTGAAGGCCATCTAGGTCTGCAAAGAGTGACCCTGTCTAAAAGTAAATAAATAAAACCTGGCCAGCTGGTGTACAAGCCTTTGCCTTCAACCCCAGCACTCAGGAGGCTGAGGCAAATGCCTGTAAGTGTGAGGCCAGCCTGGTCTACAGAGTGAGTTCCAGGACAGCCAGGGCTGTTACACAAAGAAAAACCAGTCAAACAAACAAACAAAAAGCTGACTAGAGGGCTCTTAAAAGTCCCATACCTGAAACTGGAAACTATAATCAAGAACAGGTCAGAGTCCAGAGGTGGTGGCACACACCTTTAATCCCAACATTTGGGAGGCAGAGGTGAGTAACGTGTGAAGAACTGACTCCCCAAAGCTGTTCTCCGACCTCCATCTGACCCTCAAACACAGCACCTCTCGGAAACAGCATTAGATTTTATACTTTATATGTGTGAACGCTTTGCCCACATGCAAATATGCACACCACACATGCATGCCAATTCCCCACAGAGTCCAGAAGGGAACATCAGATCCCCCTGGAACTGGAACTATATATAGTCCGTTATGAGCAGCCATGGGGGTGCTGGGAATGGAACCCAAGACCCCTGGAAAAGTGCTCTTAACTGCTGAGCCATCTCTCCAGCCCCTAATAATAAATTTTAAAATTTAAAAGAAAACAAGGAAATGTCATTTCCCACCCCCAAATAAACATAGCAGCTGCTCCGTCAGGGGAAGAGGAATGATGTTCAATGATTGTTAGTGAGTACAGATTTCCTTCCGGGATGAAGACAGTGTTCTAAAATTGATGAGTGACCGTTGTATACTTCTGTAGATACACTAAGAACCACATGGAACGAGCTACGTTTCGTTGTTGTTTGCTTTTTGAGACAGGGTTTTTTTTTTTTGTATAAAAGCCTTGGCTGTCCTGGAACTCATTCTGTAGACCAGGTTGGATCCACCTGCCTCTGTCTCTGGGATTACAGGCGAGCGCCACCATGCCCAGCTGGAATGGTCTACTTTACTGGATGAACTGCACGACCTGTGCCTGAATACCTCAGTCAAGCTGCCAAGGGGAATTAGAAGCAAGGGCAACCCCAGGGAACCTCAGCTGGTACAAGGTACCAGGGGATCTATGACCATGTCCAGCAGAGGCTGGTCTGCTCTGCTGGGACTAACCTTTTATTTCTGCTATATATATTGTTCTTTGGTTTGGGGAATGAACAACTCCCCCATCTCCCTCAGCTCCACAGTTGAAATCGTCAGTATTTTGTTTTAATTATTTTCATTCATTTACGTAATATATTTTAATGATATTCAACCTCCCATTATCTTCTTTTGTTCCCTGGCAACTTTTTTCCAATAAGCTTTGTACAGCTTGTCTTACTGTTTGTGGCTATGAATAAAAAGTTTAAGGCCAGCCTGGGCAATATGAAACTTTGCCTCAAATTAAAAAAAAATTTATACACACACATACATTTTTTTTTAACGAGAGTTTTGGGTTTCTGTCTTTTTTTTTTTTTTTGGTTTACAGAAATATACCACTATAGCCAACATTTCAACAGAAGGGTTTTCCAGTCGACCCTTCGCTGAGCAGACTTTCCTGATTAAGTATCAGAACGGATTTGCTTTTGCATACACAATGCTCTCCACAGCTGATATGTGAAGATGGTCAATTGGGAAATATTAAAGATTAGCCAGAAAAAAACATTTACCTATAAAATTCACATGAGGAGGCTATCAGCCTAAGGCAAGTGAGCTACAGATAGGAGTGACAGTCTTGGTAAGGACAGGGTTGATGAAGCAGCCTTTGTGGGTTCCCAGAGGGGTTTTCCCCCCTCAGACTCTCAATTCCAGTGCTGGACTTAAAGAGGCACCACAACACTGGCCCCACGCTCTTAAAAGTCCCATACCTGAAACTGGAAACTATAATCAAGAACAGGTCAGAGTCCAGAGGTGGTGGCACACACCTTTAATCACAATATTTGGGAGGCAGAGGCAGGCAGATCTCTATGAGGTTGAGGCCAGGCTGGTCTACGGAGTGAGTTCCAGGACAGCAAGGGCGGTTGTGCTGAGAAACTCTGTCTCGAAAAACCAAAAATTAAAAAAGTCGGAATGAGCCAGGCAGTGTGGCTTCAACCTGTAATCCCAGCACTTTGGGAGGAGGAGGCAGGTGGATCTCTGTGAGTTCAAAGTCAGCCTGGGCTACAGAGCGAGTTCCAGGGACAGTCAATGCTACACAGGGAAACCCAGTGTTAAAAAACAAAACAAAAGGCCAGAATGAAGAGAGGCAAGGCCTCCTAACAGCTCGCAAACACGCCTCTGTCACGAGCACTCACAGTAAAGAGCTTCATCCCTGGGGTAAAAGTTTAACGGCAAACACGCTCTGTATTCAGGCATTAACACCAGACCTTGTGTGGGGGTTAAGGAGGGAATGGACTTGCTCGGTGGCATTCCCAGGTCAGTTATCTCTGCCCCACTCACACCTGAGGACAGAAAGTCAAAGAGCATCCCTGGCTGGAGGTCTGAAGGGGCCAGGCCTCTCACTACTCCAGTCACCCAAGACAGCATCCGAATACCTCACCTCGTAGTCTTTCCTCGGAAGGATCTCATCCTCCTCTTCCTGTGTCTCCCCAAGGATGGTCTAGAAAAACAGATGCACAGAGTGGAGACCTTTGGCTGGTTACGGGTGGAAGGAGGGGAGTCTTACTAACATCTAAGACAGCGGGAGCCATCATCAAAGAGGAACAAAATTTCAGAAACACATTTGGGATGGTATTTAGTCACTAGCTGAGCTCCACATGTCTACTGATTGACACCATTCTCCCAATCACAGCGCTCACCTTCAGGACATCTGAAAGATGTCTGATGGCAGCTTAGTGAGGACAAAATTCGGGTTTCATTTGACAGCACACGGAACATGAAAGTAGCGGGAACGTGTCAACTCTGAGAACACAACTCAAGTTTTCCCAGGTTGCTTTGCAGGGGAAAGCCGGGATCATCAGTGACCCAGAAAGAGTGGAGGACAGAATAAGAAATGCCTGGAAAAACTAAACCAGCTGCACAAGTATCAAGCCCTGCAAAAGGCCTCATTCTCAAAATGCTTGCTTCATTCAAAACTCCGATGCAAATAAAAGAAAAACACGGACGGCATTAACCCAAGCTGGCCGAGATACTCCCTCTGGCTCAAGAGAGGGGATGAGAAAAGAACTCAGACTCGAGCACGCGAAGCAAGGCGGATGCTCGCAGAGCCGAGGCAGCGGTCCCCAGGGCCCCACCCGCAGCCACCTGCCGGCGCGGTTCGGCTCGGCCCCACCCCCGGCAACGCCTCTTGTCATCCCGTAGCGACTGCCCCCTCCCCAGCCCCGCCGCCGCTTACCAGCTCCTCGGGGGTGCGGCTCTCGCGTTCACCGCAGCAGCAGCACCACCTGCAGCAGCAGCAGACAGACCCCCTGCATCCCGCCATCTTCCTCCTTTCCTGCCACTCCGGACCCCCTAGGCCAACCCCCCTCCCACCCAGGATCTGCGCCTCACGTGACTGGCCCCGGAAGGGTCACGTGGCCCTCTCGAGCTTAGGGACGGGAGACAGGGAGTGGCTGTAGACGGGTGGGGCGAGAGCTCGCGTCACATGACGCAGTACCAAGCCGGCTTCCCAAGAGACCGCCGGGCGCGGCCATGTTGGGGCGGGACTTCCTGTCGCTCTCTTTGAACTTCCGCCTACCTCTTGTCCTGTTTCCCTTGGCAACCCGGCAGCTGCGCCCCGCCTCCTCCTCGTGTGCTAGGGAGATGGCGCCGCGACCGCCAAGGTTCTGACAGGACGGTGAGTGGCTCAGAGGCTTGGGACGCCGCGGAGGAATTCGCCGATTGGAGAAATGTGTCACTTTGCCTCCTTGTGGGCCGGCAGCTGGGGGCTGGCCCGTCCTGCGCTCTGCTCTTGAAGGTTCCGGTCGCTCCTCCAGCCTAAGACACCTCTAGAGGCTGTCATCCCAGCCTCCCTACCGCACGAAAATATCCCAAAGTTAAAGGAGTCCTGGATCTGAGGCAGTGATCCGGCCTCCGGAGCCGTCTGGGACTCGCATCCCCGTCCAGGCCTGTGACCCACTGACCAGGTGACCCGATTCCCGTCCCTCAGGCCACCCAGCATCAAGGTGGTTGGTTGCCAGCCATAGTGTCTGTCTGTATTCTAGCTCTATAGTGTCTTTCTGTCTAGCTCTGTCTGTCATTGTTTTGTTTTGTTTTGTTTTTCGAGACTGGGTTTCTCTGTGCAGCCCTGACTGTCCTGGAACTCTCTGTAGACCAGACTGGCCTAGAACTCAGTGCTTGCCTCTCCTTCCTGAGAGCTGGGGTTTAATGTGTGCGCTCCCACGCCTGGCTGCCAGTTTCTTTTTTCTTTTTTTCTTTTTTGATTTTTCAAGACAGGGTTTCTCTGTGTTGCTTTGGAGCCTGTTGTGGAACAAACCTGTAGACCAGGCTGGCCTTGAACTCACACAGATTCTCCTGCCTGTGCCTCCCTGATGCTGGGATTAAAGGTGTGTGCCACCACCACCTTGCTGGCTGCCAGTTTTTTTTTTTTAAACCTGCCTCCCTGACAGGTACTGGAGAGGAGTGGTGAACCACTGGCTTTGTCACCCAGGTGCCCACAGCGTCCTCCAGTGCACGTATGTCCATTGCAACAGTTTTGGGAGTGGTAGGGCTGTTAAGTCAGTGATTAGTAGGTGGCAGAAGGGCATCTTGAGGCCAGTGTGGAGGCCCTGGCCATTAGGACTCAGTGAGTACTGGCTGTCACTACTCTACCGGGCACTGGATCTCTGGTCCTGGTCTCAGGCAAGGGGCCAACAGCAGAGCAGAAGGCTAAACAAACTTGTTAGGCCACAGTCTCAACCTTGTTGTGGGAGGCCAACTAAAGGGTAGTTGGTGGCTGTTAGTTGAAATATGGCACGAATTAGAAATGCTTAAATCAGGCAGAGGCAGGCAGATCTCTGAGTTCAAGGCCAGCCTGGTCCACAAGAGCCAGTTCCAGGACAGGCTCCAAAGCTGTCCCCCAAAACAAAAACTTAAATCTTGGAGAAGTTTGCTGCGGGAGTCAGCTCCGTAGGGTTTGTTTCGGCCTTGAGAATGAGGAGAAAGGTCGTGGCTGACATGTAAGGTTACCTTCTTCTTCCTCACTCCCCATGAGAACCTGGCGGTTTTAGGTCAGAACAAAGCTGGCCTAAATACACAGGGCATAGCACTGGCACTAAGCCAGGACAGAGCTTTTAGAACTGGCTCCTTGACCTGTCTTCTGTGCCTTAAGAGAGGAAGGAAATGTGAAATTTTTTTCCAATTCTTGAGGCTAAGACCCAAAATGGTACATTGACTTAGAGGTAGAAGTTTCTGGAAAGGAACGAGCCTGACTTGGCTGTTCCTCTGTTGCTCCGCGTCGCTGCTGCACAGATCTCCACCACCGTGTTTGCCCACTCCTGCGCAGCAGTCGTGTTGGTTTTGTTTTCAGCCGTCTGTCATTTCCTGACCAGACTGCAATGTGGCTCCCTGCCCTGTCAGCCAGGCTGCGACTGCCGTGACCAGGACCGCGTATGCGGTGGCACTGTGGTCACTGATTCCTTTGACCTCAGGAACATACGGGACAGCCTTTGTTCAGAGCTGGACACAAATCCCTAGCCTTAGTGATCTCGGTCAAGTTCTAGCTCACAGCACAACATTGTTTTGTGGAGTAGCATGAACTCAGGAAATCAGGCTGCCTGGCCATGCTGCTCACAGCCTCTACTGTGTTCCAGGTGGGGCCAGCGGCTGTGATCTGTTCTTTCTTTGGAGGGGGAAACCCAGTGACCCTGAGTGGCTAGTGGCCTAATCTCCACCAACCCCTGCAGTCCCAGCCTGCCCACATTCTCCCCTCCCCCCATCCTTCAGCGGCTTCTTTGACTGGCGCCTGAGCCTTCTCTCCGCTCTAGAAACCTTACTCCCGCCCCTTTGCTTGGCCCCAGCTTTAGCTCAGGGCTCTTTGTCGCAGCTCCGCCCACTTGCGCACACCCTCCAGGAAAGGTTCCCTGTTCCTTCCCCACTCACTCGAGTCTAGGCTGACTGAGATGAACCATCGCGAAGCCAGGGTCCTCCCTGCTGGCCACTGTTACCCATCTCTAGGAATGTGGGCCTCAGAGGCTGGCCGTGTGAGGCTTTCTGTGCCACCCTCTATCAGGTAGCTGTCACCAAGGATTCCTGAGCTGGAGGATCCAAGAGCGGCTCAGTGCCTAGTGGGAGGTCATCACACAGAGAAGCCAGACGACAGCAGGGGGGCAGAGCGCATGGAGCCTCTGGGTAGGAGCCGTGTGAGCTTCGCCCTTGTCGGCTGCCTTCCTGTGTTGAGCAGCATTCGCCACTGGAGCTGCCTACTCAGGAGTTGGGTGTACACGGGGTTTGGCGACCAGCCCCCTGATACCCCCGGCCCCCACCCTGTACAGCAGGAACCCAGCCATGGTGAACGAGGGCAGCAGCAGTGGCAGTGAGAGCTCCAAGGACAGCTCAAGATGTTCCACGCCCAGCCTGGACCCAGAGCGGCACGAGAGACTCCGCGAGAAGATGAAGCGCAGGATGGACTCCGGTGACAAGTGGTTCTCCCTGGAGTTTTTCCCTCCTCGGACTGCTGAGGGAGCTGTTAACCTCATCTCAAGGTGAGTAGGGAGGGAGGTTAAGTAATGGGGGTCGGTGGAGGGGAACGTGAGCTGCCCTTTAACCCGGCAGGAAAAGCACTGGAGAGGGGAGGCAGGAAGAAGCAGAGGCGAGACAGGGAGTTTTAACTTACAACTTCTTGTCTGCAAAAGTCCCTCTGAGGCAGCATTAGATATGTTTGGACACACTCCTGAGCAGGCCAAAAATGTTCATTCCCAGGCCACATTCTTTGGCAGAACGTGGGGCTGGCTCACAAGGAGCTTAGGAAGTCAACAAACAGCAACGCAGGGATTGTGCTGAGCTAGCTGGACACAGGGCGTGTGTTTCCAAATCAGGAAAGGCACGCTTCGTGGTGGCACTCTTTGAATTTCAGTTCCTTTCTTCAAGTCGGAGAGTGCTTTGCTAGGCCCCTGTGCTTTGTCCCCAGCGTCACAAAGAGAAAGGAAAGACAGGCATAGCGGTGCTCAGAGGCAGGAGGATGACTGTGAGTGCAGACCAGCCAGGGTTACATAATGATACCTTGTCTTCACTGGGGGTGGGTAGGGAGGATGTAGCTAAGTTGATGGAATGAGTGTGTAGCTTGCAGGAAACCCTAAGTTTGATCCCTAACACAACATAAGCAGGGTTTTCTGTGCACCAGCCCTAGCTGTCCTGGAACTCGCTCTGTAAACCAGGCTGGCCTCGAACTCACAGAGATCCATCTGCCTCTGCCTCCCAAGTGCTGGGATTAAAGGCCACTGCCCGGCTAAGAAGCCTTCTTTTGAATCTAGTTCAGGAACCCAGCCTTGCTCTGCAATACAGGAGAAAGCTGCATCTGCTAATCTCTCTCTCTCTGCCTTTTCTTAACTGAGGCCCTATGCCTGCCAATGCCCTGCCAGAATCCCAAACTCTCAACTTTCAAGACCCTAAACTCACCCAAAACCAGTGAGTGTGCTCACACTCTGAGAAGCATAAAGTGCCCTTCACGCGTTGTTCTCCGCCACTCACTGAGCTCAGGCTCTTCTCTGAGTGCTGCACAGCCGTCTGACCCAGTACCTTTGCGGACGTGGAGAGGGTACTGTTATCTGCCACATCTTCTAAACGAAGTCACTGTGGCTCAGGGCGATTATTAGGTGATGTGCCTGGGAAGTAGACACAGTGCTCTGAGAACAGCTTGCGGTCTGTGCTGCTCCAGTTCTTCCCCCACAACCCCCCACCCCAGGGAGGGTGAGTGAGCCTGCTGTTCCCCCAGGAACCCAAACTTAAGAAAGAAATCCCCTACAGGTTTGACCGGATGGCAGCAGGGGGCCCCCTCTTCCTAGATGTTACCTGGCACCCCGCTGGAGACCCTGGCTCGGACAAAGAGACCTCCTCCATGATGATCGCCAGCACAGCAGTCAACTACTGTGGCTTGGAGACCATCCTGCACGTGACCTGCTGCCAGCAGCGCCAGGAGGAAATCACGGGCCATCTGCATCGAGCCAAGGAGCTCGGCCTGAAGAACATAATGGCACTGAGGGGAGGTGTGGCGCCAGCACCCCTCCTTTCTGGGTTCTTCCTTTCCTGAAGGCTTCTCCTGTCCCCAGAAAAGTTCTTATTTCCCCTGGGAAAAGTGTACACTGTAAACACATTCGGGGTCGCTGCTGCAGGAGGATCAGTGAGCATTGTGGGTAATGAGTCCACCATGGGCTTCCACCTCTTGACCTGGATCTAGTTCAGTCAGGATGTGGCTGGTGCCTGATAACCCTCTGCACCCACCTCACAGTGCCATCAGACTCTGCCCTGTCTGGTCTGGCCATAGCGTGCTGTGCTGGCATTTCCCAGGAGCACCTGGGTGCATCCTGTCTTCAGGCCGCTCAGCAGTGGGAAGTGGGAGCCTGATGGATGGGAGGGGTCTGTGGCCTCTCCTCGCCACAAGACTCCATGAGTAGAAAACCCACCAGAATCCAGGAGCTCAGAGAGAGCAGAGGGATGGGAGAAGGGACCTGAGCACAGCTGGCATCAGGGCCAGGCCAGAGTCCCTGACACTCCAGGCTCAGTTTAGAGCCACACCTCCCCTGATCCCATCACCCACAGGACCACCTGCAGAGTCAGCCTTAGTAGACAATTGACCACCACCCTCCACCTCCTGCTTGCCAGGTGTCAGGCTAGACTTGCACAATAGAGAGTCTCTGTTTTTGAGGAACCCACAGCCAAGTGTAGGGGTAGGTGAAGGGAACGAGAAGACTCTGGAGGTCAGGGGACACCCAGTGACCGTGACCTCCAGCAACCCTACAGACCCCGTAGGTGACCACTGGGAAGCAGAGGAAGGCGGCTTCAACTGCGCCACAGACCTGGTGAAGCACATCCGGAGCGAGTTTGGCGACTACTTTGACATCTGCGTGGCAGGTGAGTGGGGACAGAGATGGTGGAAAGCCAGCCAGAATTCCGTTCAGGACATGGGGATCGGGTAGATGCAGATGGGGGAGCACAGAGGAGAACCGAATGGTACTGTTCTTGTGTGCATCCTGCCACCCGCTGCCAGGCACACTGTTCCCACTTCTGACACTTCCCCTCCTACCCCTCCTCTGCCTTTCATGCCCCACCTTCTCACTGGTAGAGTGTGTGTGTGTGTGTGTGTGTGTGTGTGTGTGTGTGTGTGTCTACTCCGGGGCTAGGGGATTCATTAGGCCCTGAAAAGAGTCAGGAACTGAGGCCCTTCTTCATTCCCTCTGTACCAGGGGCTGACTTTTCACTGTGCATCTGCTGTGGGAGCCGCGCTCATGGACACACTGCCCTATGTATGAGTCCTACTTCTGTGTGTGCAGTGTCAGCTCCAGATGCCCCCAGCCCTGACTGTTCTCAGTGTTAGCTCTGCATTCATAGGAAGTGAGGCTCACACTGGCTCAGCTCTGATCCTTCACTAAGGGATGGGGAAGTGGGTAGAGGAGGAGGACAGGACAGGAGTTCAAGGCTAGCCTGAACTTGTCTTAGAAACCCAGAGCTGGAGCTGTAGTCTGTTGGAGAGCTTGCCTTGTGTGTGTAAGTTTCCTGGTTCTCTTCCAGCAGCAAGAAAATAAGCAGAAGAGTACTTACATTGTAGAGTAATATACCAAGCAATAAAATTTATTTTATTTACTCTGTGTGTGTGAGTGTACACACTAGGAAGGTAAGAGGCCAGCTCTCAGAAGTCAGTTCTCTTGCCATTGTGTCGGTTCTGGGATTTAAACTCAAGTGGTCAGACAGCAAGACCTTCACCGACTGAGCCATCTCATGGGCCCTTAATATAATTTTAAAATAAGGTTTGCAGCTTCAAGAAAATTGTCCTGCATGACTTGGCTCTCTCCAGCCCCCCTGCAACAGTGTCTGCAAGTGCTCCTCTCAGCAGGCTGCATAGCTGGCTAAGACTGGGAAACACTGCTCAAGAATTCGGGGGAGCAGGCACTGCCAGCTGTTGTGATTGCCACTGTCCCTACTGGCCTGGATGCAGCTATCTGGGGGCTGTGTAGACGTGCACTAGCTGTGGGTGTGAGGTGGTGGGGAGCTGTCACGTGGTCCTGTGCTTTGCCTGTTTTAGAGTGGTGGAACTGGTGGGTGAAGAGGGAGCAGACTTGGAGCTAGAGTTCAGGAGCTGATGCTTGCTGCTCCAGTAGAGAACCAGAGTTCTGTCCCAGCGCCCATACCCTGGGATTCACAGACACCCATTAACTCCAGCTCCAGGGGATCTGGTGCCCTGCCCTGGTCTCCACTGACACCTACACACATGGCACACTTACACACAAAACTAAAGTAAACAAATAAAACACTTTCAAACTACCAAGCTGGTCATGGAAGGAAAAGAACATAGCAAAGTGAGCAAAGCCCCAAGTCATGCGGGACAGTTTTCTTGAAGTATGGATTTCCCCGGCAGTGCTCAGACTGCTCAGCTGTGTGGTTCGGGGTTTCCCACTGGAGAGAGAGCTTGTTCAAAGCTGAAGTTCTGCTGCCTGATCTCCTGGTTTTTTCTGTCTTGAAACAATAGTTTTTGTATCTGTCCTTGGTGGCTGGTTTCCTAAGAACCAAATGTCCTTATCACAGTAAAGCAGCTTGGCTTCCAGACAGCTCCAGTTCAGGCTAGCTCTCTACGTAGCTCTGCTCCTGGTGGAGCTCAGGCAGAGGGGGCTCTCAGTCTCTGAGGTTGCCTCCATGCTGTGTCTTCCTGCCTTTCTGTCTGTGCAAGGCTGCTAGTGAGTTTGGTCATTGAAAGGAGGGATCATAGAGTTCACAAAGCCACCAGTGGGCTTAGAGAACCACTGTGCAATTTGGGAACCCCATTTTCTGTATGCTCAACTCATGGTCATCCCATTGTCCTATCCCCCACACCCCGGTGTAATCAGACTGTAGGAGAAAAAAATATTTTGCCTCTTTATTTTGTGAGTGTTTATATGTCTATGCAAACATACACTTCGTGTATGTAACATGACATACACAAAGGACAACTCTTGGGTCCTTTTTGTATTTTCTTTTTTATTTATAACTATTTATTTCTTTGTTTATTGATTTTTGTT
>NC_022016.1:84879637-84894676 GCF_000317375.1 Microtus ochrogaster | reverse complement strand
GCCACCATTGCCCGGCTCAGGATTTCTTTCTTTTTTTCTTTTGCTTTGATTTTTTGAGACAGAGTTTCTCTATGTAACCTTGGCTGTCCTGGAACTCATTCCATAGACCAACCTAGTCTCAAACTCACAGAGATACATCCTCCTGAGTGCTGGGACCAAAGGTGCACACCACTACCGCCCGGCTAAAGGACAACTCTTAGGAACTTGTTCTCTCCTACATTGTGAGATCTGGGGATTGAACTCAGGTCATCAAGCTTGCTTGAAAGTGCCTCTACTCACTGAGCAATCTTGCCAGCCCTACAGGAAGTTTTTTGTGGGATTGAAACTGATGTGTATTCTGCCTTCAGAAGAGGATGGCAAGCAGGGCATGCAACCAAGTGAATTCTTTCTGTGATCTTTGGACACTGGAAAGTAGTTATTATAGTCTGTCCTTTGTTTGTTTTTTAAATATATTTGTTTAATATGGTGTTTAATGTTATGTGTACGTGCACCATGTGTGCACAGTGTCCATAGAGGTCAAAAGGTTTTGAGCCATGATAGAGGTGCTGGGGGAAAACCCCAGGTCCTCTTCAAAAGCAGTAAGCACTCTTAACTGCTGTGCCATCTCTCTAGTCCCTCTGTCCATTTCTTGAAGCAAAATGTCACTTTCTTAAATTCTTATTTATATAATATGCATTTTTAAATGATTTTTATATGTGTGTTTGCCCTTCCTGCATGTATGTCTGTGCACTGTGTGCATGCCTGGTGCCCACAGAGGCTAGAAAAGGGTCCTCTAAAAGGGCAGCCAGTGCTTCTAACTTAACTACAGGACCATCTCACCAGCTCCCACAATAGAATTCTTAGCCTTTCAATATCCTGACTCAGAGGGATTTTAGTGCCGTGTATACTTTTTTAATTTTTTTTAATTTTTATTTTGAGACAGGGCTTCTCTGTAGCTTTGGAGTCTGTCCTAGAACTCACTTTGTAGACCAGGCTTGCCTCAAACTCACAGAGATTCGCCTGCCTCTGCCTCCCAAGTGCTGGGATTAAAGGTGTGCCATTGCCTAACTTCATACTTTTTTTTAATTAAAAAAAAAAATGTTAGGACTGGGTGCAGAGGCAGTTAGTCTCTTTGAATTCAGGATCAGCTTGATCTGCAGAATTCCAAGCCAGTTAAAGCTACATAGCTACATAGAGAGACCCTGTGTCAAAGAAACAAACCCCCCTTTACCCCCATCTCTGTTACTCAGAGGAACTAGAGCTGAAGCTCAGTAGTTGAATGCTGTCTAACATGCATAAGATGTTGGGTTCAATACCCAAGCCAAAACAAAATAAAACATGAACCAACGCCTTCTGTCCAATGCTCCAGTGAGTTAAAAGTCTGGCTCCCTGGCTCCCTAAAAACAGTCCAGTTAGTGTTACTATTGAATGTGGCATTCGGTCTATGGCTACAAAGTGCGGGCCTAATTTGCCTGAGTGAGGCAGGAGAGTGTCGCATTTGGAACAGTCTGCCCCTCTCCTGGAGGCTCATCTATAGGCTCTGTGGCACAGCCGTGGCTTGGGCAACCACAATTCAGCTGTCCACACTGCTACTGGGGGGCACGCATGCAAAGCTTGGGCTGAGGACTGTGCCAGGCCCCAGACACTCTGGTGTCTTCACTTCTCGAGCAGGTAGGCTGAGGTCAGTCTCCTCTCTATTGGTAGGTTACCCCAAAGGCCACCCTGAGGCCAAGAGCTTTGAGGATGACCTGAAGCACTTGAAGGAGAAAGTGTCTGCAGGTGCTGACTTCATCATCACCCAGCTCTTCTTTGAGGCCGACACTTTCTTCAGTTTTGTGAAGGCCTGCACAGAAATAGGCATCTCCTGCCCCATCCTGCCGGGGATCTTCCCTATACAGGTGAGAGGCTCAGGAGGGCCTGGTTCCCCCACTCCAGGGCACTGTCCTGGCCGGGGCTCAGGGCTCCGGGTCATGTGAAGTCCTTCTTCAGTCGCACTCGATGCCCACCAGGTGTTGTCCACATGCTGCATTTGGTCACGTCAGTTGTCACCCCTAAGACACAATGGGGTGTATAAAGGGCTTATGCTTTGGCCTGCTGACAGATGTCCTTGAAAGTAATTATGACTCTCATCAGAAATTTTGGTTAAGCTGACCCTGATGGTATACACTTGTAATCCCAGCATTCTGGAGATGGGATCTGTAATTTAAACCTTAAAGTTTGGCAGATGACTGGCCAGTGAGCTTTGGGAATAGCTGAATTAGGTGACCACTGTTGGGCCCAGGGGCTGGCTGATGGCAAGAATGCTGCAGGCAGCTCCCAGAGTCTACAAAAGAGGGAGAAAGCAAGGCAGGCCAAGCATCGCTCCGGATTACCACCTGGCTTCCCCAGGTCTCTGTGTGAAACTAATTCCCCAGAGACTAGAAAGGGAATAAGCTGGAAAACAGGCTAGAGATGGCCCCACACCTCTTGTGTCTCGGACAGGGCTACACCTCCCTTCGGCAGCTTGTAAAACTGTCCAAGCTGGAGGTACCACAGAAGATCAAGGATGTAATTGAGCCAATCAAAGATAACGATGCTGCCATCCGCAACTATGGCATTGAGCTGGCTGTGAACTTGTGCCGGGAGCTGCTGGACAGTGGCTTGGTGCCGGGCCTCCACTTCTATACCCTCAATCGTGAGGTGGCTACCACGGAGGTGCTAAAGCAACTGGGCATGTGGACTGAGGATCCCAGGTGAGAAGTGGAATCTGGAGGAATATTCCAGGGGAGGCAGAGCAGCAATGGTGCAAAGTAACCCTACAGTGGCAAGGAGGTGCGTAAGTGCGACAGCTAGCAGGTCACTGGGTTCCACCCTCCACCTCAGAGGGCTTCCACGTGTAGTGGAGGCTCAGAGTGAGGCTGAGTGACCAGGTTTGGTGACTTCTTCTAGCTCACTCCACTTAATCTCTTGGCTTTTACCCCTTCCTTCTCTCCAGACGTCCCCTGCCCTGGGCTGTCAGTGCAAATCCCAAGCGGCGGGAGGAATATGTGCGTCCCATCTTCTGGGCCTCCAGACCAAAAAGCTATATCTACCGTACACAGGACTGGGACGAGTTTCCTAATGGCCGCTGGTGAGGGCAACAGCCACTCCTTGCTAAAAACCGCTGGTGCCTGGAGGGTGTTGGGGGTGGGGCTCACAGGAGAGCGCCCTGACCCCAACACTCTTGCCAGGGGTAATTCCTCCTCGCCAGCCTTTGGGGAGCTGAAGGACTACTACCTCTTCTACCTGAAGAGCAAGTCCCCCAGGGAGGAGCTGCTGAAGATGTGGGGTGAGGAGCTCACCAGCGAGAAAAGCGTTTTCGAAGTCTTTGAACATTACCTCTCAGGAGAGCCAAACCAGCATGGCTATATAGTAAGTGGGGTGGGACAGAGTAACCAGGGTCCCCACCCCAATCTTGTCAGCCTTGGGCTGTTTCCTCACCTATGGGTGTGCACCTCAGCGGAGGGAAGGGATAAGAAGTCCCACTGAGGAGCCCGTGGAGGCTAGACAGACTGGGTCTCCACTGTGACTGTGCAGGAGCGAGAAAACCCAGGCCCAGACCCACAGGTGCCCTAGCTCAGCTTACCTTGCCCTGCAGGTAACCTGCCTGCCCTGGAACGATGACCCCCTGGCAGCGGAAACCAGTCTGATGAAAGAGGAGCTGCTACGGGTCAACAGGTTGGGCATCCTCACCATCAACTCTCAGCCCAACATTAATGGGAAGCCGTCCTCGGACCCTGTTGTGGGCTGGGGCCCCAGTGGGGGCTATGTCTTCCAGAAGGTATGCTACTCTTCCTGACCAGTGCTTAGGGCGCCCCAGAAACTACAATAGAGCCCTGGCCTTTCCCTCCTGGGCCCTGCAACAAAGTAGCAGATCACCTGGGTTTACCAGTTCGCTGTGCAAAATGGAGGAGGGGGCATTTTATGTTTTGGGGACAAAATATAATAAAGCATATGAAGTGTTCTCCCTGGAGGAAGAACAAGGAAACAGCTCTCGGAGCTCTGGCTGCTAACAAGATCAACACTTTAATCCCAGGCCTGCCAGGCCTAAGTGACACTCCACAGCATTGCCTGAGCCTTGGACTCAGAAGACCTGGGTTTAGATGCCAGCTCTGCTGTCTCCCTTGATGCAGCCCCAAACCTGGCTTCCTCCTCTGGGCAAAAGTACCCACCTTACAGTATTCTGAACATTCTAGAAAATGAAGGGAAAGAGGCATCTGCAGACAGAAGTGCCTTGCCCAGCCTTTGGTGGCATTGTCACCCAATAGATGGGGAGGCTAGCCTGTGCCAGCCTCCTCCCTGAGCCCAAGCTTGTCAGAGTGGCTCTCTTCAGCCCCTCACACCTTTATCCAACGGCTGGTACCTTGGGACCACTCCAGACAGAGAAGCCTCTTTCCTTATGCGCTCACCCAGACTCCACAGTTCATCCTGGTCCACAGTGACACCTCTAATCCCAGAGCCTCAGTGACCTACACTCGTATGAATGGGGTCCTACACTTGGAGGAGGATAGCATCTGGCTGATGCAATAGGCAGATCTAGTCAGATGCAGAGGTCGCCTGGAGCAGGGTGAGGAAAGAAGGAAGAGAAGCTGGCAAGGAGCCTGGCTTGATGTGATGGGTGTCTTCTCCCTCAGGCCTACTTAGAGTTCTTCACCTCCCCTGAGACCGTGGAGGCCCTTCTGCAGGTGCTGAAGAAGTACGAGCTCCGGGTCAACTACCACATCGTGGATGTGCAGGTAAGCCAGCACCCAGCTTAGATGGCGGCAGGGCTTGAGAAGACCCATGTTTATCCTGACAGTCCCCAGATGCTCAGGCCAGGCTTACTGTACAAGGGGACCAGATGGAGGCAGGCCTCCTGAAAGAACTCCCAGGCTGGGAGGTAGATGAATATATGCAATAACAAGTCCGTGTAGGCAGGTAAGGCAGGTTCAACATGGGATGCTACAGGATCCTGAGGAGGGTTGTCACACTTGAGAGGTCCAGGGTTTCTAGAAGGGATCCTGTGTGAGCTGAGTCTGTGTGCACATACACTCACCTGGGGGCCAAAGAAAGATGTCCCGTGTCCTCCTCTATCACTGTCTGCTTTAATCCCTTTAAACAGCATCTCTCACTGAAGCTAGAGCTGTGTTGACAGCATGGGCCTCTGCAGTCCTCTCTCTACCCCATGCAGGCACACACAGAGCCATGCCCGGCTGCTCACATGATACCGGGGCTAAGCTTGTGCAACAAGTGCTCTTACTCATTGAGGTACGTCCCCAGACCCTTGCCTGAATCTTTTTAAGGACAAAGAATAAACAAAGGGCAAAGGGCATGCTGGGGAAAGGGCAGAAGGCAAGGCTCTGGCTGCACTGCCTTGGAGAAAGTGCAAGTAGGACATGGCAGTGTCGCACCAGGACCAGGAGCTCTGATGTCCTGCCTGAGGCCTGGAGACTATCCAAAAACAAGGGAGCCTTTTCCCCAGTGGCAGAGTGCCTTGCCTCTGTTTCTTTTTACAAAGATCACAGCAGGCAACTATGAGGGTGGCAAGGACCAGGGAACATTGTCAGAGGCCCATGTGGCCCAGGAAGAAAGCAGGACTGCTGTTGTAGGCCTGGGTGAGAAGCAGCAGCAAAGCCAGCTGTGGCAGAACACGTCTGTAACCCCAGCATCTGGGAAGGGTTCAAGGCCAGCCTGGATTATAAGCACAGGAGGGGATCAGGGAAAGGAGAGTAGCCCAGGATGCCTCTAAGTCTCTGGTTTAAGTAGAGGGCAATACAGGCTGGGTGAGGTCGCCAGCAGTGGGGCTGCAGTCGCCTTGCCTCTGTTCCCAGGGGAAGAACATCACTAATGCCCCCGAGCTGCAGCCCAATGCCGTTACATGGGGCATCTTCCCTGGTCGAGAGATCATCCAGCCTACTGTGGTGGATCCCATTAGCTTCATGTTCTGGAAGGTGAGTGGGTGGGAGGGTGTGTCCCTGGCTACCTTGAGAGCCCTGGGCAGACAGTAGTCTGAAACACGCACCCTAGGACCTGTAAACTTGGCCTGGGAGGCTGCAAGTTAGCACTTATTTCTGGGCCAGCTGGAGCGGTACTGCCTTGCTCTTCCCTGGGTGGCCCTCAGGGAGACAGCGGGAACCAGGACCTGGGTGTGGTAGCCCTGTTGACCCTGCACACGTGTCTGTGTCCTCATGTAGGATGAGGCCTTTGCCCTGTGGATTGAGCAGTGGGGCAAACTGTATGAGGAGGAGTCCCCGTCCCGCATGATCATCCAGTACATCCATGACAATTATTTCCTGGTCAACCTGGTGGACAACGAGTTCCTGCTGGACAACTGCCTGTGGCAGGTGGTGGAAGACACATTTGAGCTGCTCAACAGGCATGCCACAGAGGGAGACGCACAGACGCCATAAGCCTCCTGGAGCCCCTTCATCTTACCACACATGACAGCAACAGCTAGACTGGCCGGAAGCCGCCAGGCTCTGACTGGATCTGAAATGCCCCATTTAGGAGGCTCGTGCTCTCTGCTCAAGCCCATGAGATGAGATGCGATTCATTAAGCAAGGCCCAGCTATGTTCCTTCTGAGTGGGCATTCCCGCCAGCTGCCGTCTTCTATGTTCGGCCTAACCTAGAAGCTGTCCCTGGCCCTCCTCTCCAGTCAGCCCTCAGGCCTCGCTGCCTGGGATAGTGACTGGCAGGTACAAATGGCTGCCCCTGAGGCCTGGCTCCCGGCCTGCTGGTCCTGTTTGAGTCAGGGATGGGGAGGAAGCTGTCCATAGAGCAACTTAGATAGAGCAGGGATTCCCTCTCCCTTTGTCCCCTAGACCCAGATGACAACAGTGGAGAAGGGATGTTCTTTTATTGTGCCCCCAGAGCTCTGGGAGCTGAGCCTCCAGCTGTGGGCCTGGCCCAGTTCTGTTTGTTTCTCGGGCGGCGTAGCTCACAGCACAGCTGCTGCTGGGCCCTGCTCTGCTCCACACCTGCTATGTCTGGTTCTGCTCGTGGGCTCTTGGCTACCAGGCGTCGGTACCACTTTCCAAAGGCCTGCAAGCAGGGAGGGACAAGAAAGGACATGTGTCTCGGCTCCCTCCAGGGCCTGACTGGGCCTGTCAGACTGACACCTGAGCCATGTTCTTTGTATCTCAACCAGAGGCTTTTTCCTCTGCCCTCACAGCCGGGTATCTCAGCCCAAACATACAGGCTCTGGATAGACTGCACTTGTGGCCTGGGAAGCTGTGCCCAGTGACCTGCAAATGACCCAGGCCTGCATGGGTAGCCAGTGCCACCAACAGCCTGGTCTCAGGTTGAGTGACTGACACTGGGCTGGGCTTACGGCCACCAGTAAGGGCTCTGATAACCACTGTGCTCTGTAACCATTGATCAGCTTACTGAATGAGGAAACTCGGGGTGCTGAGCAGGGACAGCCCCTCCCCTCTCCCTGGCTCAGCCCAAAGGTGACACTGTTTGGAAGACTGGCTAGGCGAGGTGAGGTAGAGCCACCTGGGAAAGGACCCAGCTCTCTTCCTGCTGGAGTAACCGCTGAGCCACCTGCAGCTGAAGGACCCTTTTCCGCCATGTCCTCCAGGCCTGGTCCAGGTGCCACTGTCTGAGCTACAGAGAGAGTTGACAGAAAAGACTCTTTGCCGTCCTGGCAGCCATAGCCCTTGTACTTCTGCCGCCCCAGGGAGAAAGGAAAGCGTCAAAGGGGCCTCCTGACAATGCTAGCAGACAAGGACTCCTGACTTTAGTCCAGAGACCACAGCAAGATACAGGTTTGTCTGGAGTTGGCCAAGGGATGGGATGAATGAGAGAAGCTGCTCCCAGGGCCTCTGCAGGATGGAGCGGAACTAAGCCCACCTACCAGGGTCCGAGACAGCTGCTCCGCCCAGTAAACATCTACCCAGAGCTGCCATGCCCTTGCCAGGCACCTGGCCCGCTGCGAAGCCTGGATCCACCGACGACACTGTCGGTGCCTGTTCCTGCAGGCCAAGGACAACACAACCCTACAAGGTGAAAAGCAAGTCCCCGGGGGTCATCCTGCTGGGGTCACCCAGTTCCACCCCTCCTCCATGATGTCACATGCACAGTTGCTCCTGCCCTAGCCACCTTTGAGGAGCCTCGCCTTGGCCCTGGAGGGCCCTGGTCTCAGAGCTGCAGCGTTTGCCTAGTCCTGTAGGGGGCTGTGCCCACGCAGGCAGTGGCAGCCAGAACTGGAAGGCTAGGCAGAGAGGCTGCTCTGTGTCACCTGGAGAGGAGAATTGCGTCGAGAGGATAAGCCTTGGTTTGGGGGAGCAGTGGCCACCCTCAGGTACCCAGGTTGGAGGATGGCCCAAGGAACTAGGGGGGTAGAAGAGAATCACCCAACAGCTGTGAACCGGGGAGGCCTGAGGGCTGAGACCCCAGACTCAGCTTCTTACTATGAGCACAGGATGTGGTCTTCTGTGTGCCTCTACCAGGCTGCCATGCCAGGCTGGGCAGCACACTCGGTCTAACAGGCATCCAGCAGCCGTGGGTCTGAGGAACAGTGGGGAAGCAAGGATCAGATGCCTTGAACCTGCTGATCAGGAGGGATTCCTGCCTGACCCCTGCCAGAACAGACTCCCACTTGTATGTATAGCAGGGTGTCTCACCTGTCACCTGGGAGTCCCAAGACCCACCAGAGGAGGCAAGCTGCTAGGACTTAGATGGCACTGCCACCTCTGGCCAGTCTCCCATCTGCTGAAGACATGTAAGCCGAGGCTGGTCCAGTAGTAGCTGCAGCTGTCCTGTGGTAGAGCTCAGGCCACCCCTGAGACCTAAGTTACGCTTCTGACTTAGGATACAGCTGAAGCCTTGCCTCTGAGATATGGCCTGCCACCGCAGGATGGCGCACCACCTGCACACGGTGCCAGATAAGGGCGACCTGGCCTTGGGGGGGGGGGGAGCGACAATAAAGAGCAAGACCTTGGCTGCCATTCTCAGTGTCTGCTTTGTTTCTAGATGCCCCAGTGTAGGAGAGGACAGTGTAAGGGAGATTGAAGGTTTGGTTTGGTTTAGTTTTTTGAGAGAAGGTTTCACTGTGGGATTGTCCTGAAACTCTGTAGACCTGGCTGGCCTCAAATTCATAGCTATCCCCCTTCCCTCTGCCTCCTGAGTGCTGGTATTAAAGTCATGTACCACCACCACCCAGCAAGAAGAGAAAAAAGTATGTATAATTTTAAAGGGTGGCAGTGTCCCCCGGAAATTCCAACTCAAGAGGCTGAGTTGAAGCAGCCCAACTATACAAGCTGGTTCTACAAAGCCCTGTAACATCTAGAAGGAAAGAAGCATGAGACCCCGTGATCTGTTGTTGCCTTAGGCCCATACCTGGGAGTTCTGAAACCCCGCATCACTATTGCAATTCTGTTTAAGAGGCAAAAGTCACTTTAGTGATTTCCTTAGACTCTCTAAAGTCAATTCCCTTCTTTCTAGCAATCTGAAGCAGGACTCTTGGTGATGCCAAGTTGTCATTAGGAACACTGTCTGGCCTGTCAGGATGGTGGGCTGGATCTCTCAGCTACATCTCCAGTCTACTGGCAATGCTGTTGCTTGCCCCTGGCACTTGTGATGCCCTCTTCACTCCTGCTAGTCCACAGCCTCTCATCATGTCAGAGCTACGGACTAAAACAAACAAAACCCTACTTTCTCCTGTATTTTCTGTAATGGATACATGGGTACATTTCATTTCTTCCAATAAAGTCAGATTGCCGCTCTCTCCATATATCCATCTTTTTAAAGACGTGTGTGTGTGTGTGTGTGTGTGTGTGTGTGTGTGTGTGTGTGTGTGTGAACATGCCAGTGCAAACCAGAACAGGGACTGAGTCATCAGATGCCCTGCTGGAGTGGAGCTTCACAGGGTTGTAAGATCCTGATGTGGGTGCTAGGAACCGAACTCAGGTCCTCTGGAGGAGCAGCTAGTGCTCTCTACCATGGAACCATCTCTCCAGCTGTAACTGCATTTTAGGCCTGGTGATGTGTGTGCTGAGTGTGGGAGGGGGCAGCAGCGCCTCGGTGCACATGCTGGAGGCCAGAGGACAACTCATGGAGTTATTATCTCCTTCCACCTTAACCTCAGGACCTCAGGTCTGAGGGTCAAATCAAGTCACTGGACTGGCATGGCAAGCACCTTTACCTGCCTAGCCACCTCCCTGACCCACAAACACCGTTTTGTTTGGTTTTTTATTTGTCTTTTTGAGATACAGAGTTTTATTCTGCATTCCTGGCTGGCTTCCAACTCAGAGATCTGTCTGCCTCTGCTGTCCTGATGCTGGGATTGAAGTCATATACCACTATGCCCAGCCACAAACACTTAAAAAAAAAAAAAACAGTGTCTGTTTCCTTAATAGACAAAGACCTCTTGTAACCAGATTTGCACAGGGCAGTCACTAGGAGGTTTACTGATGGGTCCTGCCTCCACCCTGTTGTCAGCCACTCAGAGCTGGGTCAGGTGGTGTCTGTAAGTCTGTTTGTCCCTGGAATCACAATCCCATCATGGGCAGAACCAGCTGATTTTAAGACTGGAGAAGTGACTCCCCACACAGTGCACACACACCTGGGCCCACCTCACCTGTATCAAAAAGTTTGGGGTGTCCATCAGTTTCAGGAGATGCCCTCTGCTGAATTTTATGCCCTGTGCCTGGCTCTGTCTCCAGTGAGTTGATCGCCACTGAACCCAGTATGTCCTAAGAAGACACAGAAGCTTCTGCCAGCAGTGGGTGACATCAGTGTGCTGGGCGTGACCCCAGACTGCTAGCTGCATCCAGACCTCTAGGACCCTGGAGAAGAAGGAGGTGCCCATTAGAGCCAGAGTTCTAGGGCTCTGCAAAAGGCAAATGCCCAGATCGGGGCACCTCTATTCTGGATAATCCATGAAATACGCATGTATGGTATTAGAAGTAGTTAGACTTGGCCGGGCAGTGGTGGCGTACGCCTTTAATCCCAGCACTCAGGAGGCAGAGGCAGGCGGATCTCTGTGAGTTCGAGACCAGCCTGGTCTACAAGACCTAGTTCCAGGACAGGCTCCAAAACCACAGAGAAACCCTGTCTCGAAAAAACAAAAAATAAACAAACAAAAAGAAGTAGGTAGACTGTCACACACATCAGGGGCACAGGGAGGACAGTCCTAACTGACACCTTATATTCTGTTCCCCTCCCCTGCCAGCGCATTGCCCATTTGCTGTCTTGAGCACATGGGCACACTTGGCAGGGCTGCAAGGCAAGGTGGTTAATGTCAGAAGCTTTTCCAAGGATGGGCCATACTAGAAAGTGACACAATTGGGACCCATGCCAAAGATCAAGATGCCTCTGCCCTCCTGCCACCCAGACACTCAGCCAGCACCACTCAGCCACCCACTGTGCCCCACCCTTACCAAACAAAACCTGACCTAGAAGCAACAGTGGGAGGCTGCCCTAGGGCCTTGGGCACTAACCTGGTTGTCAGTTGCTGTGCAGCCTGAGCTTGGTGGATGTGGCCTAGGTAGGACTTGTGTACCCACAGGACCCAGCACAGGGCCACCTGGACTGCGGTCAGGACTTGAACTCTCCTTCCTCCCTGTTGCGGGACCTCAGAGCACTGCCCCAGGGCGACTCTCCACACCACAAAAGGCTGCTGGGCCTGGGCCCTCCTCAGCTCTCTGTCAGTTCCACGCTGCTGAGGAAAGCTTCTCCAGCCTAGGACAGAGGCCTGGGCCACGCACCGATCCTGTGCCAGGGGCCCCGCTCTGCAGGCCTCCTGTGAGCTAGCAAGTGTGGCCCCCAGGCCTCTTCTCAGGTCGTCCTGGAAGGCTTGTCCTTGATGCTGGCCCTGGGACGCTTCTACGTCGCTCATGCGTTCACACCAGGCCTGGAAATAGCTGCAAGGGGGCAGGAGCGGGGCACAGGTCAGTTCTCGTTTATGTGTTGTGTTTATTCAAAGCGACAGCTGCAGACATGCCTGTTATCTCAGCGCTGAAGCAGGGGGATCTCTGGGGCTAGCCTGGGCTAGCTTGGGCTGGAAAAACCAAGGGCTGGGGATCTAACTCAATTGACCAACAAATTGTCTCAGTGGATGAGGGCATTTGCTGCCGACCCTGACAGCCCGAGTTAAATCCCCTGGAATCACATACATGATGGAGAAAATCGGACGTCCACACAAGAGCTGTGGCACATGCACAACCAATTAACTAGTTCATTAATTAAAACAAAACCGTATGTGGGGGCTGCGAGTGTGACTCTGAGCACAGCTCAGGGGCGGACTGGATGGAGCCTTAGCCCAGCATGCCAAGACCTTGGATTCTATGCCCAGAACTGAAGTTAATTAGTTACATACAATGTTCAAGTGTTGGGGCTATTTGTTGCTCAGCAAGGGCTGGGGGCCTCCTGGAGATGTGACTATAACTTAGCTGGGGTCAAACTCCTTTATGCTGAGCCAGAATCCTGGGAAGCCAGCCATCCCCTTTCCTCTCCCAGACAGGCTCCTCTCCCAGGCTGCTTGCAGCAAGCCCATTCCTTCATCCTAACTAGCATCATGGCCCTGAGAGCACCAGGACTCTGTCTTCCTGATCTCAGAGCGCAACTCCTGGAGGCCAGGCAAAGCAAAGGTGACAGGGACAAAGAGGGGGTGCTGTTCTGGCCTGGAGTTTGCCATGAACTACCTCATGGGATCCCAGTCACCCCTGTAGCATGTACAGTACTATCCCTGTTTTTTTAAAATATTTATTTATTTATTATGTATACAATATTCTGTCTGTGTGCATGTCTGCAGGGCAGAAGAGGGCACCAGACCTCTTTACAGATGGTTGTGAGCCACCATGTGGTTGCCAGGAATTGAACTCAGGACCTTTGGAAGAGCAGACAATGCTCTTAATCACTGAGCCATCACTCCAGCTCTACTATCCCTGTTTTACAGATAGCGGAACAGACACTCAGAGTACTTAGGTGACTTAAGATCTACACAGCACAGCAACTACATGGTGGCTCATAACTATCTGTAATGGGGTCTGGCGCCCTCTTCTGGCCTGCAGGCATACACACAGGCAGAACACTGTATACATAATAAACAAACAAACAAATCTTTATAGGGACTGGAGAGATGGCTCAGTGGTTAAGAGCACTGACTGCTCTTCCAGAGGACCTGAGTTCAATTCCCAGCAACCACATGGTGGCTCACAACCACCTGTAATGAGGTCTAGTACCCAGACCCCTGGGCTCTGAGATGGCTCTGGAATTCTGAGTGTCACTAAGGGACACTGGCCTTTTCCTCTTCCAGGATAGCCCCACCCATTCCTTGGCTCACTCTGCCAGGGCCACTGGCACCAGCCCCTGACCCAGATCCTGGACTCTTCTGCACTTGCCCATCACAGGCCTGAGGTTCTGAGCCCAGTGAGCAGCTAGCTCTCTCCCGGGCCGTTGACCTGCGGTCCAGTGGCTCCAGCTGAGGATACTGGGAAGGAAGGGGAGTGTTCACATTGAGCACAGCTGTTGGGCTAGCCTCTTCCCACCTCCCTCCTCCCCTCAGCAACAGGTATATCCCGGGCGGTCCTTTTCCAAGTTCTAATCAAAGAGAGGATGGGTTGCTGGGGATTAGAGGGGTCTAGGGCCCTGCCAAAGGACACGATGACAGGTGACAGGGCTAGAAAAGGATCCTCAACCTCCAGTGCCAAGTCCAGGGCTCAGCCATTGGAGTCAGCGCTGTAATTGTCCTCATTTTACAGATAGGGAAGCAGAGACACAGAGAAGTAACTTGCCCCAAATCACACAGCCAGAGGCACAAAGCAAGTGTTGGGACATAGGCAGTCCCTTCTCGAGCCCTGCCCTGTGAGAGCATCTGGAGAGAACTATAAGACAGTGTCTCGTTCCAGCTCCCGCTCTCACAGTGGGATAGGGCAGAAGGACAGAAGGACCGGAAAAGCGAAATGGCCCTGATTCTGGGGACCAAGCTGACTGGGATGCGGGCAGGGACCCTTCCTGAGATGCAGACTACACAGGCTGCACACTGGGATGCGGGCAGGGACCCTTCCTGAGATGCAGACTACACAGGCTGCTGCTGGGATGCGGGCAGGGACCCTTCCTGAGATGCAGACTACACAGGCTGCTGCTGGAAAGGCCAAGGCGAGATGGGGGGGGGTAGTGAGTGGGGGGGGAGCAGTCAGTCAGGAAGCAATGACATCACTGCACAGTGACCAACAGGGCTCTCCCTTCCTGGGGAGGGGTTCCTACCGCCTCTGGAGGGTACGCCTGTACCACCTCACTGCTCCCTGAGTCTGCTGGACCCGCACCTGCCAGGGAAGAGGGCACAGTCCCTCTTCTGTTGCCCGGCTGCCCACAGGACACCGACCAGGAAGCCTCCAGGAGGGTGGGGGCCCTGGAAAGCTGGGGATAAGGGGTGAGTCCTGGGTCCCCCAATCTCCACCCCACTCCAGCCCCTCACCTTCTCCAGTGACCCTCCTGATGTTCTGCAGCTGGGCCAAGCCTCCCCTCCCAGGCTGTTGTCCCATGGCTCCAGTGCTAACATGGTCTCCAGGCTGCTTGAGGGAGGGTCCGGACCCCAGACCCTCAAGCGCCACTGCTTCAGGAGGTACTGCAGAACCCGCTTCTGCATGCCCTGCAAAAAGGAGCTAAGGGAGAGGGGCAGGTGAGTCTCCGGGACTCTCAGCACCCATGACTGGGACAGGGTTGCTGTGAGAGGGCCCAGTGGGAAGGCCTTGGCCAGTTGAAGTGGATCACTCAGAGCTTCAAGAGATGATGTCATAGCTCAGCGGTGGAGCCCTTACTCAATATGGATGAACCTGGGGATCTGATGCCCGGCCCCATCAACACAAACAAGCACTCTAGTAATGGCCCAGCCCACTGCCCTCTAGTGGGGAACTCAGTTCAAAAGAAAACAAAAACCACAAACACTTTTTTCCCTAAAAACAAAGCAAAGCAAAGCGAAACAAAACAAAAAAGAAATAAACACAAGCTAGGCATGGTTGTTCACCATTATAACCCCACCACTCAGGAAGCTGAGGCAGGAGGATTGTCAAGAGTTTGTAGTCATCCTGAAATATGTGCCACCATGCTTGCTAGAA
>NC_022016.1:84859493-84879428 GCF_000317375.1 Microtus ochrogaster | reverse complement strand
GAGCGCTGGCATTAAAAGAGTGCACCACCACCGCCCTGCTAAAATGGAATTCTTAGCTCTGTAAAGGCTGGCTTATTCTCCCTAGCAGTTTAGCCTAGAAGCTGGCCCCTGATGACCCCAGCCTCCCTTTCCCACAGCCACCAGTCAGCCTGAGCTCAGAACCCTGGCGCTGCCTATCCTTGTAAAGGCAGCTGGGAGAAAGTGGCCCCAGCAGCTTTCGGCTTGGCCACTGTCTCAGTGCCCCACAGCCACCTCCCAGGGCCCAATACCTGCTGGGGGACACAATGCATCACATCAGGCCTCCTGCCAAGGCCACGGGAAGGCTGGGATGTTGACCAGGACCTAAAGGACACTGGTCATGTATCCACACTGCACCGGGGCTGACCCTGTGTCATCAGCTCTGGTCACCTACATGGCTTGCTGGTGCTGGTAGAGTCGCGTCCTCCAGAGCAGCAGGACCCGGTGCAGGGCCAACATTTGGCAGGCTTCCCATAGGGAGCACCGACCTGGCTCCATGGGTAGCTGCTGGGCCTGGACCACTGTCTCCAGGCAATGGGTGGTGGCAGTTCCTGGGACTAAGATGCTGAGGGCCTTATTCCCTGGGAAGAAGGCAGGAAGTGGTTAAATTGCTATTCACAAACATGTAGCTGCAGCCTCAGGCCTCCTGGGCTTCCCCCACCATAGACACTGCTTTCCCGTGTCCTCTACAGGTTCTCCACAAGGCTGCATCAAGTCCCCATCTTCCTCAGCTTGGGAAGGGACTATATGCCCCCCTCCAGCAGATCAGGGCCTTCCTGGAACAGAGGGCTACATACTTCCAAGGTAGAATGTGGGACAACTCAACACTAAGCCAGAATAGTCCCCTGCCCAGAACAGCTTACAAGGGGACAGGGATGCAGCCCAGAAAAGGCCTGCTCCCTCTGAGAACCCTTCCCAGACCTCTAATACAGGCAAGCCCCACCAGACCCCCAGATCCCCCAAGGCCTAGCTCGGTCCTCTCCCTTATTATAATATTCACGTGTTTCACTGGCCTCCAGAGCTTAACCAACTGGAGCTCTGGTTGGAGGGAAGGGCTCCCCCCCCCACCCCGTATTTGCCATGGCTCACCTGCCCTCCGCTGGTAGAAGGCCAACTGAGCCACCTTTGCCACATCTGAGGCCTGGAGTTGCCTCATCTTCATCCACTGTCCCAGGCATATCCTCAGGAGCCTCGCTCTTTGGCGGGCCAGGTGTCTCCTGTACTGGGCTGCTCTTTGAGTGAGCCGTTGCCAGGCCCTAAAGCACCTAGAGAGGGAAGGGAAACTACCCTTGGTGACACCTGCAGTCACCTGCCTCCTGCCACACACACACTTCTGTGGGCTCGGACTTCATCTTTCCGAGTCTCTGTTTCTCATCTTTGAAACAGAAGGCTGTGAGGAACTGAGTGTGGTATCTGCTCAGGCTTCAAATGTCGTCCCCGAGGGCCTGGAAACCCCAGCATCCCCCCGCCCGGCCTCCCACGGCCACCCTTGTCTCACTCATTCTATTGGTTCCGACTCAGTGACCAGAGTGGTGTTTCTCTCATCTTGAGTCCAATCAGCTTAAGTACTTGCTCAGCCTCCTAAGGCATCCCCTTTGTTCCTAGAATAAAATCTCAGTTCCTCCCCCATGGTCCCCAAGCTAGATGGGACCTGACCCCAAACACCTTTTCCACCCATCTCAAAACACCAGAGTCCCTCTTAGCAGCTCATGACTGCTGGCTTTGGGGTTTGTTTGTTTGTTTGTTTGTGGGCAGGGACAGGGCGGGGGCGGGGAAGCAGGCCACTAGCTGCCTAGGCCACATTGCCCAGTCTTGGTGCCCAAGCTCACCTGCATTTACAGGCAAGGTCCATGGTTGCTTTTCTTCCCAAGGAAGGGCTTCCCTTAGAAGCAAGGAATGGTGATGCAGCCTGGCTGTGGGGTTGCTCCTGTTTCTGCTGCAAAGTGACATGGCTCCCCTGGGTTAAAAGACAAGGGGCACCTGCCTGTTTAGGCCTGCACTGAGGCTCCTGTCAGCTGCCCAAGCACTGGCCCTATCCTAATGCTACCCCATTTCCTCAGAAATGATGGACTGTCTCCATATCCAAGGAGGAAGAACACCCACACAGCCTCCCCGGCCAAGTTAGCAAATCACTAATAAAAAAACTGCCCACAGGGAACTGGAGAGGTCAGTCATGAGCTGCAACCTGGGCCCACAGACGCTCTCTCTCAGAGGGTGTAGCCTCCCTCTCAGGCACACCAGAACCATGGCATTGCCCCCCCCCCCAGCTCCAAGCTAGAGAACACCGACCTCTTGGAAGCTCCAGGCCTGCAGGGCTTCTGCATGCTGTCCCCATGCTGCCTCCAGCCAGGCCTCGCGGAGCCTTAGGACACAGCGCAGTAGTCTGAGGCTCTTTTGAATCAGCCGCCTGTGGTTCTGAGTTACTACGGCCTCAGCTCTTGCCTGGTGCCTCTGGGACAAGCACCTCCAGGCTCTGAAGCTTCTGGACAGCAGTTTCCGGCTGGGGACAGAGCAAGACTGATGAGGGGCAGACACAACTTTCAGCTCCTTGGGACTCCATTCATGTGGTTTTTGCAGTAATGAAGGTGACAGCCATCCACAGCAGAAGTCCCAGCTGCAAACCTAAAGAACTCTCTTTGCTGATGCCTGGACTTAAAATCGCCCCCTTCCCATTGCCCCTGAAGCAACAGGCTCCCCGAGAGAGGACAACTGCCCCACTACACTGATGTCTACACTTCCCAGCTATCCAAACCCAGGGGCGTAGGGCTTGTCTTTGGGCCCTGGAGGTCCCTGGTTTCTTATGTATGAAGACAGCTCTGTCCCCTTGAAATCCTGCCGAGGTTCTGCCATTAGATGCCTATCTCCGTAAAGTCCTGATAGCACAGGCAGATGGGTCAGGAGCTGTCCCTGGAGTGGCCCCTGACTACCCCCACTCCCACACAACAGGGCCTCACCAAGCTGCCTGGGGATCTGAGGTCCTGACACTTTGAGCCTTGTTCTGCAGAAACAAAAGCCATGACAGTTCTCAGGCTAGAGAGTAGGAGTGACAACTCTAGCCAAGGTTCCCTGCTCCCTATCCCCTCTCCCCGCATCTGGGGGCCCCTACCTGCCGAGTTCTCTGAGCTGGGGTTGTATTTGACGGGCAGGAGGCCATCCTCTCCCCATCCCTGCCTGTTTTTTCCTGTGGGACCTTCTCTCTTCCTCCCTGCCCAGGCAGGACACTGAAGAAGGTCGGTGATTCGAGTCTGGCCTCCCTGCTCCCTGCCTCTCCTGTGACATTGAAGTGCCCTCTGCTCCTCTTGTTGTATGGAAGGCCTGGGGAGCCCTTCTCTCTTGCCCCAAGGTGCCGGGTAGAAAGAATCTCCTGGTCTGAGTTGGAGAAATCCCCAGGCAGTGTTCCCAGAGTGGCCTCATGTAACAGGGGATTGAACACAGGGGACTCTGAGAGTCTAGCTTGGACCTCAAGAGTCTCTAGGAGACTGGGCCAATGCTGGGCAGGGGTTGACTGGCTACCACCAGTGTGGGGCCCCCTCTGTGTAGGAGCTGGGTACTCCTGGGATGTTGGGCTCCCTGAACGGGTTGTCTCAGGCTCTAGGTGTGGGATGGAGTCCAGCAGCCAGTGGTCAGCACTGCATGCGGAATAGGAATGGGCCCAAGACTGACTGTGGACAGACACAGACAGATCCTCCAAGGTAAGGGGCTCCCCCAAGAGCCTGGGTACCCTGCTCCCTGAACCACACCAGGGCCTGGGGCCAGGCCGTGTGTACTTGTCAAGAGGTGCCAAGCCCCCAGAGAGTCTCAGGTCCAAGCAGAGGGTGTCTGTGACCTGGAGTGTCTGCCTCTGGCAGGAGGATGGGCCTGTTGGTGGCAGGCAGCTGTTGCGCAAATGAGGACTAGGGATTCCTCTGTAGCACAAGTTACTCTGCTGTGCAAAGGGCTTTCGGGGCCTCCCCGGGGACCTCCCTGCTGGAAGCTGTAGGTTACTCTGTTGCCAAAGACCTGTGTCACCTAGTTGGTTGGTTGTGTCCTTCAGGGCAGGGGCCAGGTGGGGGCGGGGGCTGGCCAGATTACTTTGAACTTGGTAGGGTTTCTGGCATAACACTGAGCCTTGGGGGCGTGTAGCAGCCTGGCATACGGGCATCCTCCGGCCTCCTCTATTCCCCAGGCTGATGTCCATGTTCCTCCAGGGTCTCTTCAGCTCTATAAGGAAGAAAGACAGGCACACCCTAGGACCAGGTGATGGCTTCTGGTAAGACAAATGGGTATCCAAGCCTCAGAACTGGTGAGTGGCAGGGCTCCTGGTGGGAGAGAGTCAGGACTTCAGCTCCACAGCCTTGAGGGAGCCAATGTGCAGGCCAGGCCTTGGGCCTCAAAGCCAGGTGGTGGTATGGTTTGTCATGAGACCATCTACAGAGAGCATGGAAGAGGAGGGGACAGAGGAGAGCTGTCTGATATGGGGGCAACCAACTGAGAAGAAGGGGGAAAGGAGGGAAAGAAAAAGGTGAAGGGTGACCAGCTTACAATTTACCCAGTGGTCACCCAGAACTAGCAGCACCCCCTTGGATGCCCTTCAGTGACCCCAGTTGATCCAGGCATAAAAATCAGAATCTGGCCAGGTGGTAGTGGTGCACATCTTTAATCCCAGCACTCGGGAGGCAGGGGCAGGTGGGTCTCTGTGAGTTCAAGGCCAGCCTGGTCTACAGAGTAAGTTCCAAGGCTACACAGAGAAACCCTGTCTTTTTTTTTTTAAAGATTTATTATATTATGCATATAACATTCTGCCTCCATGTATGTCCACAAGCCAGAGGGGGGCGCCAGATCTCATTACAGATGGTTGTGAGCCACAATGTAGTTGGGAATTGAACTTAGGACCTCTGGAAGAGCAGCCAGTGCTCTTAACCACTGAGCCATCTCTCCAGCCTGAAACCCTGTCTTGAAAAACCTAAAAGAGAAGGGAAATCAGAATCTGAATTTGTTTTGGGGCTGTTTGTACCCTTGACTGGACCAGCTCTGTGGCCTTCCTATAGCCTGAAATCCCTCACTCCCAGGATCTCACTCTCTAGTAACTCTGGCTCAGGGACCTACATTTCTGAGGCCCTACCCCACAGGGACTCCACCCTTCAGAGAAGGTGCCCTCCCAAGATCCTCCCCTTTGGGACTCCTCCCTCCTGAGGCCCCACCGTTCCATCCTTCTCAAGAACCCTCCTTTGGGATGATGCTGTACCAACCAAGCAGACCTTGGGAAGCAAATCTCCAGAGGTAGGAGGTTGCTAGGTAGGTGCCTGGGGAGGACCCCACTGCCACTGCCTTACCAAGTTCAGTGAGCTTCTTACCTGGCCCCAGGACGGTCACAATCTTTGGGGGTACATTCTCCTTGTATCTGGTGGCAGGTCTTGGCTCCATGGACTGTGGGAGAGTTGTGCATTCCATTAGATGGGTTGGGGTGGGGTTTAGCTCAGGGTGGCACACTGGCCTGAAATATATGAGGACCTGGGTTAGATTCTTAGTGTAAAGACAGGGAAAGGGACGGTCAGGCTCCGTGGAGAAAGAAGATACCCTGGTCACAGGGCACTGTTCCTAGTAATAGCCACACCCTCGGCTATTCTGGACATGGTCCCTCTCTGCATAGGCCCCTTGGGGGTCTCTGCTCACTGCCCCACATAGCTTCTCCCCTTTTCTGTTGTTATATTTTCTTCTTTTTTGATTTTTTTCTTTTGAGGCAAGGTCTATGTAACCTTGGCTGGCCTAGAGCTCACTATACAGACCAGCATGATCTCAAATTCACAAAACTCCACCTGCCTCTGCCTCCCAAGTACTGGGATTAAAGGCGTGCACCACCATGCCCATCTAACAATATCAGATCCCCAGGATCTGGAGTTACAAGTGGCTGTGAGCCATCACGTGGGTGCTGGGAACCAAAGCTGGGTCCTCTGGAAGAGCAATGAGTGCTTTTAACCACGGAGCCATCTCGCCAGTCCCTCTTCTGTTTTGGAGATCAAACTGACCCTAAGTTTGCTATGTATAGCCAAGGATGATCCTAAGTGCTGAGATTACTGGCTTGTGCTTCCACACCTAGTATAGTCTGTGCCGTGCTGGAGCGCGAACTCTGGGTTTTCTGCATGCCAGGATGCTAGGCAAGCACACTACAGAACCACATCGCCAGCCTTTTCCCTTTTCTTTTTTTCTCCCTCCGTCCCTTCCCCTCTACCTTATTCCCTCCTTCCCGAATTTAAATGCAGCGAGTCCTTCTATTATCCATGGCTGCATGCTGCCCACCTCTTACTCCCCGTGACCTGCATGTGCCCCTCCTGGCACGTACACTCACTGTGTGTATTGAAGAGATGATGGTCCCTCCTTATACACACGCAGCATACAGAATAGCCTGGCACACAGCTGCGTTTATAAACGTGTGAAGTGACTGAACCACGCTAAATACCAGCTCAGCCATTAGCAGGAATTGTGCTGTTTATTCTGCACCGCC
The DNA here is from genome assembly GCF_000317375.1 of Microtus ochrogaster. Taxonomy (NCBI): domain Eukaryota; kingdom Metazoa; phylum Chordata; class Mammalia; order Rodentia; family Cricetidae; genus Microtus; species Microtus ochrogaster. Next base: position 84,872,929 of record NC_022016.1, on the reverse strand, counting down.
GTCAGTCCTAAGATTGTTTCCCGGTTCTAGAAACGAAGCTACTGGGATTTAGAAAGACCACCAGCCGGTTGCACAGTCCCACAGCTGCTGAGAGGGCTGGTTTGTAAGCGTGGGATGCCTCGCTTGCCACGCCCGGTTTTTAAGTCCCGCCCTCTCAGCCTCACGCCCACTTAAGGAGCCTCACTTTTCTCACCACAGGAGCCTGTGACCAGTTTCCTGCCCTCACTCTTCCTTGGGACCTTACCTTTGACCAATCAGGAGGGAATCCCCGCCTGAGACCGGTAACGACCACGTTAAGTGTGAGGTGGAAGAATTTCAAAGACGAGAGCGTGCTCGCCTAGCTTCGCCCCGCCCCCAGGGTGCCTTGCACGTTCGCAAGCAAAAGTTACAGATGCATGCTTGTGCCTGGGTCCGAATGAGCTGCAGGTGCAGCCGAGGTTCTGGCCGAAGACCTGCATCTCAGTTCCAAGGCATATGGCTATGAGCAGACTTTTCTTTTTGACATTGTGGTCTCCAGGCCGCAGGTCCTCCCCAGAAGAGGCTGGAAACCACGCCCCATCCTCTCTTCGGCACACTTTGCTATATTGGTCCATCACGCTTCCTTTTAAACCTCGAGCATTTTCCACACTGCAAGCCTTTGCTCCGCAGTGTACTCTGCAATGTGTGCTTTTTCGTGACAGGCAAGTGGAAGGAGCCCGGATGCAAGTCACAAGGCTTATGCTGTTGAGTGGCCTTAGACAAATTCCCAAACTTTCTGTGACACCCACCCCCCCTTTTTTTTAAGTGGTGCTGGGGATTGAACCCACGATCTGTGCATGCTAGGTAGGATCTTTCCCACCGAATTAATCTCTAGCTTTCTTCCTACCCCTTTCTTCTAAGGCTATGTCAAGCCAGGTGTGTGTGGTAGCACTTGGGCAGCAGAAACCAGCGGATCTGTGTGAGTTCCAGGCTAGCCAGCACTAACTACATAGTGAGACCTGTAAAACAAGTAAGTTTAAAACAATAAAAACAAGGTTCAAAAACAAAACGAAACAAACCCATGTCAAGTATCTTTCTAAACCTGGTGGACGGGGCCTTTTGACCACCTTCCTGCAACCTCATCTCATAAATGTAGGGGCCAGCAGGTTAGCTAAATATGAACAGATCACCCAAAGGAAGTTCTTTACTTCCAACCATTATCACCTGCCAGAGTAGGACTCTGCCATGATAATAAGTTTAATAGAGGCCTGAGTCTCAGTAGTTTACCCTGAAGCAATACCTGGTTGCAGGAAGAACCACAAACTGAGATTACCTGAGCACCACCCAAGAACAAACCATCCAAAGAAAATGCCTAACATTCCAACCACTGTAGATAGGATCACCTGCCAGCGCACACTCCAGGACACCCCTAGACAAATGTCAGCCAATCAGGGGTCCTGAACCTCAGAAACCCCTTATCCCCACCTTTACTACTATAAAAACCCAACTCTAACTGAGCTCGGGGCTTTCTGTTTATTCCAATACATTGGACATGCAGAGAAACTGAGTTTGCAAACTTGCATAAAATAAAGGCTCTTTGCTTTTACAAACGGGACTCGGTCTTCTTGTTGGCTTTTGGGGGACTTCATGGATTTGGGCATAACAGTAACCTCACTGAACCTCTATGTGTCTCTTGGCTGCTTTTCTGAGAGACTCCTTAAAACTTGCCTTGCAGGCCACTGGTCCTCAGGTCTCTCTGCTGCATTGAGTTTCTGCTTTAAAGCCGAGTTTGTCACTTGTAGAAGTGGATGTCCTCTTTTTGAATTCCCAGTCGTCCCAGCCTCTATAAACCCACTCTATTCAGCACATTCCAGCTCTGAGATCAGCTCGCTCTAGCCCTTGCCCAAGGCTCCTCTTTCCAAGACTGTGTGTCCCCAGATCAGTTTGAGAGCTGGGAACCCTGAGTTCGCTGGCAGCGGAGGCGGGGGGGGGGGGGAAAGGGTAGAGGCACCAACAGACTGACTCTTTCATATTCTGGGTCATAGCTAATTCAGAATGTACAGAATTTTAGTCCATTTTTCAGTCACTGGGGCAGGAAAGAGCTTAGCTCTCTCTCCGGCCTCCAGTCTCAGAGCCGTCCACTGACTCCGCAGAGTGTCTCTGACTCACACAGTGCTGGGAGGGTACCTCCAGCCTTCTGAAATCCTGCAAAGGCACCCCCACGATGCTTACACAGGTGTTAAAGGAACAGCTATTTGTGTGGACTGGTCACCCTTCCTCTTGTGAGGTATCACAGCAATACATACCACAGGCTGTCACATTTATTGAACATCGGGGTGACACTGTTCTCAACCATCGCTAGTCCGAGTCACACGATTCTTATCCTCACTTTAATTTACATTTTTATTGTGTGCGTGTGCCCAAGTGCCATGGCATCTACGTGGAGATGAGAAGATGGCTTTTAGGAGTAGCTTTCTCTTCTTATACCATATGGGTCCTAGGAACCAAACCCAGGTCATGAGACTTGATGGCGTGTTCCCTCGCCCACTGAGCCACCTCAAGAGCCCATCTTATTCCCACTTTTCAGGTCAGGAAACTGAGGCACAATGAGATTAAAAACAGTTATCTAGGCTGGCAGTGGTGGCGCACACCTTTAATCCCAGCACTCAGGAGGCAGAGGCAGACGGATCTCTGTGAGTTCGAGGCCAGCCTGGTCTACAGAGCTAGTTCAAAGACAGCTAGAGTTACACAGAGAAACCCTGTTTCAAAAAGCAAAAAGAAATACTTTTCTCTTATACAGAGGTTTCGGGGTACCTTTAGGATTTAATTACATTTATCTGTGGAGGGGGCATTGCCACAGTATAAATATGGACACCGGAGGATAACTCGCAGAAATCAGGTCCCGGAGATCAATCTCAGATTTTAGTGACAAGGCCCTCCCTGTGAGTCATCTCGCTGGTATACCTTTGAGATTTCTTTTTTTCTTTTTCTTAAAAAAATAATTCAGGGGCTGGAGAGATGGCTCAGTGGTTAAGAGCATTGCCTGCTCTTCCAAAGGTCCTGAGTTCAATTCCCAGCAACCACATGGTGGCTCACAACCATCTGTAAAGAGGTCTGGCACCCTCTTCTGGTCTTCAGGCATACAGACAGAATATTGTATACATAATAAATAAATACTTAAAAAAATAATAATTCATTTACTTTTATGTGCATTGGTGTTTTGCCTGCATATATGTCAGTGTGAGGGTGTCAGATCTTGGAGTTATAGACAGTTGTTAGCTACCATGTGGATGCTGAGACTTGAACCCGGGGTCCTCTGGAAGAGCAGTCAGTGCTCTTAACCACTGAACCATCTCTCCAGCCCGAGGCTTTTTTTTTGTTTTGTTTTGTTTTTTGTTTTTTTTTTCAAGACAGGGTTTCTCTGTAGCTTTGGAGCCTGTCCTAGAACTTGCTCTGTACACCAGGCTGGCCTAGAGCCCACAGAGCTCCACCTGCCCCTGCCTCTTGAGGGCTGGGATTGAAGGCATGCACCACCACCACCTGGCCACCTTTGAGATGGTTCAGCCGGATGGATTTGCGATCTGGACAGGGACTTGAGTTCTGCAGACCAGAGGTAAGAGGCCTCCATAGAGTGGCAGTCTCTAGACTTAAACCTGGGAGCTGTCCTGTGTCCGAATCACCACAGGGAGCCGTGGCACCAGAGGCAGGTGGCAGTGAGGACAGCTGGCTGAAGAGCTCCATTCTACAAACGCAGCCCTTCTGAGCCTTGCCTGCCTGTGTGCTCAGCTCCTCTCTGGTCAGTGGCAACTGCAGGCTCCAGCCCTGGTCTTGCTATTAATGATACCTGGCCTCTGTCTCGCTGCAGTGCGTCTGCAGAACCTGCTGGCCCACCTTCCACACCCCACAGCTCCCGACAGAGGGAAAGTATCCTTCTAGGGTGCATCAACCATCAAATTCAGGTTCGGACTCTGAAGCACGCTCTCTCGTGCTCTCAGTGAAAGCCAGTCTCAGCCAGTCGCGATGGTGGCGCCGACTTCCTCCTCTGCTGTGTGAAATCAACCCTCCAGTCACACCTGCTTCCTGATCACAGGCAGGCTGGAGCTCCTGCTTCCGGCTTCCTGAGGGCTGGCCCTCCACCTGGACCCTTTCTTGTCCACTCCTGCCTCGATGGTATGTCTCTTCTCGTCACTCTGACACCGGATGTTCCCTTACCATGTGAGGCAAGCAGGCAGCACTGGTGCCCCTCAATACTTCTGCTTGACTCAGGGGCTCTCCTCCATCAGCTGCAAGTCTGTCACCCACCATGGGACAGGCCTTGACCAATGAGAATGCCCGGCTCCCCTGCTCTAGCCTCAGTCTGCTCTGGAGAGCCCTTCGGGAGATGCCCCTCCTCTGGCCTTCCTAAACTGGGAACCCGGGACCAGGAGGACAGGGTCGCAGGCTCTGTGACCTGGCCTAGCCCCTCCCTCACTTTCCGTCTCCACAAGCCTGACCTACTCCGAGGACACGGGTACTGACCCCAGGCCTTCCTCCTGCTAGGAACTATAGGAACATGAGAGAACAACTCCGTGTTCCTCCTGTTCCCGTGAGCCTACGTGCTTCCTCCTCCAGTGTCCTAGGGCATGTTTTCAGTATTCTGGGTTATTTTTAACATGTATTTTTTTTTTGTGTGTGTGTGTGGGGGGGGGCGACCTCACACCATGGCATGTGTGGAGTCTGAGGACAATTTTCGGAGCTCAGTTCCGGGAACCAAGCGCAGATCTTGAGGCTCGATAGTAGACACCTTTTGTTTGCTGAGCGTCTCCCTGGGCCCCAGCTCAAGTTTTAGACCATGCTGCACACACTCTAAACAAACCTAAGGATTCTGAGAGGCTGAGGCACAACTAACGCCCTCTAGTGGTACACGCTGCTCTTCACCCCGTTTGCTCACACTAGGCTCAGTGAGAATGACAGCTGCTGTCACTCAGCCTCCCTGCCTGTCAACAGCCTCAAGCTTCTTCAGGTCCCTCACCTCCGCCTGTGGCTCCCACAAGTCTTCACCTATCTGTCCCCAGTGATCTGGCAGTTGAGTAACAGTGGGACCCTGACTCTGCCACGTCAGGAGGCAGTCAATTGTGGTCAGAACACAGGGGTAGAGGAAGCTACCCATGCCTTGACTCACAGCTCAGTATTACAGCTGGCTCCAGGGGCAGTGCAGTTGGGTATCAGACACTCAGACCCCTGTCATTGGAGGTCATAACCACCTCTCTCCTAGAACATGTCAGCTGAGTGGCAGAGCAAGATTTAGACCAGTGCCAGGTCATCTGAGTCAAAGGAGAGCGGCTACATGCCATGCTGACCAGCACTTCCTGTCTCTCCCACTGGTTGGAGGCAGGTTCCTCTGGCCAGACCCATAGGGGGCCCTTCCTTCCACCAGGCCCAATATAAAGGGTGGCTCAACTCAGGTTCACCCTGCAACTGATTCAAAGGTGAAATCATACCGAGAGGGTAAGCCAGATCCCAGCTGGGAGACGATACACGGCTCAAACACAGCCCAGCCGTAGAACCCCTGAATTTTAATGCCAGGGCTCTGAAAGGAGCCTCTGCAGATCTACCACCTCTGTCCCAGGCACCAATCCAACAGGCAGTGACAGGCACATGGACTTTGCTCCTATGCAGGAGAGGTCAAGCAGGACCAGAAGCTCGCAGAGCCTCTAGGAAGGGCTAGACCGTCTTAGGGCCCGAGAGGCCTGGCCCTGGAGCACTCTGCACTGCTTGGCAGGGGCATGGTATAGTTATGGAGTAGGAGGTGAAGAAAGCGACCGCGGTTCAAGCCAGGGGTTACAGGTGCACTGAAGTGAGGGCTCCCTGGAGAGGTAGGGCTTGGCTCTTCTCAGATGGGAAGCCAGAGGATCATGACCTCCAAGGCACTCAGCTCAGACCACATCTGTGGTGGGGAACGGAGGACACGCCACTGTAGGTCCAGAAAGGAGGGGACAGCTTCAGTACCCCCGGGAGGCAGCTTGGCCCTTGTCCTCCAGGTTGGCAAAGGGGGCTGCGGGTGAGTCTGATGAGTCAATTGTCTGGTAGGCACTGTGCTCCTGAGAAGGTCCGAAGAAACCTAGAGGACAGGGAAATGAGACCGTGGGGCCTTCAGCTGAGCACAGACGCATCCACCCTAGGCCGTGGTTAGTGCTCGGCATCTTAATACCAACGGCAGCAGCAGCAGCCCTGACTCACGTCTGTATGGGGCACAGATTTGAAAATGAGGAACCTGAGGGTCAGAGAGACAACTGATTTGGTAGTATGTGGCTTGTATGTGACTTCAAACAGAGGACACTGGAGTTCAAACCTAAGTAGCAGGTCCTATGGTTCGTGGCTTCCCAGCAGCCCACCGGGAATCTACCCCTGGCCCACAGGTTTCTCCTGCTCGGCCAGGCACAAGGATCCATGCATAGCACTGCATCTAGAAGCCCCAGAGCTTGGCACAGTTGCTATTCCCAGAAGGCTAAGGCTGAGGGTAAGGACAAGATGGAAGGCAGCCACGGCTCTCACACTCCTCCCCTGGCACATTTGTCCTGGGACGGTGAACAAGTCCCAAGGGCAGTGGGCTTCCAGCTCTTATCTGTTCCCTCCACTCCTGGGCAGGTCTAGATGGTGCTGAGGTAATCCAGAGTGGGGAGCCACAGGCCACCTGGGGACCCTCCAGCTCCCCCAGAACAGGGTCAGAGAGGACAGTGTTGGCTACGGCAGTGAAGAGAGAACTGGCACACAGGGCTCCCTTGGCCAACAGTAAAACCTGCTTGCCCAGGCGCGGCATCATCGCTGCCTGCCTAGCACTGTGTCTGCCCGTGATGGGCACATCCCACAGAGCAGGAGAGCACAGCTTCAGAGCCAGGGCTAGGTGGAAACACAAGGAAGGAGTTGTTCCTGCAGCCACCTGCCGGCCCAAACCAGAGGCTGCCCGCTGCCCTTGGGAGCTGAACACCTTCCTGGCTTCTCACACGCTCTGGACTGAGGGAAGTCTGACAGCAGGAAGGGTCACACCAGACTGACAGTTGGGGCCCAGAGTTTTGCAGCAATGACTTCTTGCCTGATGGACCAGGGAGAGGCAGAACAGAGTAGGCCTTACCTGGGCGGAGTGGGAGCTCACCCCCTCGCTCACGGTGCATGTGGTAGATGAGGCAGCAAGAGAAGGGCTTGAGCAGCAAGCTGAGGATGGCCATGCCGGCGCTGAAGCGCCCAGTGTCGTTAATGACAGAAGTTGGGTAGAAGATGCTGATGTAGATAATGTCCAGGAAGATGGTGACCACCAAGCCGCCAAGAAACTGCGAGAAACACCACCATGGGATCATGGGCACTGACACCACCCCCAGACCCCAAGTTTCCCTCACATATATCAGCCTGGAATAGATCTTATGATGACACCTGCATGTCCTAGGAGCAGGACACAGGAATCTGGCTCTAGCCTGTTGCCCCAGAATTCCCTACCCTCATTTCCTGCCACTAGGGCCATGATGAAGGCCAACACTTGGCTCCAGAATTTGAGAGGGACAATCCCTTGGTGTCGGTACCATTTGTTTATACTACTAGGAAACAAGGAAAAATCCCTCTGCAGTCCTAAGAAGCCATGGCCTCATTGTGAAAAGCTGGGCACCTCAGGTCAGTGTCAACTCTAAGTCCGTAAAGGAAGGGCACTCCCTCTTGTCCAGGCCTCCCAGTCCCATCCTTTTCCCCGAGAAGACAACCCTGAAGCAGGTCAGATTGCTTGGGAGGATAGCCTGTCTTGGGGTTCAGTGGCCTCCACCCTATGTGGTGGGGCGCTGTATAGTTAGCCCAGCAAGCGGCTCTCCATCCTGGGAGGATTCCATACAAGGCTTTAGAACAGAGGAAGAGAGAAGCCTGGGGTGGATACGGGGCACAAGGATGAAGCTAGTTCCTTGCTCTCTCCTACCCCACTCCCTACTCACCATGCCTATGGCATCAATAGAGTCCGGCTGGGCTACAGCCCACACGCCCAGGGCCAGGATAGTGAAGTTGCTCCAGGCATAGGAGCCTGGGAACACTAAGCAGCCCCTGCATAGGAAGACACAACCAATCAGGCCATCACCACCCTGAGCAGGCACAATTCCTTCCTCCTGCTCCAGGGCCTTAGTCTCCTGAGAACAGGCCACTGGCTTCCTGAACTGTCCTCATCCATCCTCTCCTGCTGGTACAGGGCCCACAGCTCCTCTGTGCAGGTCTTACTGTCACTCTTGCCCCTCTGCTGGCACTTCTTGCTGTGTGGGCCAGATCCTGTGATTCCTCCACGCCAACCTTCCCAGCGGTTCCCTGTTTGGAATGCCTTCTATGCTGTGGTCTATGGGGCTCCCATGAGCCCCACCCTTACCTCCTGGCTGCCCCTGTAGCTTTGGTTTCCTGATTGTGCAGCCATTTCTTGTTATCTTGGAGCTCAAAGTTGCCTTAGATCCCCCGGCCTGACCCACGGCTTCCCTGCTGTTGATTTCAGGGCATCACTGTCAACTGACAGCACCTAGTTTGCTTGCAGAGTGGCTTATCACAGTTAACATGGGGCTTTCCTGGGACCTGGCTCTGCCCCACACACTCTAAATCCATTTGTTCACAGCTGCTTCTGGAGGGAGGTGTTCCCATGAGCCTCATTTCACAGATTCGGAGGCACAGACCTAATAGGTGAGGCACCAAAAGCAGAACCAAGGAGAGCGGATAGCAAAACTGGCTGAGTTATACAGTAATGAGAATCTCAGGGAAGGGAAGCCAAGCCCAGACCCTGAGTTGAAGAGGTTTAGGGTAGGGGGTGAGGTGAGAAGTGCCTGGGAGGAGCCACAGACTCTGAGTGATGCTGGAGGAAGTAGGAGGAGCCACAGATACTGACTGAGTGATGCTAGAGGAGCTGGGGGGAGCCACAGGCACTGAGGGATGCTGGAGGAGCTGGGAGAGCTGGGAGAAGCCATAGGCACTGAAGGATGCTGGAGGAGCTGGGAGGAGCCATAGGCACTAAGGGATGCTGGAGGAGCTGGGAGGAGCCACAGGCTCTGAGTGATGCTGGAGGAGCTGGGAGAGCTATGAGGAGCCACAGGTGTCCTGGGTTTTTTTGGGACCTGAGAGCAGCAGGGCTGGGGCTGGCAATTGGGTGATGAGGCCTGGTATTTTTTCCAGTCCTGTCTTAGCCTAGAAACCAATGTGGGACCTCAGGGAAAGTGACCCCCTCCGCTGTTTACAGCACTCACAGCTGCTGGCACATGCACAGCACTTCAAAGCCTGCAAAACACACGCGATCTCAGTGGTTTCCTGACTTGGTTTTGGCAGAGCAATCTTCCTGGAAGCTCCTGACACGTGACAGAAATGACAGGGAAGGTCAAGTTGTATCCTGGAGCCCCACATAGGGGTTTGGTTGGTACACACTACTGCAGGGGCCAATGGCAGCCCCAGCCCTGGGCAGATGGACTGGCAATTGTGACTGGCTGAAACCCTGCAGGATGGGACCTGACCAGGCTGGCAGGACCTGGGAACACGTCCACACGGACCCTAGGGAGGTGTGAACACAGACCCCAGGTGACACAACACACTGGATGCAGCCAGACACCCAGAGTCACTCACCAGGTTGTCAGCAGCCAGTGAACCATGAGGATAACCTATGGTACAAAGACAGGCATCGGTAAGTCTGCGAATGCAGTGTCACAGGGAGCACAGAGCGCATAGGAGACCCCTGCCTGGCAACTCCAAGGGTCTCACAAATGTCTTAAACCCCAATAACAGCAAAGGGTCTGCGGTGAAGGAGAAAGATGAGCCCGCCTGGGAACAGGCACCTCTCCCCAGTCCTGTCCCTCTGGGAAGGCCGGGGCATGAGCTCTGGAATCAGAAGTCTGCATGGGAAAATGGGAGGGACCTCTAACACGGGGTGAGTTCTTAGGACACTGGGGCCAGTGTTGTGGGCTGAGGGGAAGGCAGCCACAGCAGTCACAGAAGGGAAGAGCAAGGAGGGAGGGCTGGGCCTTAGCGGGTAGTGTTTGCCCAGCATGCCTGAAGCCCTGAGCCCAATCCCCACACTGAATACACTGCATAAATCAGGCAGAGTTGTGCACACCTGTAATCTCAGCAGTTCGGAGGTGGAGGCAGGAAGACCGGAAGTTCAAGATCACCTTCAACTACATAATGACTGGAGACTAACTGAGGCCTGTGGGGAGAGCTGGGAGAGGGGAGAGGAGCCAGTGGTAGTTGGCAACTCAGATTTCAAGTTGAATGACCATGGGGAGCTTGAGACTTTCCTGCAGGAGACATCACAAACATGTCCTCACGCCAAGGACAAAAATCCCTCTGGCCTGCCTGTATTTCTGTAACACCCTTTTACGGTGTTTGGCATCCCTGAAATCCCAGCCCTGGTTCTGGATAGAGGGCACTGCCCGGAGAGCTAGGACAGGAGGGCAGATGCCATAGAGGGCACTGTCAGCTGGAGTGGGCATCTGGGCTGAGTGCTGAGGATGAGCAGAGTCAGGCCAGGCAGGGAGCCAGGACCAGCCCCGTGAGTGGGAGGAGGGCGTGGCCTAGGCAGAGGCTTCCTGGAGGCCAGGGCAGTGCAATGGACCAGAGCCAACAGGCAGTAACTCTGCAGGGGGATCCCTGGGCTCACTGACCAACTAGTCTAGCTCAATCAGTGAGCTCCATGTTCAGGATGAGACATGAGACTCATAGGGGCTTGTTGGCTGTCAGCCGAGCCCTAGATTCAGTGAGAGACCCCGTCTCGAGTGAGTATGGCAGAGAGTGAGTGCAGGGCACCCATGGGAGAGGAAGCCTATCAAGAGACTAAGCTTCAAGGTGGGCATGATGGCACACACCTTTAATCCCAGTACTTAGGAGAAGAGGTAGGTGGGTCTCTGTGAGTTCAAGGCCAGCCTGGTCTATAAAGCAAGTACAGGGCAGTCGGGGTTGTTACACTGAGAAACCCTTTCTGGGTGGGGATGGGGGAAGACCAAGCCTCTCCTGCCTTAGTTTCTCCATCTTTGTAAAAGGAATATAATCAGCCATCAGAGAGGACTTCCAAGAAAGCTGCAGGGAGAAACAGAATCAAATGGCCCAGCCCTTCCTGGAAGTTCACAGGGGAGGGGCCAGTGGTCAGCTGTGAGCACAGACCAGTCCCTGCTAGCTCTTACTCAGGGAAATAGGAGACCAGGCTTCTCAAACAGAAACTGTTGGGGCCAGGCCACAGCAGGAAGGGAGCCGAGCCTGAGCTGGCTTTCACAAGAGCTCAGCCACAGCAGGCTGTCTGGCTCTTCCCCAGACAAGGCCAACAGGCCAGGGCAGCAGAGGTCACTGGGTGCTGGATGGGAAATATGGGCCCCCCTTTGTGTGATGGGATGGTGTGTATTTCCACAGAGAGAGGAGAGCATCTATTCCGAGGGAACCTTGACTTTAGGGGAAGCAGGTCCTTGCCAGGTCTTACAACTGCCATCCCCACGCCTGCCCACCTCACTCCTGGGTGGAAGCCTCAGTCTGCAGTAACTCCACCAAAGCCCCACCTGCTCCTTGAGCCCACCCCAAGGAACCTCTGTCTACAGGGCCAAATGGAGGAGACTCACGCTGCAGAGACCCAGCTCACTAGATCCAGTCAGAACGCCCAACAACGGCTCAGATGCAAAGGCAAGATCAAGACCACCTGTCCTGAGTTTTCTTTGTTTCAGGGACTTGTTTTCAGTTCTGAGATGGGTTTGTTTGTTTCTTTCTTTTTTTTTCCCCCCGAGACAGGGTTTCTCTGTGTAGCCCTGGCTGTCCTGGAACTCGCTATTAGACCAGGCTGGTCTCGAACTCACACAGAGACCAGACCCACTTGCCTCTCTGCCTCCCGAGTGCTACAACACAGTACATCCCAAGATATACACCGCAGCACCCCCCCCACTGGGGCACATCTGGTCTGAGTTTTTAATACCCCTCCCACGCACCAGAAGGCACAGCCTGTTTTCCACCCCTTTTTACAGTGAGCAAAACTGATACAAGGTCACACAGATAACTCAGTGTCCAAGCCTGGCCCCAAAGCCACTCCGTCCACTGTCAGGATCTGCAAGGACAGGGGCAGGGCAGAGGAAAGTGAAGTTTAACTTAGAAAAGGGTGGGTCAGCAGAAGTCCAGTGGCCATGAGGTTAACCCTTTGTTTGGGGCTGTGGACTGTGGCTCAGTGGGAGGGAACTTGCCAGGCAAGTGGTACCCTATGACGAGAAAACAAAACAAGCCTTTACTATTCCCTAAGGAGGAGAAGGTGGGGACTTCCCAGACCTCAACTTAATACATTCTGGTGTGTCCTGTGCAAACACTTGGTGGCCTGATGGATAAGATGGTAGGATGCCCCAGGACAGCTGAATTCAAGGGCTACCCAGGAGGAGGGCCAGATCCTGCCAGCCCTGATCATCTGGCAGACTTTGGCATCAAAGCCATGGGACCGACCATCCACAGACGAACCTGGTTAAGTCTCCTGACCTCATACAACTGCCACCTGCTTGTCAGCACGGCGGGGATAAGATAATCACACTCCTTGGCTCAGGAGGACAGGGGTGGGAGGAGGGGGCAGAGGTTAGTATAGCACTCAACACACGGGCCTCGTGACCACCGTCGGCTTCCCCACCGCCGGCTCCTCCAGCTTGGAACACAGGTCTAGTCCAACCTGAGCAGCTTCAGCTCAGCTCCTGCAAGCTTCCAGAGAGCATGGGTGGGGCCCAGCTAGGGACAGACTTCCTTCACAGAGCCTGGGACAACTGCTTCTTTTCACCTCCCCCCGCCCACACCTAGTGCACTCCAGCTGTGCTGGGTGTACCGCCTCTTTAAGGACACAGGGTGGAGCTGAAAGGGGGCAGCCACGGTGTCACAGCTGACCTCCATAGGGTACAGATCTTGTAGACAAAATGACCAACACTCAGGCTCATTCTGAATTTCAGATTACGGATAATTCAGTATGTCCCCAACACCGAGAGACACAATAAAATGCTGTCATTGATGCGAAGCCCAAAAGTGACTGGACGTCCCTCCTATGTGTTACCTCACAACCTCTGGCGGGCACTCGCTTCTAACTGGTCCTGGCTAAGATCCATGGAGACACAGGGCTTGTCAATCAGATCAGGGGAGGGCCCAGTCTCTGCATCCTGGGCCCTAAAGCCCATCTAACTCACACTTGTGAAGGACGCTCTGTGCCTATCAGGCTCTAAAAGTCGACACAGACCATCAAAACCAGTTAGTGCCAAGTAACCCCGTACCTGGGAATGTCAAGCCCTGGAGCTGGGTCTTTGGGGGTTCAAATACTGACTGCACCATTTAGTTCTTGGGGGACCTTGGCAATTTCCTTACATGATCTAAGCTGAATTTTACATCTGAGAGACTGGCCAGGTGTAGTGGTGCAGGCCTTTCATCCCAGCACTCAGGAAGCAAGAGCAAGCAGATCTGTGTGTTCAAAGACAGCCTGACTTGGGACAGTGAGTCCCAGGCCAGGCAGAACTAGA
>NC_022016.1:84853283-84859356 GCF_000317375.1 Microtus ochrogaster | reverse complement strand
TCGAGACCAGCCTGGTCTACAAGAGCTAGTTCCAGGACAAGCTCCAAAAAACCACAGAGAAACCCTGTCTCGAAAAACAAAAAACAAAAACAAAAACAAAAAAAAAAAATCAAAGCATAAACAAGTGAGATCAGCAAGCAACACAAGCTGGGGTCACGGCTCCGTCGGCAGAGTGCTTTAGCATGCAAGAAACTCGGGGCTGCATCCCCAGGACTGTGTAACAGGCCTGCAAGCCCCGTACTGGAGAGGCGGAAGCAGGAGGATCAGAAGTTTCAGGTCATCTTCAGCTACGTAGGAAGTCCAAGGCTAGTCTGTACTACACGAGACCCTGGTTCAAATGAATAAAACATATCGGCCCATAAACACCAGCTCCTTTCTCACCCTTTCCTATGGTTTATTATTATTGTTTGTGCGTGGCACTCGGATGAAGCCCAGGCCTGGTGTGGGTTACTCAAACGCTCTCCCACTGGAACTAATGCTGTCCTCTTAATTATTTGGGGGTAGGCTCAAGCAGAATAAAGGAAGGCACCGCCTGACCTCCTCTGCTCCCACAGTCAGTAGCGAAAGCAACAAGCCCTGCAGCAGCCCGTAAACTTCTCCCCGGCTAAGGGGTCCGCCCATGCCCATTCCTTTGCGCCTATCATACCTCCCTCCAGCTGCTGGCCAGGAGCTTAGGAATGAGAAACCGGGCAGTGTAAGTCACAGCTTAACCCAACTGTGGAGTTACACCGCTGCTCCAAAACCATCTATCTCTTCGGTCCCTTTGATCTCAGACACCAAAGGGTGCTAAATCCTTTGACACCTGGGAGTCTAAGGGTTTCAAGGAGCCTGCACCAAGGCCCAAGATGGCCGGTTTAGATCCAAGTCCACGCCCCTCTGACCGAAACTGAGAGGCCAGCCCCTCTGTTGCAAACCAGAAGGGCTGAGAAAGAAAAAGTAAGAACCCGGGAAATGAAGACATCGTGGGCAGCCCCGCAGGCTTTGGGTTTTTTGCTTTTAAGAAACTTCTGCAGTTCCTGCTTCTTAACTATGAAAGAAGGACGCTGCATGCGGAAATTTGGGAGAAACAATTGTTTGGGGACACTGGATTTCTCCTCTCCTGTGCCAACACACAGAGGGACGCAGCGGGACTGCACTGGAGGGGGTCTGACCTCTCAAGAGGAGAAGAGTCCCTGTCCTTCTGCTGGGGGACAGGAGGAGCGCAGGTCCGGGCTGTCCGGGCCCCGTGCTAGCCTGGGTCTGTCCGGGAGGGGTGGCCCTGTCGGTCTCTGTCCCCAGGTGTCCCTCTCGGTGTCCACTGCCTCCTCCCTTGGGGCCTGCACCTTCCCTTCTGCTCCGACTCCGTTCCCCAGGCTCCTGCATCCCCGCCCGCCCCGGCCGCGCGGCCACCTTCAAGTTCACGGCGGGCAGCTCCATCCCGACCCCGGCGGAGGGCACCTGCACGACGGCCGCGGGGACTCCTGGGCTCCGAACTCGGGAACAAACTTCCCGGCCCCGCCCGTCACGTTGCGCCAGCTCCAACCGTGGCTTGGCGGTGAGCCACGTGAGGCCAACTCGCGCGGCCACGTGACTGCAGCCGGTTGCTAGGAGACAGCGTCTAGCAGTTGGCTCTTGCTGCAAAGCTCTGGCTCCCGCCACAGCCTAGGCCTCAGCCAGCAGCTGGGCTGCAAGCAGAAAGTCGAGAATTCTGCAGCCTGGGGGCAATGGGCTGCCTAAGTGGTCCTTGGTGAGGATCACCTGCAGTCAGGAGAGCCTGGGGCAGCCAGGTAGAAACTGCTGGGGTGATAACAGCTGGTGTCTGCCCCGGGACAGCCTCTCTCCTCCTTTCTGCCCTTGTACAAGGGTTAGTACAGTTCCTATCTCCTTAGACTTGTGATGGCCAGTGTGTAAACGGTGAGGCCTGGAGGGATGATTCCATGGTTAAGAGCACCTGTTGTTCTTTCAGAAGACATGGGTTCGGTTCCCAGCACCCATGTGGCAGCTCACAACCGTGTACATATGATCCTACCGCCCTCCTCTGTCCTCCGCAGGCACCAGACACACACAGAGTACACACATACATGCAGGCAAAACATTTAAACACAGGGCTGGAGAGATGGCTCAGAGGTTAAGAGCATTGCCTGCTCTTCCAAAGGTCCTGAGTTCAACTCCCGGCAACCAAATGGTGGCTTACAACCATTTGTGATGGGGTCTGGTGGCCTCTTCTGGCCTGCAGGCATACACACACAGACTATTGTATACATAATAAATAAATAAACAAACATTCATACACATAAGATAAAAGAAATAAATCTGAAATAATTCAAAGCCCAATTCTTACTGTGTTAAATTTCTCCTTCAAGCTTATTGGATTTCAAGGGACTTGATTTAAAATACATTTTAAAAAAATAAAAGAAGGCAGCCCTTGGAGATCCAGTGGATCTGTGTCTTGTTTCAACAGTGTTTGGAGGGAACAGACCCGGGGCCTCCCTTTGTTAGCTTCCACCGCTCCTCATCCTCTCCAGTCACAGCCTCTGGGACCATCTTCTCGCTGCCTTCAGCTCCTAGGACCAGCCAGCACTGTCTCTGCGGGTAGCTCCAGACTGCGTCTCAGCCACAACCTCCCAGATTCGTCAGAATTATTCCACCGAAGTGGAGGCTGCCATGAACCGTCTGGCCAACCTGCACCTGTGGGCCTCCTACACCTACACCTGCCTCTCTCTGGACTGACTACTATTTTGATCCGGATGTCGTGGCTCTGGAGGGTGTAGGCCACTTCTTTCGTGAATTGGCCAAGGAGAAGCGCGAGGGTGCTGAACGATCGCGGAGGCTGTGCATCCTTTCAAAATGTGCAGAAGCCATCTCAAGATGAGTGGCGTAAAACCCAGGAGGCCATCTCTGTGACTTCCTTGAAAACTACTTTCTGGGGCTGGAGAGTTGGCTCAGTGGTTAAGAGCATTGCCTGCTCTTCCAAAGGTCCTGAGTTCAATTCCCAGCAACCACATGGTGGCTCACAACCATCTGTAAAGAGGTCTGGTGCCCTCTTCCGGCCTGCAGGTATACACACAGACAGAATATTGTATACATGATAAATAAATAAAATAAATATTTAAAAAAAACTACTTCCTGGATGAGGAGGTGAAGGTCATCAAGAAGATGGGCAACCACCTGACCAACCTCTGCAGGTTGGCTGCTGGGCCCCAGGCATCTCTGGGCGAGTACCTCTTTGAGCAGCTCACTCTCAAGCATGACCAGGAGGCCTCTCCTTCAGAGGGGCTCCCACCTCTGTTCTGTCCCAACCGGCCTCAGGACCTTCACCCAAACCTCTCAAGAAGCCACTAGGCAGCTTTGTAATGCCCTGGAGCCCCTCTCAAGTCTTGGGCCATGTAAAAATAAAGCCATTTGAAACAGCAAAAGAAAAAAAGAAAGAGAGAGAGAAAGAAAGAGAGAGAGAGAGAGAAAAGAAAAGAAAAAAGTAGGTATGGTGAGTGGAGCCGGCAAAATAACAGTACTTGGGAGGCTGAGGAAAGAACATCATGAGATCAAAATCTGCCTGGTTTACAAAGTAATACCATGTTTATTTCTTATTTCTTTATTTTGTGGGGTGGGTGGATACATCACACACCATGAGTGCGGAGCTGAGAAGACAGCTTGGGGAGTTGGTTCGTTCCTTCCATCCAGGGTTTTGAAGCCTGGGTAAGTAAAGGAAGACAGGAGACAGAAATCAATAAAAAGATTTTCAAGCTAATGGCTGAATAGCCTCAACTGCTAGAGAAGCAGAGACAGGAGGACTCCTGGAGCAACAGAGTGAGACCTTGTCTAGAAGGAGGGGATCAGGGCTCAGTGTCATAGCGTCTGTCTACCATCCTTCCATCCCCAGCATTGGCAAAGGATGTTATCAGAGCCTACGTAAACCTCCGAATGACCGGATGGTGCCTGGCGTTTTCTACATGACCAACGATGTATACAAGCTTTTGTACCATCAATGTACAAGAAGTCAGTCACTTGCCCTCTGCTCACTGGGATACCCAAAGTTCAAGAACATTCAAGCATGCCTTTAATCCCAGCACTTGGAAGGTGGATTACTGTGAGTTCAAGGCCAGCCTGGTGGTCTACAAAGAGAGTTCCAGGACAGCCAGGACTGTTACACAGAGAAATCCTATCTCAAAAAACAAAAAACAAAAAACAAAAAAAAAGAAAAAAGTTCGAGAACATTCTGTCTGGACAAGTCTGGACAGTTAGCAGAAACTCTGCCCAGCTGAGCCTCCATTTGTGCTAAGCCGACTAGAAGGTTAAGGAGTTGCCTTGCCTGGGCTCTCGGGTGTGGGTCCTTTCAGTGGACAGCTGCAACTTGCTCTGTTCTCCAGAAGGATAGAAGCCATATAGGAACTCATGAAACTGCCTCAGTGGGAGCCAGGCGGTGGTGGCGCACGCCTTTAAACCCAGCACTTGGGAGGCAGAGGCAGGCAGATCTTCCATGAGTTTGAGGCCAGCCTGATCTACAAGAGCTAGTTCCAGGATAGCCTCCAAAGATACAGAGAAGTGCTGTTGCAAAAAGACAAAAACAAAAACAAAATAAAACCTGCCTTAGTGGACACATGGTAACATCCAGACAACCCCACAGTTCCTCAGAGAGAAAGGATTTTTTTTCTAGGTAGATGGGAGGAGTTTTGGAGGGGACAGGCCTAGTTTAAAGCCCAGTTTGAAAGTACAGCCCCTCAGTCCAGGAGGAAGGCCAGCTACAAGTCTGCTGTTGTGATGGACAGCTATTCTATTTTGTTCCTAGTCAGAATGTTTCTCTACAGTCCAGGCTGGCCCTGAACTCGAGAGTGCCCTCTTCTAGCCTCCTAAGGGCTGGGATTACAGGTATTTGCCTTTACATCTGTCTAATTATGGTTTATTATATAAGTTTAATTAACTGATATAAAAATTATACACATTGACAAGGCACAATGTGATGTTCCCATACATGGATATGTCCTGTAATGTTGAATCTTTGATTATGTTTATTTAGTTTCTGTGTCTATATGTAGGCAAGCTTGTCACGGCTCCTGTGTAGAGGTAAGAGGACCAGCTTCCTTGAGTTGATCCTCACCTTTCCACCTTGTTTTTAAGGCAGCTCCGCTCTTGTGTTTTCTGAGTACACCAGGTACTCAGAAAATCTGGGTGATTCTCCATTCTCCATTTCCCGTTTTCTGTAGGGAAGCTGGGATTAAGGATGCACGTAGGTGGACTTTTCTGTCCCACCAACCAGCTCCCAAATAACCACATAGAGACTTATTATTAATTACAGATACTCCAGCAACATTATAAATACCCGACTTCCTTCTGCCATGCTTCCCACTATGATGGTCACGGATTCTAACCCTCTGGAACCATGAGCCTCAGTAAACACTTTCTAAGTCACCTTGGTCATGGTGTCTCTTCGCAGCAATAGAAGAGAAATTAAGAATACACACACACAAACCCCGCAAAGGAACAAAGAAACAAGTCAACCAAGGCACTCATAGGGTCCTGCCCCACATGCAGAAGGAGGAATGTTGCGGAGGCCAAGGAGCATCTAAACAGACATGCCCTGCAGGCCTCCTCAGTTTGTCACCGTTAGGTCAGACCCTTCCCCCCTCACATTCCCCCACACATCCATGACTGTGTGCATTCAAGGTACCTTACAGAAAAACAAGCAGCTCCCCGGGTCTTTGGGTCTTTGTTTTTGAAAGTTCCCAAGTCATATTGACCTCGAATTAACTACATTATGTCATGCTTTTTGTATGTCAGGCGAGCGTCGTCACTGTGTAAAGAGAACACAGGCCAGGCCAAGATGAAAGGGATGGAGCCAGGCCAGATCTGTGGGCAGTCCCTGATGTTCTCAGAGGCACTGTCTTCTTCCCAGTCAGCCGGGGCCAGAGGTGGGAGGGGACACATGAAGAGCCAGCCAGCTGGGCAGCTGGGGTAGCATGCAGTGAGCACACAGAGGAACAAAGGAAAAGGAAACTAACTGTTCTCAGAGGAGCCAGGGTGTTCCTGCCATGACCTGTTCCTGGCTGTGTAATGACAAATGGCCCCACATCCCATAAGGTTCCAGAGCCAGTCATTC
>NC_022016.1:84850761-84853024 GCF_000317375.1 Microtus ochrogaster | reverse complement strand
TGGCTCACAACCATCTGTAATGAGGTCTGGTGCCCTCTTCTGGCCTGCAGACATACACACAGACAAAATATTGTATACATAATAAATAAATATTAAAAAAAAGAAATACTAAAGTGGTCTAACTAATGTAATTAAAAAAAATTTAAAACTGGTTTTATTATATTACAGTTATTTGTGTGTATGTATGTGCATGCGCATGCATGCATGTGTGGCATTTGAGTGTGTGTATACGCTGCAGCAGGGGTGTGCAGAAGTCAGTTCTCTCTTACCATGTGGATTCCAGGGATCAAACTCAGGTCCCTAGCTTGTCAGCAAGCTCCTTTTCTCACTGAGTCAGCTTGCTGGCCTTGAACTTGGATCCTCCTGAGCAGTGCTAAGCCTCAGGAGTGTTTGGGAGGATCGCGTGGGGTCGTAATGCACCGTGCCCAGCTGCACATCTCCTGATACACAGCAATGGCTCTATACTGCTGTCCCTCTGCTTTGTGAGGAGATGGTCTCTGTTGGCATTTCAGCATCGCGGGCACGCTGGTATGCCCACTGAACTGAAGAGAAAGGGTGAGTAGATGCTGGGTGGATAAGTGATACCTAGATGGAGGGAAAGTATTCCTCTGGGGATATTTTTCATAATTTCTTATATTATTGTTTAACAGATTCATAAGTTTATATAACAAATTTCTTTCTTGTTTTTTTTCTTCTTCTTTTGATTTTTTGAGAGGGTTTCTGTTTTAAGAAGGCTGCTTGTTCATTTCCCAGCCACCCAGACTCCCGAAATAATCACACAGAAACCATATTATTTAAATCACTGCTTAGCCCATTAGCTCTAGCTACTTATTGGCTAACTCTTACATCTTAATTTAACTCATCTCCATGAATATGTGTATAGCCAAGAGGCTGTGGCTTACCAGGTAAAGTTCTGGCGTCAGTCTCCCATGGGGCTCCATGGCTTCTCTCTGACTCCGCCCTCTTTCTCCCAGCGTTCAGTTAGCTCTCCCTGCCTAGCTCTCTGTTCTGCCCTGCTCTGCTATAAGCTCAAAGCAGTTCCTTATTAATTAATGGTAATCACAGCATACAGAGGGCAATTCCACATCAGGTTTCTCTGTGTAGCCTTGGCTATCCTGGAATTCCCTTTGTCGATCAGGCTGGCCCCAAATTTACAGACATCCATCTTGCCTCTGCCTCCTGAGTGCTGGGATTAAAGGCATTAACCACTACCACCCAGCTAAATTTTATTCATTTTTCAAAGATTATTTTTATTTGTATTGCATGTATGTATGCTTTGCATGCACTGTATGCTGTGGTGCCCACAGAGGCGCCAGAAGAGGGCAATGGATTCCCTGGGGCGGGAGTTACAGGCAGGCCACTGCGAGCCATCTGATAGGCATATGGGAGCGGAACTAGGGTCCTCTGGAAGAGCAGGAAGTGCTTTAACTGTGGAGCCATTTCTTCATCTCCCAATTTTTATTACTCCCTGCCCCTCTTATCTCACCCTCTCCGTGGGGCTTACAGAGGCTCCAAATGGCAAAGGGCGTTAGGATGACCCCAGCTGTCCTGTGCTCCATGAGGTAAGGAAGGGGCACTAGCTCTGATGCAAGCCCCAGCCACTTCCTTCCCCAAGTGGACAAGCCAAGCTGGGAGAAACAGCAGAGGATATGAACCCAGACTCCAGCTGTGGGCACGCATGCCTGTCAGGAAGTGAGGACCAACAAGAAGCCTTTCTGGGACGAAACTAGAGGGCCGAGTCCTGCCCCTCAGCAGCACAGCGGGGTGGGATGGTTTGCCATTTGGATTCAGCGTCCTTCCCTATGGTGCTGGTCTTCATTGACACACTGGCTCTGGGTTTTTTGGCCTAGGGTCTGACAGGACTGGAGAGAGCCTGGATGGTTAGGCAGAGCTGCTCTTTGTTGTTAAGATTTTATTTTTGTTTTAGGTGTAAGAGTATTTTTCCTGCTAGTATGTCCCTGTACCATGTGTGTGCAGTGCTCAAAGAAGCCAGGAGAGGGTGCATCAGGTCCCCCAAAAGAGACATTTTAGGTGCCTCTTGGAGAGTCTGGAATAGGACAGTATAAAAAGGTGATAGTGAGGGGCTGGAGAGATGGTTTCGTGGTAAAGGGCACTTTCTCATCTTGCAGAGGACCTGGGTTCGGTGCTCTAGTTCCAGGGGCTCCTTTCCTGACCTTCCTGGGCACCAGGAATGCCTGAAGTGTATGTACATGCATGTAGGCAAAACACTCATACACATAAAAGAAAATAATCTAGCCGGGCG
>NC_022016.1:84842359-84850650 GCF_000317375.1 Microtus ochrogaster | reverse complement strand
AGCTAGTTCCAGGACAGGCTCCAAAGCCACAGAGAAACCCTGTTTCGAAAAAAGAAAAAAAAAAAAAAGAAAATAATCTAAAAAATAAAAGCTGCCGAAGAGATGCCCAGGTTACTCCTGTCTTTGTTCCATGAAGGGGAAGAGATAGATAGGATATCCTGGAGTGATTTGTGTGCCTTCATGCAGAGGGAGCAGGCAAACCGCAGCAAGGTGGCATGCCACACAAGGGTGGGGAGGCCAGGCAGTCACCCCACTGCTGGTTACCTTGTGGGTCCCAGTGCAGAGTCCATGCAGCTGAGCAAAAGCAGTTCCATAATGCCAAGGAATGGGGCTTACAGTGGTAGGGTGCCATCAGGTCCCTCCAGGGACTGGAGCATTCAAGTCAGAGAGTGAGGGACCCACCCAAAGACTCGGTGGAAAAGGCAGATGGGGAAACTGCTTCTGCATTTCTGTGTTCCAGGAAACTGGCGGAAGGAAAAGCATATGCAGAGGCTATAGCCCTGGAGGACGGAGGCCTACTCTCTTGTTCTCTGTTCTGCAGTGTTCCCTTTCTTAAGGTGCCCATGCTCCTGTGTGCACACATGTATGTGTGGATGGGTGTGTGTACATAAGTGTGTGTACACGTGTATGTGAATGTTGTCTACATGAATATATGTGTGTGCTTAGACGTTTTGTTCTCCCTGTTTTACCCTGAGCATCTTGTCTGGTTGCACTACCGGCCCCATACCAAGCCCTCCCTGAAGGCCTGTTGTTCCTTCAACTCCCATAGCCAGTAAAGTTTCTATGGAGCTTCAGGAACTCAGGCCCCAGGCTTTCCTCTGTCTAGCCTCCCATCTTCCTGGATGGATGGTGTTGGAATTTCCACTCTGGGAGCATCTGAGGGCTCTGTCTGCAGACACACCAGGGTAGCTGTGGCCCTGCTCCTGCCACCCCAAGATGCCCATCAGTTGCCAGTTTCTCTGGTGTTTGTTTTCCCTGTATCTGATCCCACAGTCTCTAGGAGGTTCACCTTCCCTGCACAGTGTGGTAAGACTCTGGAGCCTGAGATAAGAGAGGAATGAGAGATGGCTCAGAGGTTAAGAGCACTGACTGCTCTTCCAGAGGTCCTGAGTTCAATTCCCAGCAACCACATGGTGGCTCACAACCATTTGTACTGAGATCTGGCACCCTTCTCTGGTGTGCAGGCATACATCGAGGCAGAATGTTGTGTACATAATAAATGAATAAATCTTTAAAAAAAAGAGAGAGAGAGAGAGAGGAATGAGGAAGGGAGCACCTCCCAGGAGGAAGCCTCGTGGTGAAGCCAGAGGGGCAAGGGGGAACTCCAGGTTACTAGGGAGGGCTGGGTACATTCGGTGCTTTGCTTCTAATTAGGCTCTCAGTGAACTGGAGCCCTTTGAGAGGGCCAAGGACTCACAGCCGCAGGATGTGGTTTTAGAGTCAGATTCCAGTAAAGCCTCCAGTTCCACCACCTACTAACTTAGCCCCACTCTGGCGAAGAGACTTGTGTTTCTCTGTGCCTCAGTTTCTCTTCTCTATAAAGAAGCTCTGAGCACATGGAGGGTGGGGGCTTCCACCCATGAACAGGAACCACGGCTGGGTTTTCAAGAATGCAGCTCCTCTCTGTACCAGGCCTTGCTTCAAGGCCATGGCTGAGGATGCAGAAAGACAACTCAGGACCACATGCACAAGGCATCCTGCTTCTGGTCCCCTGTGTGCACCTGGGAGGATATGCCATGCGGGATGCAGGGCTGAGGGGACGATAAAGACGGAGAGGAGCACAATGTTTAGTCATTTCCTATCAACTCTCTCTGCCTCAGCCCCTCCCAGACCCGGATGGGACGCCTGGCTCCGGACACTGAGGCACGGGAGCCCACACAGCTAACAGCCGCTGCCACCCAAAGCTTGGGATGGCTGACAGCAAGGAAGCCCAGACCCACACTGCCTGTCAGAGAAACTTAGCCACATGTCCAGATGTTGTGATAGGCTGGGGAGCGAAGCTCTAGAGCCTCTGCAATGGGCAGTTTTCTTGTGCTGAAAGCTTTAAGACCGGAAATGAAGGCCTTGGAGAAGAAATCTGGCCTCAGGCAACATTAGCTTCTGCCTCAGCTTCTGGCCTGCCAGCCTGTTCTACAGATTGTGGACTTGCCAGTCCACAGTCTAGACAGCCAAGTGCTTAAAATAAAGTAAAGCAGTGTGTGTTGATATGTAGACACACATACATATATGTATGATATATAAACACATAGGTATTTAAAGGCATAGGCATATGACTATAAATACTTGTTGGATCTTTTTTTTTGGATTGAGACAGGGTCTCAAGTAGTACAGGTTAATCTCAAACTCATCACATACCCGAAGATGACTTTGAACTGCTGATCCTCCTGCCTCCAACACCCAAGTGTCGGGACTTGCAAGCATTGAGGCACCAGGCCTAGTTTGGGTTCTGTTTCCTTAGCAAACCAACGGATCTGCCTCAGTACAGCCACCTGACCTCTGAGGCCTGGACCCAGGATGCTGACACCCCGGGAGCTGGGATTTGTCTGGCCTTGGTTCTTTTTTTAATTTATTTATTATGCACACAGTGCTTTGCCCGCAAGCACCCACATGCCAGAAGAGGGCACCAGACCCCACCATAGATGGCCAGGAGCCACTCTGTGGTTGTTGGGAGCTGAACCCAGGACCTCCCAACTGCTGTGCCATCTCTCCTGGCCTTGGTCCTTTATCTCAGAGTCACTGATATCTAAAAACAGATTCAAGCCAGCATGTCAGGACCAGAGGCCTTTCCACAGCCATTGACTAGAGGTCAGCGACAGACAAGTAAACTCCAGCCTACAGACCAAATCTACCCCATTGATCTTTTATGTCATTAAAATTTTATTAGCACACAGCATCTGCTTCCTTACCAACTAATGGCAGAACTGAAGAGTTGAGACAGAGATAACATGATCTTTGATGTCTGTAGGAAAGGGACAACCTGGGTTTGGTCCCTAGAACCACCCTCAGCAGGAATATCTCGGCTCACTGGGCAGGGACACAGTAAGAGAGGTTTGGTGCAGCTAAGATCAAGCAGGCCAAGTTTCAAGAGCCCTCGATACACTGAGCCAGAGGCTGTGTGGGTTCAGAAGTCCAAGGTGTCTTGGAGGATGCTGGAGCTGGCTGGTCAGGGCTCACGATTTAGGAAACCCTAGGTTTGGGAAAGCTGGTCCCTGGCCACTCCGCACAGCTGGGCAGGGCAGTCTTGCCGGGACACCAGGCTCCAAAAGTGCCTGGGTGCTCTGGAATAATCCTTCTGTACACTGTGAAGACGTGCTGTTCTCGTTGTTAATATAAAGCTGACGGATGTCTAGGCAGGATTCTCCAGGGCACGAGAATGCTAGGGAGAAGGGCGGAGTCAGAGGAGACCATGAGAAGCCGAGCGAGCAGGATGGGAACTATGTAGCTGAGGTAAATGAACTTTGGGGCAGCATATAGATGAGTGGAAATGGGGTAATTTAAATTGTAAGAGCTAGCTAGAAATAAGCCTAAGCCATCAGTGGAGCATTTATAATTAATATTAAGTCTCTATGTGGTTATTTGGGAACTGACTGGTGGGAAAGAAAAGTCTGGGCTCAGCCTTGACTTTGGGATACTAAAGCCATTGCCACCGGAACTAGAACTGCTCTGGTTATCCAGACCTGAGAGGACCCAGTGAGCAGGCTGGGGTGGTTGCTGGCAGGAATGGTACCCAGATTAGATGTTCTCTCAGCTGCCAAACCAGGCCACTGCAAGCAGTTCACAGACTTTCCCAAGATGGCAGCTGAGCCTTCCTAGGCCCTGTCAGGACTGACAGTGTTTTGTCCTGAACCACACTGAAGCGGGACACTGCTGCAGCTGCTGCTGATCAGTCTGCGGTGAACAGCACCCCAACCCCCTTGGGTACCCCAGAAGCTGTTCCAGTCCTGTAGACCTCGATATCCAGGTGAGAGAGGAACCACATTTGCCTTTGCTTACTCAGACCAGACCTCAATCAAATCAAGTAAATAGGAAATGACAAGAGAAATACAAGACTTGGGGACCCCTTCCAAGGCTCTGACGATGATCCCTGCCAGTCAGACTGACCATTTCCTGGAAGAACAGAGTCAAGAAGTGGCTTAGCAGTTGTCACCTCTTTATTTACAGCTCAGAGAATACATGCAATATGGCATCACAGACCATAGGACCCCTCCCTTGCCGTTCCCATATTTCAGGGAGGAGCTATAGCCCTCCAAGGCATTTCCCAAGAGCACACACGTCCAGTGATGGAGACTCCGGGCCTAGGAGCCCTCCCTACCTGGTGTCTTCTAAGTAGAGCCAATGGCAGTCAAGGAGGTAGGCCTTGGATCGCGGAGTTTGTCCTCGCTGGTCAATTGCCAAGAAACAGACCTCAGAGTCGCCAAGTCATAGTGAACACAAGAGTACTGAATTGTCCTAATGTCCCCACCGCTGGCATCTGTCTTCTGTCTGTGGTCCTCACACCCACCACACCCAAGAATGCCCTGGAGAACGTGTTAGAAGCCAGGTGCTGGGGTCCACTCCTGTGATTGCAGCTCAGTAGGTGTGGAGTGGGGCCCAAGAATCTTTGCTTCTACCAGACTCCCAGGTGATACTGGAACTTTGCAACCAGGGGTAGCTCAGTCATAGATCTGTCCCAAACCACCTGCCCTTCCTGGGGGCTTTGGAAACCCCACCCCCCGCAGTGCAAACCCTTTGTTCTGCGTGCAGCCTGCTCACTTTGACCACTCCTTTTCTGTGTGCACACAGTATCTATGGCCAGTTAGCACACACTCGCTATGGTCTGTAAGCATGAAGGCTGCATGGAGGGCCAGTGTTAATGTAGTCCCGCCCCAGGAACCCTCAAAGGGCAGCCTCAGCTGCTGACCTCTCCCGAGCCCACTTTCCTGGCACCCCAGGGCTCTTGGTTCCTTACTTTCTAAACATTCTCCTCATTGAGGATGCTCTGGGGAAGGCTGAAGGAGGCTTCGGGAGGAACTCTGCCGCACCTCAGCAGGAGAGGCCTTGGAATCTGACCTCCTCCAGGAGCGAATGATGTCATTTTCCTATGACATTTGTATCTCTAGTCATAGACCCCCTCAGTCCCCTTCCACAAGCCATGGAAACCACCCTTCCTATCGTCAAAGCCCAGAAAACAGTCCGTGTCTGGGGACAGTGGGGTTCTGCCAGAGTGTCCTTCAGGTTTCAGCTCAGGTGTCTGTCTGGGCAGTTCTAAGCAAACCCCTACTCAGCTCCCCACCAGGGTCCACTTTTTTTCTCATAAACTTGACGCTGTGTAGGCACATGCTCCTCCCCTCGGCGTGGGAATCTATATGCTTCTCTAGAGCAGTGACTCAGTTTGGGGAAGTCCACTTTGTTTTTTGTTTGTATATTTGTTTGAGGCAGGGTCTCTTTATGTAGCCCTGGCTGTTCAGGGACTATCTTTGTAGACCAGGCTGACCTCGAACTCACAGAGATTTGCCTGCCTCTGCCTCCCAAATGCTGGGATTAAAGGCGTGCGCCACTACACCCATTGTGAAGTGCACTTTGGAGCAATCACAGAAAGCATCCTGAACCCGCGCACAGTGGTGCAACCTTTAATCCCAGCACTTGGAAGGCAGAGGAGGCGGGTCTCTGTGAGTTCCAGGCTAACCTGGTCTACATTGTGAGTTTCAGGTCAGCCAGAGATGAATAGTGAGACACCACTAAAATAAATAAATAAATAAATGGATCACTGTGGAAATGAAGGCCTGCTAAAGTTGGCTAGCTGGTACTCTAGATGGTGTGTGTGTGTGTGTGTGTGTGTGTGTGTGTGTTATGGGCCAGGCACTATTTTAAGAATCAGGCATTTTCATTTCTTTGAAAAGGCAAGGCACACAGACCGTGAGCAACTTCCGTAAGGTCAGCGAAGTGTGAGAGGAGGCGCAGGCTGTGTATAGCAGTATGCTGCAGCAGGTAGGAGGGCAGGGACCAATGTTCTCAGGCTGCCATGGTAGCCTCCTGGGGAGCCTTTGGAGACTTCGAAGCCCAGACCAGTTAGCGTGTAGCTAAGCGGCAGGGCACTTGCCTGGAACACGCAAGGCCCTGGTATTACAGAAAGGAAAATGAATCTGCCTTAGAACCTGCTTTCCCATTGCCGCTTTGATCCTTCCGGCTATTGGCCCTGACCCCCATTCCCAGGCCTATCAGACCCAACTTGAGAAAGAAGAACAAGCGTATTTGATTTCTTCTAGATCTGCTTGTTTTCCTTGGTGCCTGATCCCTGGACCAGACTGGTTACCCCAAAGCCATAAACAGCCCTGGCATCCCATGGATGTGGTCCAGGCTGAGGAGGGCGGGGGCAGGGAAGGCTTTTTTTTTTCTTTGCAAAGGTTGACCAGGAGGGAGATGCCAGGAGCAAGGGTCTAAAGGGTTCTCCTGAGGTGGCTCCTGAGGTGACTCCAGATCTGCTGGGACACACATTCCGGGCGGTGACAATAATGGTGAGGTTGTCATCATGGTTCTAGCCTGTGAGCATGAAGGCTGCACAGTCTTGGAGGTGACCCCACTTTCCGAGGGGCATTGTTGCTGAAGCGAAGGGATGGAGTCCAGAGATGGTCTTAGGGAAGTTGGGAGTCACCAAACATCGTGTCAAGTGAACTCAGGGTGGCATGTGCTTGCCATTCCAGCGGGGGTGGGGAACTCTGAGGACAGCTTAGGAGGGAGCGACCCCATGACCCAGGCCACACCAGGAAAGTTAACCCCAGCCACTTCATGACTATGGCTAGCACGTGTCAGAGGGAAGGACCTTTCACAGGGACCCTCCTTCACCTGAACGCATGCATCCCCCGTGTGGAGGGGCCTGGGGGAAAGAAGTGGGAGTGGAGGAGAATGAGTGGAGGTCAAACCCAGGGCCCTGTGCAGGCTAGGCTAATGGCTTATTTTGTTTTGCTTGAGACACAGTCTCCTGGAGTCTGATCTCACACTTGCTAAGTAGCCGAAGATGACCTTTAACTTCTGATCCTCCAGCACCGGCTGCCTTTGACACCACGCTTGGGGATGGAAACTAGGGTTAGCCACACCCCACCGCGCCCCATGCTTTGATTTTAAGGAGGATACACCTGCCAAATATGCTGACTCACTCCTGGTAATCCCAGCATTTGGAAGACAGAGGCAGGGGGATTGTCTGAGTTCCCAAAGGCCAGGTTGGCCAAAGAGTGAGACTATGTCTCTCAAAAAGACGATAAGCCTCTGTTGGGGAAGGCTGAAGACAGTCAAGTTGTGTCTGCTGCCAAAGATGGAGGATCATGGGTGGACAGGTTTCGCAACTCAAGAGTGCTTCAGCGGTCTCTTGCCACGGTCTCTGTGGAAATTCAGTAAAAATGAAGGTGGTGCTTGGCGTTTGCCTGGGACAGAGTATTCCAGAGCCACTCCTGTCAGGTGTCCTCTCTTTCCAATCCTTTCCAGGCCGGGAAACCTCTCAATTTTCCAAATTGAAGCTGCTGTAATGCTGATGTCAAGCAGAAGAGGGCGCGCTCGACACGACTATCACGTAGAGCGGGCTCCATGAGCTGCGTGGGTACCACCTGGGATGGCAAACACAGCTGCTCTCAACCAAGCCCTCACCCAGCTTGGGGATGAGTGAACCGGGGCTGCACCCGTAGCCGCAGTCATTGGGTCCCCCACGCAGCCCCAATCTGAGCTAGTTACTGACGCGGTCTTATTTGTCCAAACTTCCCTAGCTCAGAACCCCGGCCTGTGGGGAGGCACCGCTAGGGCGCTAGATGTTGATGAAGGATCCCTGGTCCCCGTTGACTGTCTCAGGTTCCACGCAGCGCCCCTTCCTCCGAGTGACCCTGCGGTTCCGGTGGAATTTGGCATAGCAACGCAGCCCTGAGTGGAAGGAGGCAAGGATGTCATGCTTGTGGGTGACTGGACCCCCTCCCTTTTCTTCCCCTTCAGCCCACACAGGCTTCTCATTTTACAGCCCCTCCATACCACCGAGTCATCGCAATGTCTTGAAAAGTTTTAAGAAACTGGGCTGACTGCACAGGCCTGAGACTGAGACAGCAGGTTTGGGCTTAGTCTAAGGCTGGTGTGGCTACATAGCAGACTCAAAACAAAAACAAAAAAACAAAAATCCAGCAAAATCTAAATGTTGAATCTGGGGCTTTGCATATTAAGCACATATTCTATCACTGAACTACATACGACCTCATCTCCTATTTAGGAAAAAAAAAAACAGGTTGAGCATGGTAGCCCACCCTTTACTCCCAGCATTTAAGAGGCAGAGGCACCGC
>NC_022016.1:84831373-84841905 GCF_000317375.1 Microtus ochrogaster | reverse complement strand
CCTGCCAAAGGTCCCTGCCTTTACCATCTGCCTTCTATCGGAACACCTCAGGCTCTCTTCCAACCCTCATCACCTGGGTTTTTTTTTTTTGCCCTTTTCCTAAGAACTCTGTATAACATCCTGTGGAAATACCTTCCGATCTTTCGGGCTTTCTTTTTCACAGCCATTATGACTCTCCAGGGACTTTTTCTTCCCCCTTTTCCTTTTGTGGGGGTGGGTGGGTGATGGATACAAGAGCTTCTGTAGCCCAGGACGCCCTGGATGGAACTCCCTATGTGGCTGAAGATGACCTTGAACCCCTGAGTCTCCTATCTCTACCTCTGGAGCGCTGAGATCACAGGCACAGGCCACCATACCTGGCTCCAGAGAGGGCTTATCTAGGGGTTTTTTTTCTGTAACACAGGAGTGGAGAAGATGCAGGCTCTTTTATTACTGTGAACTAGACTTTGTGTGTGGCTCGGGTTCACATAGCAGCTAGGGGAGGAATCCGCCCTCAGAGGCCGGAATGAAGGTTGAATATCACTTGGCTCGGCAATTTAGGAATCTTGTTTTGAAAGGGTGCTTATCTCTCAGAGGTGTGCGCCAAAATAAATACTGTATAAATACATAAAGATCATATTGGCATAAGGAAAGTGTGTGGAGGTGAGAGCCCCACCCAGGATGGCCACAGTTGGTCTTTACTGAAGTTCAGTGACGGGAACCAGGGGCTCCTGAGACTGCAACGTCAGCAGTGTGTGTTTGAAGACTCTGAAGACAGAAGTCGAATTATTTTCCACCTGTTTCTTCATAGTTCTCATTTAAACTTTTTTTCTGTAAGATTTATTTTGAGTCTGAAGTTTTGTCTGCTTGGATGTATGTGTACCATGTACATGTCTGGTGCCAGTGAAGGTCAGAAGATGGCATTGGATCCCTGGAACTGGAGTAATGGATGGTCCTGAGCTGCTATCTGGGTCCTCTGCAAGAGCAGCCAGTGCTCTTCACCACTGAGCCACCTCTCCAGCCCTTCCCTGGCCCTGTCTTTCATTTGGATAGGGGGATGAACTCAAGGCCTGACAAGCACTCTACCACTGAGCTATCCCTTCAGCAATTTATGTATGTATTTATTTAGAGACTGGGTCTAACTGTGTAGAGCAGGCAGGCCTTGAACTCACAGAGATCCACCTACCTCTGCCTCCTGAGTGCAACTTTGACTGGTTCTTTCCTGCCACATTTACAAGGGTTCCAGTTACTGAACACGGGTCATCAGGCTTGTGGACAAAGACCCTTTATACCCTGAGTCAATTGCTAGCCCTGGTTTGTTGTTTTCCAAGCAAGGTGTCACTGTGCACCCCCCTCAGTTGGCCTCAAACTCACGATAGCCCTGCCTCAGCCTCTCAAGTGCTGGGATTACAAGCATATACCACCACAGGCAACTTTTCTTTTTCATTTCCTTCCCTTTCCCTCTCCCTTCTCCTCCCCTTCCCTCCCCTCCTCTCCTCTCTTCTCCTCTCCCTTCTTCTCCTCTCCTCTCCTCTCCTCTCCTCTCCTCTCCTCTCCTCTCTCACTCGTTTCCTTTTTTCCTATGATAAAATAAAATACGCCCCCACCAAAAAACAAAACAAAAACAAAAACAAACAAACAAAGAAGCAAGGGAAGTAAGGGGAGATCCAGCAATGATGCTGCAGACCTTTAACTCCAGCTGCTTGAGAGGCTGAGGCAGGAAAATCATGTGTTTGAGGCCTGCCTACATAACTCAGCCTCAGGACTTTTTGCTGTTGCTGTTCTCATAGAGACAAACACGCTACTACCAGGGTGTTCTTCTGCACCCCACTCTTCCATAAATGTGTTTGAGTAAGTCACCTCACCTCACTTCTGAAATGGGAATCATAAAACCTTCCTTCCAGGGGTGACTGTGGACACGGCACAGGACAGGCACCAATGGGCACAGGTGTGCATGGGGCACACCCTTCCATTGGGTGGGTGCTCAGAGAAGTTAAACACCGTTTCCTGTGGCTGCTGGGAATCCCACCCGACTCCCTGTTCCCCACCATCTCACTTGGAAAGTCTCCCATCCAGAGTTCTGCTGAGAGCCTGCCAGCCTTCTCAGGTTGGCTCTTATTTAAAAGGGATACGTTCCTGTCTCCTCCCTTCTCCCCCTCCTGATCCTGAGCGATCACACCAGCTTGTGTTTCAAGAGGCAAGAACACAAATCTGAGAAACGATGCCAGGAATGGAGACGCGATGAGCAGACAGATTGGAAGACCCCGGCAAAGCTGTTCCTACCGGTGCCTTCAGCTCCCAGGGGGTTTTCCTACCCACTCCCTCTCCCCAAACCTTTCCGTCACAACCACCCTCTGCCAGGAAACCTCATGCCCCACTCATTGCAGAGCTGGCTGGACAACAAAGGCTTCATGGTTCCGGGAGCACAGTGGGGAGGGGGCTGGCCACTCCCGGAGCCCAGACTGACCTTCCATGCACATGCAGTCATCAAAGCATTTGTTGTTGAGGCCGCGGTTGTGGGGCGTGCAGAGATGTTCCCGGAGGTCGCAGCAAGTTCCTGGCAACACAGCAAGCACATGTGGTCAGCCAAGCTAAGCGGCTCCTCCCCGCCGCCCCTCACTGAGTCCCACTGGACAGGAGATCCATCATATGTGTGGCAGTCCATGCCCTGGTGTGCCATCTGGTGTGTAAGCCGCCCCCACCCCGGGCTGGGGCCACTGCTGGATCTCAGGGATGAAATCCCCAGAGGCAGGTAGCAGAGACGCAGGCCTCCCCAGATGGCCACTTGATCGATCATGGGAGGATCAAAGGTGGTCTGGGGTTCGCCTCCCAGGGATGGGGGTGCCAGAGGTAGAGCCGGCTGAGGGAGGAGAGGGACCTCAGGGATCACGGACACTAATGTCCTCTTGGACAGATGGGGTAACGAAAGCCGTGGGTGGCTGCAGGGATAGCTTAGGCAAGCCTGAGGCATCTCTGCCTATTACTGTCCTGTTGGCCCTAACTCCAGCCTTCTCTTCACACTCAGAGTGCAGATAATGGTGTAGGAACAGACAGCCTGTCTGGGCTGGTATCCCACTTCAACAATGCCAAAATGGCTGCGTTTTGCAGAATATCCTGCCCATGTGGCGCCATGGGGATGGCCACTTGAGTCTGCCCTGCCCCCACCCCTCAGGGCACTCATTATTTGGTAGCAGTAAGGGACACCAGTAGTCCCTGATCTCCTGCTGCGTGTGGCCTCACTCACCTTGGCCCCTGTCCCAGCCACCCCCTCCCCCAGCAGCTCCAGACAAGGGACAGCATAGCCATGACCAGGGCCACCCAGCATGGGGCTTCCCTGGCAGCAAGGCTTTTCCCCACAGCTCCCTTCAGGCCAGCATGACATCAGGCCAGAGGACTCTCTGCCAACTTATTTCCTCTCTTGCCTAGAATAAGTGTCACCATCAGCACTCAGAGAAGCATCCCCCAAGACAGGGTCTGGCCTGCATCTCCCTATGGACCCCGGGATGATCTTGAACTCCTGATCCTCCTGCCTTTGCTTCCCAGGTGCTGTGGTGACAGATGTTTCCCCACCACCGCTTCTGCTCTGGGGAGTCACCTGACCCCCAGGACCAGCGGCTCAGACTCTGGACAGACAGCAGGTCCCCCATGTTCCTCCGCTATGATGAGTAGGATGCTGACCGGGAGAGGGTGTCATGGAAACCATCCTCAGAAAGCGAGGTGGTGACATGATGAGGGGACTGAATTAAGCCATGTGGGCGTTGAGAAGACAAGGTCAGGAGCAGATCCTCTCACTCAGGGCAGGGTGGGTTGTGGGTAAGAAGCTTAGGAACCAAGGTGGCTGAGGCTGTGTGATCTTGGAAAAGGCCCTTAGCCTCTGTAGGGCATAATTGCTTTGCTTTGCCTGAAAATGAAGTCAGTCAGTCTCCACCCCCACCGCACCTCACTTCTCTCCCCACCTCTCTCTAACGTCATTCTGTGGCAGAGACACTCAGGAAACTCGTGGCTACTGCAGTTGCTAATTATTGTGCAGAAAGGGTCATGACCCTCACTCAGGCTTGCTCCCATGCTAGAAGCCCTGTCTCACCTGCCTTTCTGGCATTCCCTCCCAGTCTGGTGCCTCACGTGTAGGGTGTGGGTTTAGGGGTACCAGGTACCTGGAAGGCAATCCTGGTGATGGTCACAAGGTTCCCCCTCAGCTGGCGACGTCTCGTTTCCATCACTGGCATACTGACTCCAGTGTTTCTCTGGGGACAAGGAAACTGGAGGTCATATTAAGCACAAGACTTGGGGGTGTCACAGAGTCAGTGGCCACTCCCACAGTGTGGCCCAGACAAGATCCTCTGCCTCTCTCGACTTCACTTTCTCCCCCGAAGCAGATCCTGTAGCCCGTTGCCTTGTAAGAGGCGTGGGTCCTGTCTAGTGTGCAGAGAGTGCGGGAGACTGCCACAGTTAGTCAGGTTCAGCTTAGACTAATGCTCTCCAGCCCACCTCTGGACGCCTGCGGGTCATCCTGGACTCAGCAAGGATCCTCTTCAGTAGGTGCTGGACAGAGGAGTCCAAACATGGGGCTGGGGGGGCAAAGCAGACTTACCTTTCCTCTTTGCAGAAGGCCAGACCTCTGGTTTTAAATCCTCATAGTCAGTCCAGTCAAATAAGGCCATGTCCAGCGTGGGCATCACGTCCCCATCAGACCTGGGCTGTGCCTGCAGAAGACAAGGCGGGGAGAAGACCTGGAGTCTTCCAGGTGAAGATGTCAAGGTAATGGTGAGGGAGGCTGCGGAACCTGCTTGTTCAGAATGTGTTAGCCCATCGGGGAGGGAATTAGAGGTGGACCCATTGCTCATTTCTCTGACGTCTCTCAAGGTTCTGCGAAGACCACATGCAGGCCTCAATCCCACTCACAACAGAGGGCCACTCACAACCCTGACTCACTCACAACCAACGCTGAACAATATCCTGGAAACTACTGAGGACCAGATATCGTGGCTGGGTCCCCGTGTACGTGATGGCCAGGGTTCAGCAAGGCACAGACTGTAACTACCTGCCCATGGCCACAACTTTCGAGCTGTCTGTCCCCTTTCTGTCCCCGTCATAAACGAGAATGGCCAGGTGAACTCCTGTCCCCATCATAAACAAGAACGGCCAGGTGAACTCCTGTGCCCTTCTTGAGTCACCAGCGGTCAGAGCTGTGTGAGCGTCCCTGTTCCCTTCCCATTTACTTTCTCAGAGCTGGGGAGTAGACGGGTCAGCCACCTCACTGACCTATGCCACTCTAGTCATGGGTTTTTAAATCTCCTGGCTGCTTTTGGAGCTCTTCCAGACTTTAAGGTCCTCCCAGGAGTCCCCCCTCTACGTGTGTAGAGAGCAGCATGCTGAGCTGGCACTGGCTTCCGGGTTGTCCCAGCCCAAGCCCCCAAGGCCATATGCTGTGGTTTTTGTCATCTTTTCTGGAGGCAGAATACCCAGTGGGGCAAAAGCTTACTGGCTTCCACTACCACCTTCCTGCTGTGCCTCAGTTTACCTAAGTAGAACAGGAAGAGACTCAATTAAAACCCAAGCAGCTGGGCACACCTGTGAGAGATTTTTCTTGACTCACCCTAAATTAGGGCCACACCTTCCGGTCCCCGCTCCCACATGCCTGAAAGGACATGGAAGAAGGAAGCTTTTGCTTTTTGTCTACTTGTCCTCGCTTTTGGTGGCAAGTCCGTCTGTCCTGCTGCCGAGGTATTTGCTGGTATTAGAACCTACTTCAGGATTATGACACAGAAAAGACCAGCTGAGATACCTGGCCTCGTGGACCAAACCTGATTCTTTCTTTGCTTTTCCGTGGGGAGACAGCAGCTGTTGGACCAGCCGGACCACAGCCTGTAGGCCGCTCCAAGAAAGTTCCTTTTGATGCGCACCTTAATTCTACAGATCTGTTCAGTCCTGACAGGAGGCCTGTGCCCTTACCTGGGGCCGCAGGGAGGTGACAGGCAGGATCCGGGACTCCTCTGGGGTAGGCGTGGCAACATCTGCTGTGGTTAGGAAGAGCATGGTTGGGGCCAGGCTGGTAGAAGACTCCTCTGTGGCAGCCTCCAGCATCTGGTCTTCAGAAGGTTCCACCTTCTTCATTAGGGAGCTGGGCCCGCGGATGGCAGCTCGTCCTGAGACAGGGCAAACACAGGGTGACCAGCCTGCTGCTCAGTGTTCACCTACAGGGCAGCCCGACCTTTCTGCTGTGGACCCTTGGTTTATCCAACACCCTGCTGTCTACCCTGCTAGAGACCCAGAAACAGCAGTCACTGGGGGAGAGGGAGTGGTTGAAAGGTTCTCCTCCTTGAGAAGCTGCATTCTAGAAGTCTGGATCCAGGATGCCTGAGGGCAGCTAGGAACATAAAACCATAGAAGGCTTCCTGGAGGAGGTGAGGTTCATGGAGGCCGAGGGACACTGCTTGGGGAGACTTTGAGAAAGCTGCTTACACACATGCACACATGCATGCAGGCACACACGCTTGCACACACACACGCCACTTCACAGTAGTTACTTTATCTAAGTGCCTCAGGAACTCTGAGAAGCAGTTGCAGCTCATCTACAGTGGAGGAACCCAAGCCAGAGAGGTTAGGTGGCTTCACTAAGGACACACAGCTCTTGTATGGCAGGACATAGATTTGAACCTCCGTCCGGGTGCAAGGCCAATGCTTTTGATTTCTGGGGCCACTTTTGAAGACACTCAGGTGGGAGAATGAGAGCGGAAGGCAACAGGGTCACAAACAATGGGACCGGGATGGAAGATGGGGGGGTTGGTCGTCTACATTTGTCCTTGCAACGCACAGGTATAAGTTGATATGGATCCCGTAGGGTCCACCCCACCTCGCAGAAATGAACCCCAGTCAGCCTGAGGCTTCACAAGTGATGATGAACTGGCCCGACCTGTGGGCTTCATCTGTTTCCTGCCACCGTGTTTTTGCCCTCAGGAGGGTCCTGCCTCTTGACCAAAGAGGAAAATTGGGGACCCCATGTGTACTGTGCTCTCCTGCTGGTCCTCAGGCATCAGCAGTTTCCAAATTGGCACAGGGGACCCCCGAGAATGGGAGGGAGTATGACGACATTGGCGTCTGGGGAGTCTCAGTCAACCTGGCCAGGAAGCAAGTGCCTTCTCTCTCACTATCTGCAGAAAGAAGTGGCAGTGGGTGCTCCACCTTCCTCCTGGAGAAACACCCAACCAGCCCGTCTGTGGCAGTCGCTCTGTCCCTAAGGCAGTCTTGTTACATGAAAAGACTTAGTAGCCAGGTGGCCAATGTAGGCTCAGGGCCAGGTGAGGCCCAAGAAAGGTCAGCGGGAGGAGTCAGCTGATGGGGGAGGAACCAGCTGCTGGTGGGGGAGGGGTCAGTTGGTTGTGGGAGGGGCCATCTGGTTTAGGGGAGGGGCCAACCCAACTGGTTGGAGATGGGCAGGCATGGGAGGGGTGACATTTCTCTCAAGACCCTGCAGTATATATCTTTGCTGTCCCCAAGGACCCAGGACTTGGTCTTTGGGCTGGAGAGATGACTCAGAAGCTAAGAGCATGCACTGCTCTGGCAAAGGACCTGAGTTCGATTCCCAGCGCCCGTGCCAGGTGGCTCACAACCTCCTTTTGTTCCAGCTCCAGGAGACCAGATGCCTCTAGTCCCCGATGGCACCACGCTCACATGCATGTATTCACACATACATACCCATAACTAAAAACATTACAAATAAATCTTTAAAAAAGAAAAACTTGATTCTCCAGCCCCTCGCTCTACTTGGAAGCAGTGGGGTCTCTGGGAGATGGGGCTTAGTGGAAAGAACTTGAGTGATTGGGGGTGCCTTTGAAGGGATACAGGGACCCAGGTATTCCTGTGCTGTCTCTCCCTTCCTCTCTCTTCCTCCTCCTCCTTTTTTCCCTCAGCCACCGGGCACCATGAGGTGAGCAGCTCCAGGCTGCTTCGGCCGAGCTCTGCCTCACAACATGTCCAAGCAACTTAGACAGAATGTTCTGAATCCTTGATCCCAAATCAACTTTCTCCTCTTTGTCATCGTGACAGACAGTTGGCTACCACATGGGGTCACTGGTGTGCAGGGTTGGAGGGTGCGGACTGAGACGCCCAGGATTTAGTAGCGATTGCTTTGGGATGGTGTCGTGACCCCCAAGTCTAAGCTCTCTGAGCGGCAGGTCACCTCCTCCTGCACTAAGGTCGGGCTGTGTCTTTGCAGAGGGACAAACTGAGGCTCACGAAAGTGACTTTCCCAAGGCTACAAACTAGTGAGTAGTGGAGTCAGACCCTACTCTCAACAGATCTGAGTGCAAGAGTCCAAGCTCTAGGCTTCCACTTCATTCTGGAGCTCATTAAAAGAGGTGCCCAGAGGAGGGCTCCCAGATCTTCGGTCTGAACGCTGGCAGGGTTTAGAGTTGGGTAGATTTAGGTCAGATGCAAGGTAGATTTTCCCGACCTAGGAGGATGACTGACAGCCGAAGGAGGCAGAGCTTCTATCACAAACTCCCTCTTCACCTCTGTCCCTCCTCGGCCTCTCCCTGCTTCCTCTCCCTAGCAGACTGCTCTGACTTTAGTAAGATGCACCTCCTCTTCTGAGAGCCCACTTCTGCCTCTTTGGGGGTTTTGAATGGTCTCTCCGGGGCCTTAAAACTCTGACTCTCTGACCACTTCCTGTCCTGCGCATTAGAGCCTAGAGCCTTCCCGGAGTAAAGGGCTCCCCGGCCTCCAGCTACCTCGGTGCTGACGCAGCCGGTCCCTGCGTCTCTTGTGTTCTCTGCCACGTTTCTTCATCCTCTCCCACCCAGAAGACCGGGGCTCCTTCTCAGGATAGGGCAATGCCAGCCCCAGAAGCAGCTCCTTGTCCTGCAGAAGGCCGGAAGGGCGCTGTCCAAGCGTTATCCGGGAAGCCTGCCTAGCAGCAGTGACCACAGCCCCCTCCTGGCCCCGGCTGGGCATGCCTGGGCCCCTGTCCTTCTTGCCCAGGCCCCGTCGGCCATGATGACTGGGCTGAGGCACCCACAGTGTAGAGCTGGGAAGGTGGGGCTGGGTTTCAGGCAGATTCCGGGGAGAGGATCCAGATGCAAGGGTGCCTGCCACGTGGAGCTCCGGGAATAGCAGGACTAGGAACAGTATGGTGATCTTGCAGACAGTGGACCCTGCCATTGGCTCTCCCTAAAAGAAAAACATTATTATGTGGGCAATACACAGTACCTCCCCACAAAGTTCCGTATCTGCACCCTATTATCCAACTTTTTCCGCGGGGGTAGAGGAGGCTCTGCTCCCTGGACATACTGCTTTTTTAACTTTGTGTTTTGGATTGTTGTTGAGGTTTTGTTTTGTTTTTGGGATAGTCTCATGTACCCCAGGATACACTTGAACTGATCCTCTTGCATTATAATTACAGGCATGAACCACCAGCGTCTTTCCTTTAGTGTGAGGACTTAAAAATTCATTAAATTACTGGGTGTGGTGGAGCACGCCTTTAATCCCAGCACTCGGGAGACAGAGACAGGCGGATCTCTGTGAGTTCGAGGCCAGCCTGGTCAACAAAGCGAGTTCCAGGAGAAACCCTGGGTCAAAAGTTCATTAAGTTACATTTATTCATCTATTTATTCATTTATTGTGTGCGTGTCATGTGTGCATGTGGAGGTCAGAGGACACTTGCAGGAGTCGGTTCATGGGTCCCAAGTATCAAACTCAGGTCATCCCATGCCTCAGCAAGTTCCTTTGCCTACTGATCCATCTTGCCTGTCCTCCCCTTTTCTAAATTGTTAAATATGAATGTGTGTGTCTGTCTGTCACATGCGTGCAATGCCTGGGGAGGCCAGAAGAGGCCAGAACGGTGCTCTGGAGCTGGGGTGTCAACTGCCTGATATGGGTGCTGGGAACCAAACTCAGGTCTTCTGCAAGAATAACAGGCAACAAGAACTTCTTAACCTAACTGAACCATCTCTCCAGCTTTTATTCCCCACCTTGAGAGGGTCTCAAAGTGGTCTTAGCTGTTCTGGAACTTGCTATATAGTCTAGGCTGGCCTCAAACTCACAGAGATCCACCTGCCTCTGCTTCCCGAGTGCTGGGACTGAAGATATATGCACATCTGGCTTACTTTCTTTATTCTCTTCTTTATTCTTTTTTCCCAGACAGCATTTCTCTGTGTAGGCCCTGGTTGTTCTAGAACTTGATTTCTTGCGAGGCTGACCTCAAACTCAGAGATCTGCCTGGTTGTCCCTCCTGAGTACTGAGATAAAAGGTGTGTGCCACCACTGCCTGACCTCTTTTCCCTTTTAAATTTAGTGTAATCTTTTAGAGATAGGATTGGGCGGGCATCGAGTAGCTCAGGATGGCCTTGAACTCACATGTTCCACCTGCCTCTGCCTCCTGCCTGCTGGGAGTATAGTCCTGAATCCCTATGCCTGCTGGAGTCATTTTCACATCAAAGCTGGATGGTGCTCATGGTTTCCAATGTAGGAGGCCATGAGAGCTGATGAACATGCCACGGCCACGAGAGCTGGTGAACATGCCACGGCCATGAGAGCTGGTGAACATGCCACGGCCA
>NC_022016.1:84826733-84830451 GCF_000317375.1 Microtus ochrogaster | reverse complement strand
GGTTTTTTCGAGACAGGGTTTCTCTGTGGCTTTGGAGCCTGTCCTGGAACTAGCTCTGTAGACCAGGCTGGTCTCGAACTCACAGAGATCCGCCTGCTACAGCCGATTGTTAAGCACCATGTGGTTGCTAGGAATTGAACTCAGGACCACTGGAAAAGCAGCCAGTGCTCTTAACCTCTGAGCCATCTCTCCAGTCTTTTTTTTTTTTAAATATTTATTTGTTTACTATGTATACAATGTTCTGTTTGCGTGTATGCCTGCAGGCCAGAAGAGGGCACCAGACCCCATTACAGATGGTTGTGAGCCACCATGTGGTTGCTAGGAATTGAACTCAGGACCACTGGAAAAGCAGCCAGTGCTCTTAACCTCTGAGCCATCTCTCCAGTCTTAAGAGCGCACCTGTTCTTCAGTTCTCATGTGCTTTGAGGTCCCCAGAGGTCCTGTCACTGTCCTGCACTGTTGAAGGCTTTGGGAAGGGCCCTATAGATATGACTCTGACCACCCTACTCTGCCATATACACACAAGGTAGAGCAAGCCAACCAGCTCCCATACCCCTCCCAACTATAGTGGAGCCTCTTAAAGACTCAGCGCCCAAGGAGGACGCTGATCCCCGTGGGGCCAAAGGACCTGTTTCAGAAGGTGTGAAAATAGGGGATTGATGGGGGGTGTCTATCAGACTCCGAGGGTCCTCCTGCCTGTAGTGTCCTTATCCATCCCAACCTCACTGCCTTGGCCAGGCTTACACCAGGTCAGCAGGCTGATTGAATTTTTATAGCGTGGGATTCCATTAGGGTCCCCAAGGTGCTGACGCCACCATTTCTTTGTGATTTGTGGCTTTATAATTGCCCAGGGCAAGGAAGAGTTGTCAGATTTGGAAGATTCCCTGGTTCCCAGCATCCCCCGCTCTAGCTGACTCAGCTTCTGAAGCCCTTAGGCCCACCCCAGTCAGCTTACCTTCAACAAGCTCAGAGTGGGGGCTGCCTTGTCCAATCTTGGAGTCAACACTTGGCCGACTCAGCTAAGAAAAAAAACGCACTCACACTTCTCTCTTCTTTGTCCTGGGGCCCCGGGCTCTTCCCAGAGTTATCCGCTGAACGTCGGGAGGTCTCATTGCTTTCCATTTTGTCTGCTATCTGGGACCAAGACCCAAGTGGCCTTGAAGTCAGCTTGTTGTTGCTCTGGGATCACAAAGTCAGTGATCCTCAGAGCTTCCCAACCAGCCTGAATGTAGTGTTGGAGAACAGCTCCTTCCCTGGAGTCAAGTGAGAAAGTCCATCCCCTTGGCATCAAGGCCGGGGACATAGCTTGGTTGGTGGAATGAATAATTGCTAGTATGTACAAGGCCCTGTGTGTGTTCAGTCCTTAGCACTACACAAACTAGAGTGTGATGGTGCACACTTGTGATCCCAGCACTCAGGTGATGGAGGCACGAGGTTTAGGGGTTCAAGGCCATCCTTGAGTATATAGGGGACGTGAGGCCAGCTGAAGCTACATAATATCCTGTCTTCAAAAAACAAAATAGGGGCTGGAGAGATGGCTCAGTGGTTAAGAGCATTGCCTTCTCTTCCACAGGTCCTGAGTTCAATTCCCAGCAACCGCATGGTAGCTCACAACCATCTGTAATGAGATCTGGTGCCCTCTTCTAGCCTGCAGGCATACATGCAGACAGAATACTGAGAATACTGTATACATAATAAGATAAATAAATCTCTTAAAAAATAAATAAAGGAGCCAGGCAATGGTGCCACACATCCTTAACCCCAGAACTTGGGAGGCTGAGAGGCGGATCTCTGAGTTTGAGGCCAGCCTGGTCTACAGAGTGAGTTCTAGGATAACTAGCGCTACACAGAGAAACACTGTCCCAGAACAAAACAAACAAACAAACAAATTAAACAAAGGGTTGGAGGGCTGATATCCAGCACCCACCCTGGGTGACTAACTGCTACCACATGCAGCTCCAACACAGGGAAAGCCACCAACACCCCCTTCTGCTGCTCCCAGCACCCACACTGCCCCAGTTACTTTCTATTGCTGTGATAGAGACCATGACAGAAGCAACTTGGGGAGGAAAGGGTTGATTTGGTTTGCATGCGTCCAATCACAGTCCATCCAGTCCATCACTGAGGGCAGGAGCCTGGAGGCAGAGGCTGTGAGGAGTGCCGCTTCCTGACTTGTTCCCAGGTTTGCTCAGTCTGCTTTCTTATACACCCCAGAGGACTGCCTGCTCAGGGGTGTCCCCACCCACGGTGGGCTGGGCCTCCCACATCAATCATCAATCAAGAAACCACCCCCACAGACTTGCCTACAGGTCAGTCTGATGGAGGCATTGTCTCAGTTGTGGCTCCTCTTCTCAGATGAACTGATCTCATAGTAACAACAACAACAACAAAAACAGTACATGAGCTTAGGTGTGTGTGTGTGTGTGTGTGTGTGAGAAACCTAATAAAGAGAAATAAAACAACAGGGCCCGAGAGATGGTTTGGCAGCTAAGGTGCTTGCTGCCAAGCCTGATGATCTGAGCTCAGTTCCTATGGCTCACATGTTAGAAGGAGAGGACTGATTCCTACAGATTGTTCTCTAACCTATATTTGAGCACTGTGACACCTCTCTGTCTCTTTCCTCTCCCTCCCTCCCTCTCTTCTCTGTCTCTCTGTCTCTCTGTCTCTCTGTCTCTCTGTCTCTCTCTCTCTCTCTCTCTCTCTCTCTCTCTCTCTCTCTCTCTCTCTCTCTCACACACACACACACACACACACACACTAAATAAACAGATATAACAGATTTTAAAAAGGGGGGTCGGGGAGCCAGAGAGATGGCTCACTGGTTAAGAAGAGCATTTGCTGCGCCTATGGAGGACCCAGGTTCAGTCCCAAGCACATACATGGCAGCTCATAACTGTCCATAGGAACAGTTGCAGGGGATCCAGTATCCTTTTTTGGTCTCCGTGGGCAACTACATGTACACAGTGTGTATACATTTGTGCAGGCAAACACATAAAATAAAAATAAAACTTATTAAGATAAGCTCCAGCCCAGGCACCCTCCTGCTCCTGCTGACATCCCATTGCCATGGCCCTGATTGGGTGTGAGCTCATCCATTTCATGTCGGAACCCCAACTCAGCAGCATCCTTGCTTCCTCCCACCCCTTTCTCCCGATGAATCACACATGCAGCCAGGCTGGGCAGCAGGCAGGATTTCAATGCACCGCACCAATCCACCTGCATGGCCCCATCTCCCTTCCCAGACCTTAACAACACCGTCCTGCCCCAGCCCGTGTGCAGCTTCCTGGCCTCCCACCATGGTTTTCCACTGCTTAAAACTGTCCATGGCTCCCTCTTCCCTTTTAGCCAGTCTCCTTGCTTTAGCCTACAAAAACCTTGTGTAACAGGGGGTTGGGGGAGTGGGAGGCAGCCTACCCTGCTCTCTCCCCTTTGAAGTCAATGGAAACACTTGCCTGGGTCTCAGACACACTCTACTGCCTGGAACAACATCTCCCCTCCATACCACCTTTCTCTGGAATCCCATTCATTCCATTGCCTCTTCCTTTAGCAGACCTTGGTCTGCCCCACCTCAATATAGTCTCTCTTGGTACTGGGTGCTGAATGCTCCTCCTCCAGTCCAGTGCTCCCCCTCCATGCTGATACTCCTCCTCTAGACTAGAGCTCCCCCGCCATGCTGATTCTTACCTCCTAACCTGCCCCGTGAGGATACTTCCTCTAT
>NC_022016.1:84825762-84826448 GCF_000317375.1 Microtus ochrogaster | reverse complement strand
AAAAAAAAACCCCTCATGTGCCATATTGGTTTGGGATTACCCACTTTCATGGAAGTGCCTGACTACCCTGGCAGCAGCTAGAGGGAAAAGGGTATGCCCAAGCCACCCTCAGCACTGACGCGCACATCCAGGATTCTGAAGCCTAAGTATTGGTGGCTTAGGGTCCTGAATGAATGCAAATCCTTGGTGCGTGTGCGCGCGTGCGCATGCACGTGCGTGTGAGTGCATAGGAGCTGGCAGACTGACAGAGCCCCCTCTCCAAACTCCAGGGATTTGTAAGATCTTGGCACAGCCCAGCAGTCAGGATGCCAGCCTGGCAGAGAGCCACCCAGGAAACATGGGCCACCACAGACGCCGTGCCAAGGATCCGCACTGAAGATGGGCTCCCGTCCATTCCTGTCACTCTGGAAGCCAGTTGGAGGCTATGTCACAAAGCTCCAAGCATTTGGGCACAAAGCAGGGCAGGTGCTCCCTGCCCCCAGTGCCCTGGGTTTTGCTTGTTCCCTTGTCTAAGATGGTCCCCAAGGATGGCCCAGTCCCAGTGAGACCCAGCAGTGAGTCATCAAGACACACC
The DNA here is from genome assembly GCF_000317375.1 of Microtus ochrogaster. Classification (NCBI taxonomy): domain Eukaryota; kingdom Metazoa; phylum Chordata; class Mammalia; order Rodentia; family Cricetidae; genus Microtus; species Microtus ochrogaster. The sequence continues at coordinate 84,825,874 of NC_022016.1, read as the reverse complement.
GAACTAATACCCATCAGAGGATGAGTGTGACCGCCCTGCTCAGTGGTGCTGAATTCCCTCAGCTGCTTGGTACCATTTCCACATTTAAAAAGGGAGGATGTAGCCGGGCAGT